>NC_081405.1:590821768-591150935 GCF_030272615.1 Cryptomeria japonica | reverse complement strand
GGTGCACCATTTTTTGAATAACTTTTTATATACTTATCCAAATTTTAAAAACTTTATATATTATTGTAGAGCACTTGATTCTTTACAATTTAAAAAAAAAAATTGCATTTTTTATTTGTTTTGTGCAACTTATGCTTCGCACATGAATAGGTACCTAATTTTCAGGATGTGCTCGATTGGAAAAATCATTAAAAAAAATACTCAACAAAAGATTACAAAAAAATACACATATTCTAGTGCTCACTCTTAACTATCTTTCTGCCAAAGGATTTATCAAAATACTAAATCTAACTATTACTTTTTTGATGCGCACGTCAGACACTATATTATGTTTTTCAGAAAATATCAGGGTCAGTTTTTCGTGCGCGAAGGATTTGACCCCCTTAATCTTATCCAATTTTGAAAAAGTTTAGTATTTTGGAAACTAGATTCAAAGTACTACAATATTTGTTCTTTGATTATCTTCATATCTTGAGTTGATGACTTTCAAATTTTGCCTCCAAGTTCAGGTTCACCTGATTTCAAAAAAAAAGTGTCCACTTATACCCCCCTTTTTGACCACCATCTTTGTGCACTTACCCCAAAGTTTGGATATATAGGTATCTCCATCTCCAATTCCATGACAAGACACTCCCTTATTGGGCATCAAGCATTGAGAATCCACCACCAAGGAAAAGAGGAGAAGAGGCACCTCAAAAGTATGACCTTTGATGATGACATCAACAATGGATAGTTTCAAGATGACATCATGGTGAATTTATTATGTATGTGATTTCTTTGGGTGGATTATTTTATTAGAGGAAATAATGTCAATCAATGAACGGTACAGTATCAAAATTTAATGGATGGTCAAAAGGTATGAGTGTATGGAAAAGTTTAAAAGTTTGAAAGACATAGAAGAATCTAAAAAGGGGGGAAGATAAATTTTGGGGATTATTGATATGTCTTGACGAGTGCAAAGGTGGTAGAAGAGAAGGGAAAAATTTTAACTCTAAAAGACAATGAAATGAAGGTGAAGGGGGTGTCAAAATTTTAAGGATAGTCATACTAGGGGAATAATTCCAATAAGGATGGAAGAATGGAGAAGTCTAAAAGTTTGATGGGATGACTTTCAATATTTGGAGATTGAGATAATCATAGAAGATATGCTCAAAGAGGAAATGAAATAAGAGAACCATCAAAAGCCTAATGTTTCAACCAATACAAGACTTTTAAAGAAAAGAATATATTTTGAACTTCAGAGATTGAGGAGATAGGAAACATATAACAAGGAGACAAATAAATAAGGTGACCATCAAAAGTATGAAGAATTATAAAAATAGTAGTTAGCCACTCCTTATATAGATGGAGTGGGGTGTTGGGAGAAATGGGAAAGCTATGATAATATTGATATCCACAAAAGTTAAACTTTTACAAGATATAAATCTTGTCAATTTTTAAGGATATTCAACTAGGGATATATGACTAAGGAATGAATAGGGGAACTCAAGAAAAATCTAGAGGCACAAGTAGAGTCATAGGAAACCTTACAAATGAAAGGATACCTTAGAAAATAACAAAATAAGAAATAACATGTGTAAATTGTACTTGTGGGGAAAGACAACATAACCTAAACTACTAACATGTACAAAATCTTAAGATGACTTCAAAAACAAGGTTTGAGGTGTATCCCATTGGATGGGATAAAAAAAGTTTCACCATCCAATCTGGAAAGATGAAATGTAATGGACTCCTTATGACTAGTGATAAGATATGGACATCTCCAAATAGAATCAAATTTTTTATACCTTATGTAGAGGAGGGGATTTACTACCCTCGAAGTGATAGATCTCAAGGAGCAAAGCAACCTTTGCTACCTCACTAAAATGGTGCTCTGATGAGCCAAGAAGATATCAACTAGCTATACAAACCTATGAACGAAGATTACTAGATAGAAGATGCAATAATATTTTTTAACTATAAAACCTTAAAGAACATGCCCTAAAGACTCCCTCACGATCTTTGTTCAGCCTCTATCCAAGGACATGCACACGTATCTGAGACAACAACATAATATGTTGGCATCCTGCACGAACAAAGTATAGAGGGTTTTACAAAGAGTGCAAAGTACAAGTTTTTAATGTATTATGAAAATATCCTTAACAATGAAAATATAATGAAAATTGTAGTACAATGAAGAATGAAAAACAAGGGAAGGAGATTCTCACACAAGGTTGAGCAAGATAACTCTCCTCCCTCACTAAAAAAATTGCAAATAAACTAGAAGGAGAAAATAGTGTGGCCATGTTTAATGACCTGCCATAGTCAAACCCCCATTTCGGTGTTTCCACCTCCACAGACAACCAAGATAATGGAATGGACAAAAGATAAACAAAGAAATTACGATAAAGATAATGATAATAATATGCTAATGGAGATAAAGAAAACAAAAATGCAAAAAGTGAAAGGAAAAAGAGACTCCCCTTCAATGCGAACAATGTGTGAGTTTGTTGGAGAGAAGATGAGCAAGTTGTGAATTTCTCAAATTATTTCTAGGTTTTGTATTCCATTTCAATAGTTTCTAAAATATTTTGAATTTCTAAATTTTGTTAAGAATGAGAAATATATTGTAGTTTTAGTGAGAGTATGTTAAATTGCCATTTTAAAATCAAAACAATATACCAACAATAGAATGACACCTAACAAGAATACTATTCATCCTTTGCCCGAATTGATCACCTTTTAAAATGTGACATAATGAATCTAGACCAATCTTGAAAAAAATAAACCCTCATAACTAAAAGAGAAAAAAGTGGAGAAAAAAAAAAAGAATAAAAGAAAAACAAAGAGGTCTCATAGGGCACTTGCTTTAATACCATATTGAAAATGAGAAGTACATGAGAGCATAGGCTCAAATCCATGATTTTATTCATTCATTTTTAACCAACATTCTATGACTTTATAAAGTCATTCAACTTATTAACTACTCAAACCCCTAATTACCAACTCATAAACAGGAATGACTAAAAACTAACATATAATAAATTAAAATTAACATGTTAATTTATTATTGTGCAGAAGGTGAAAGGAAGTTGGGTAAGTGGAAAGAACTTCCTACACTAATCTAATACATGGGACGGTTGCAAAATTTCTTCAATTCCTTGTTCAATTACAAAAGCAATTATGTGCACAAATTAAAATCAGCAAACCATAACATAATAACTTACGTGGGAAAACCCTTTTGAGAAAAAACTTATACTCCCAAAAACCCACAACTTAATTGTATTATTCAGTTTATAGTTACAATACAATTCATCTGAGCTAATACTCTTAAGGAGTCCTTCAAAATTTTAAAATAATTTCAGCACCATAATGGTAGCTCTCAAATCATAAATCTCTCATACAATAATGAATTACAAAGCATATACATGGAGCTTTACAAGCTAGGTAGCACATAAAGCAATCTCCATCTTCAACAAAGCAATAAAGTTGAAAAAAGACACTTAGTCAATGACTCCAACTTCATCTTGTTGATCTCAATAAAATGATCTTCTTTCTTGGGCATAAATCTCCAAGGAAAGAAAATCTTTTCTTTCCTTGGCCTCCAAGAAAAGATAAATTAAAAAAATCACTTTATTCTTTTTTTTTTTCCTGAAATAGAAACCACAAATCTTGACTTTCACATGTTCATAGAAAGTTGTCAAAATAGTTTTTTAATCAACAAGGGAACTTTTGATTTCAACCTCTTATAAGTAGGATAAATCAATATGCACCAATTAATTAATTAAAGTAATTATTAATATGAGGACTCAAAGGTTGAGACGTCTTAGTCCCAACAAAAGACGTATTACATTCACATGGATGTGAGAATGCCATCAATAAAAACTAGAAGCATTTGATTTGATGTGTTTGTGACACTTAAATGCATGAAAGCATAGATTATTATTATTATTATTATTATTATTATTATTATTATTATTATTATTATTATTATTATTATTATTATAAGATTAGTACATTAATATTCTTCATAAATATATATAGAAACAAAAAAATATTTCTACATTGTTTAAAATATATAATATTATAAAATAATAGTATAATAATAGATTAGAAAAAATATTATTAATTATGGGGGACTGAAAGTGTCTCTACATAAATCCTTTTATTTCTAATAATAATAATAATAATAATAATAATAATAATAATAATAATAATAATAATAATAATAATTACGCCGAGAGGCGTAACACTACAATGGCACCCAAAAAAGCATTTGTAAGAAAACCAAAAAAACTATAAAATATCAAGAAAACAAACGAAGCAACTACATATCTATTTTTAATTCAATAAGAAATGAAAAAAAAAACAAAAAAAACTACATAATTATTGTTTTCCCACCATAGTGTCACCCAAAAAAGCTAAACAAATCATGTTTTTTTTTTGATAGCTAAACAAATCATGTTGTTTCTATAATTTGATTTATATAAAAGAAAATCCATATTTCTAAATATTAATATAATAACAAAATTATTAAAATTTATAAAAGATTTATTTCTTTCTATTATATATAATCTTTTATAAGTAAATTAGACAAGTTAAATAAAAATAACAATTAAAGAGAATAAAGATGTTTTTATATTTTAAATAGATTAAATAACTTTATATCATGTTTTTATATATAATTTATTAAATATTATATCATAATTAAATAACATAACTATTAAATAATTAAATTTATTAAAAAAATTATAATATTAATATTGACCAAATGAATTAAAAAATGTAGTAATATATTATTAAAATAATAGTAATAAATTTAAATTATGCTATAAACATTTTTATATATTTAAATCAAATTGAACTCTAAAGCTAACACAAAACCAAAATAAACCCTAATATTAAATCATATTGAATCCTAACACTAACCCAAATAGAATGTTGACTACAAACCAATTTGAACCCTAATATTATATAAAATTAAGCCCATACCCTATACCAAATTGAACCCAAACCTTTTACAAAGAAATTGAACCTTAACCCTAAACCTAATTGAAATATAACACTAAATAAAAATAAACCCTAACTTTAAACCATAATAAACCCTAACATTAATTACATATGTAATTGAATGATAAACCAAATTGAATTGTAACCCTAACACCAAATTTAACCATAACAGTAAACCAAATTGAAGCCCAACCTTAAATAAAATGAACATACATTTTAAACAAAATTAAACTCTAACCATAAGCCATATAGATTTGTAACTATAACATTTAATACAATTGAATCCTAACCCTAATCATTATTGAATTATAAACCAAATTAAACTCCAAACATAAATCTAAACCAAAAGATATTGTAAACTTAACACTAAACCAAATTAAACCATATCCTTATACTAAATCAAATGATAACTTGAACTCTAAACCAAATTGAACCTTAACCCTAAACCAAACTGAATTCTAAGCATAACATTAAACCAAAATAAACCCTAAATTCAAACCATATTCAATCCTAACACTATAGTAAAAAAATTCACTATAAACCTAATTAAATCATAAAACAAATTGAATTATAACCCTAACACTAAAGCAAATTGAACCCTAACACTAAACAAAGGTGAACCCTAATCCTAAACCAAACTAATTCTAAATCATAAACCAAATGAAACCATAACACTAACACTTAACTAATTCGCGCCTTAACTCTAAATACAATTGAATCGTAACACTAAACCAAATTAAACCCTAACCATCAATGAAATGGAACCCTAAGCCTAACACTAACCATCAATACAATTGAACCCTAAACCTAAACATACTAAATCTAAATCACAAACCACATGAAACCCTAAATACAATTGAACCTTAATCCTAAACCATGCCAAATCTAAATCTAAAACAAAATAAAGCCCTAAAGCTAACCTTAAAACAAATAACCCTAAATATAATTGAATGGTAACCCTAAACCAAACTCAATCTAAATCATTAAACCAAATGAAACCATAACTCTAAACCTAAACCAAACTAACCTTAGATACAATTGAAACCTAACCCTAAACCAAACTAAATCTAAATCATAAGCCAAATGAATCCTTGATGCTAAAACTAAACCAAATTAAACCCTAACACTAGATATAATTGAACCCTAACACTAACCATAACACTAAACCAATTTAATACTAACCATAATTGAAATGGGACCTAATGTAGGAGCATCCTTGGTTCATAGCAATCTTGCATCAACCAAAAATATTTTCTTTCTATTTTGCTTTTTGTTTGCAATTTCAGTTTTCCTTTCTGTGTGTCCCGATTTTGGCTCACCGGTTCCTGTGGAGTTCGATTCTACTTGAAGAATTGATCATATTTATTGCTTTTAGACCACATCACATTTGGATCATTTTTCGACAAGATATCGCTACTGGTTTCCATGACAATTTAATTTTATCGGTTGACAATCCTTTGTTACCAATTGCTTGGACCTATTTTGGTGAATACCAAAACCCATTCTGAAGCTTGTGGAGCCTTGGGCATTGATTTCGATGTTCCTTGGTGTGTGGCCGATCTTTTCCCGTGATCTACGTTTCAACCTTTGGATTTTCTAGAGGAATCTCTTGGCGGAGGCCGACCTTGTTTATTTTGCACAAGTCTTGTTCTTCAGGTTTTGATCCCTTTTGGGCCGACTAGATCCTTTGGATTGATATATATAATTATAATTGTGCATTAGAATGTAATAAAATCAGAGAATCAAGTAGCTAGACTGTACATAGAAGATAGATCTCACGATTCAAGGTCTTGGTTGTGACCTATTATATCTCACGATTCAAGGTCTTGGTTGTGACCTATTATGTATGTTCTACTAGGCCTGTGAGTCGGTATGTTGTAATCCGGTTGTTACTGGTTGGATGTAATCAAATTTCATGCAATAAAACAATCTGTTCTACATTGCCTCTATAATATATTTGTGTCTCTTTTATGTTTACTCTTTTTGACCAGCCCAGATTGATCTCTTTGAGGTCCCTCCTCACCAGGGACTGCTTCAAGTGGTATCAGAGAGAAGTTTCATTCCAGAGGTTGTGTGTTCTGAAATTTTGTTGTAGGGTGGTGGATTATGGATCCGACCTGTAGCTGTAGAGGACTAGTGTGAACAATGGCACGAGGAGGAGCTAGTAATGGTGGAGCACATGGGAATGTAGACCTTGTTGTGATGGAGATGATGCAAGGCATAGCAGCCTTGTTGGAAGTCATGGAGACAGTCAAAGAAGAGGCCGACATATTGAAAATGTGAGTGAAGATGAAGGAGAGGAAACCCCGACAGAACAAGCAAACCTATCAGCGGTTGATCCAGATGAGGAAATTTTTTTGAGGGTTTTGAGTAGGGTGAATACTAAACCTCATTTACAGCCCACCAAAATATGATGAGAAGTTAGATTCAGATGAATTGATGGATTGGATCTCGAAGATGGAAAATTATTTTGATTTTGAAAACACTGCAGAAGAGAGGAAGGTGAAATATGCTTGTACCCGGTTGAAATGTCAGGCATCTCTTTGGTGGGAGAATTTGCAAATTGATAGACAAAGGAGAGGTAAACTAAAGATTAAGACATGGGATCAAATGATTGCTAAGTTGAAATAAAAGTTTGTGCAGGCGAATTATCAAGTGGATTTGTTTCGGAAGTTGTAGAATTTGAGACATAAGAAATCTAGTGTGAAGGAGTACACTGAAGCATTTTACAAGTTGAATATCAAATCCAGACATGTTGATGATGAATTTGAACAAGTCGTAAGATATTTGAATGGATTATGGATGTCTATACAAGATGAATTGAGTTTGATCAAATTGGAGAGTGTTGAAGAGGCTTACCACTATGCCCTAAAGGCAAAAGAGAAGTTAAACAAAAGACATGAGCAGAGACAAAGAGGCAGAGGTGGAAGGTTTACCGAAGGAATATTTCAAGGAGTAAGAGGATATACCAGAGGAAGAGGAACCAATACAGATCAGAGAAAGGACAAGGTAGTGAACAAAGAAGGTAATTCATACTGGAAAGATGATAAAAATTTCTACCGGAATGAGAGTTTTGGAAGACAAGTCAAGAGGACATTTAGAGGAACCTGCTTTAAGTGTGGAGAAGAGCAATATCATGCATTCAAGTGTAAGAAGACCAAACTACCGCAAGACAAGAAGTGGTAGAAGAAAACCCCACCGGAGCAGAAAATAAACCGGAAGATGGAGAACTGTTGGTGATGAGGAGAGCTTTGTGTCATACGGAAGGAGATGAAGAGCCCTTGTAGAGGAAGAATCTGTTCAAGACCAAATGTAAGGTATCTGGTAAGTGTTGTAAAGTTGTTATTGATAGTGGTAGTTCAGATAATGTTGTTTCAGAAGAGATGGTGAATAAGTTGAAATTGGAGCGATTGAAACACACTAAGCCTTATCAGATAGCATGGATTCAGGATGAACATAAGTTGTTAGTAAGTGAACAATGTTTGGTGAAATTGAAAATTAGGAATTATCATGATGAAGTCTTGTGTGATATTATGCCTATGGATATTTGTCCCCTTTTGTTGGGTAGACCTTGGCAGTTTGATAGACAAGAAGTACATGATGGGAGGAAGAATGCATACACTATTACGGCCAGTGGGATGAAGCAAACCTTATTACCCTTGGAGGAACCTTTGAAGACTGAATCTGTACAAATGCTAGAATATGTTTGGTAGATGGAAGGAAATTCCTGGATGGATTAAGACATGAGAATGTGTGTTTAGCCTTAATTCCTAAGAAGACTGAGAAACTAGAACCAGAAGGAGAACACTCGGAAGAGATAAAAGATTTGTTGACAGAGTATGAGGACATCATTTCAGATAATTTACCTGATGGATTGCCACCTGTGAGAAGTATTAGTCATTGCATGGACTTGGTTCCTAGAGCTAGTTTACCTAACAAAGTTGCACATTGGTTGACACCAATAGAGAATGAAGAAATGAATAGACAAGTGCAAGAGTTGTTGAAGAAAGGTTTGATCAAAGAAATTTTGATCCCTTGTGTAGTACCAATAGTATTAGCACTTAATAAGAATGGAGACTGGAGAATGTGTACGAATTTTAGAGAAATAAACAAGATCAGAGTGAAATACCAGTTTCCTTTACCTAGGATGGATGACATAATGGACTATTAGAGTGGATAAAAATACTTTACAAAGATAGATTTGAAGAGTGGATATAATCAAATCAAGATCAGAGAAGGTGATGAGTGGAAGACGACATTTAAGACAAATGAAGGATTGTATGAATGGTTTGTGATGCCTTTTGGATTGACTAATGCACTGAGTACTTTCATGAGGCTGATGAATGAGGTATTGAAGAAATCCTTGGGTAAGTTTTTTTTTGTGTATTTGGATGACATTCTGATTTTCAATAGGACAAAAGAGGAGAATTTATTATAGTTACGACAAGTTTTGCAGAGGTTGAGATAAGAGAATTTGTTGATAAATATCAAGAAGTGTACTTTCTTTTTTAATTATTGAAGGGGTAAATGCTTTTGACCTGGAGCTATGAACCAGTGAGGCCACAAACAGGGGACCTCATCCCCACACTTCACTTGGTTTCAAGAAGTGTACTTTCATGAAGGATGGGTTAGTCTATTTGTGATTTGTGATATCTGAGGATGGTTTGAAGATGGACCCTGAGAAAGTGAAAGCAATTGTTGAGTGGCCTACATCGAAAAGCATTGGAGAGGTAAGATCATTTCATAGATTGGCTAGTTTTTACCGGAAGTTTATCAGAAATTTTAGTTTAGTTTGTAACCCTATGACTGAGACCATGAGAGGAGATCGGAAGGAATTCAAGTGGACCACTGGAGCAACCATGAGTTTTAAACTGTTGAAGCAGAAAGTGACTGAGTAGCTTGTGTTAGCATTTTTGAATTTCAACAAAGTATTTCAAGTGGATTGTGATGCAAGTGGAATAGAAACAGGAGCAGTGTTGAGTCCGGAAGGGAGAGCAGTAGCCTATTTCAGTGAGAAATTGAATGACGCCTGAAGAAGATATTTAGTGTATGATCAGGAGTTTTATGTCATAGTTTAAGCCTTGAAGAAGTGGAGACATAACTTGTTGCCTAAGGATTTTGTGTTGTATATAGATCATCAAGCTTTGTAGTATTTAAATAGTCATAGTAAGTTGAGTCAAAGACATATGAGATGGGTATAATTCTTGCAAAGTTACACCTTTGTGTTGAAGCATAGAAGTGGGAAATCTAACAAAGTTGATGATGCAATGAGTCAGAGAAGGAATTTGCTGATAGAGATGAGAGTGACAATATTAGGATTCAAAGATTGGAAGACCTTGTATGATGATGACCCAGATTTTGCAAAACCTTGGAAAGCATGTAGAGAATAAGTTATGGTAGAAAGAAGCAAGTGGTTGGATTACTTAATTTGGGATGGGTTGTTATTCAGAGGAGTTCAGTTGTGCATACCTAAGAGTTCTATGAGGGAGAATTTGATGAAGGAGAAACACAGTGGAGGACTAGCTGGACATTTTGGCATTGACAAAACAATAGCATTGGTGAGTGAGCAGTACTTTTGCCCCCAGATTCATAAGGATGTTAAGAGATATGTGCAGAGCTGTAGAGTTTATCAAGTTGCAAAGGGTAGTAGTTAGAATATGGGATTGTATAAACCTTTGACAGTACCGGTAAGACCTTGGGAGGATATAAGCATGGATTTTGTACTTGGATTACCTAAGACACCAAGAGGGAATGATTCTATATTTGTGGTAGTGGATAGATTCTTGAAGATGGCTCATTTCATACCTTGTAAGAAGACATCAAATGCATTACATGTAGAAGACCTATTTTTCAAGGAAGTGGTTAGGTTACATGGATTACATACGAGCATAGTTTCAGACAGAGACACTAAGTTTGTTGGTTATTTTTGGAGAACACTTTGTAAGAAGATGAAGACAGATTTCAAGTTCAATTCTACTTTTCATCCACAAACTGATGGATAGACATAAGATATTAACCGGAGTTTGGGAAATTTGTTGAGATATTTAATGGGAGATAAAATCAAAAGCTGGGATTTAATCCTTGCACAAGCAAAGTTTGCCTACAACAATTTAGTGAATAGAAGTACCGGAAGAACACCTTTTGAGATTGTTACTGGAGTGCATCCTAGAGGTATATTAGAATTGAGAGACATTGTCAGTGAAGACCAGAGAAGTTCAGATGCAGAAGACTTTACATGTCACATGGTAGCATTGCATAATTAGGTTAAGCAGCATTTGGAAGACATGAACACCAAGTATAAGGAGAAGGCAGATGAGAAGAGGAGACATAAGGAATTTGAAGTTAGCGATGAAGTGATGGTATATTTGAGAAAAGAGAGATTCCTGGTTGGAACTTATAACAAGTTGCAGATGAATAAATTTGGACCTTGCAGGATTTTGAGGAAGTTCAGTTCTGGAAATGCATATGAAGTGGAGTTATCAGATAGTCTAAGTATTTCACTAGTATTTAACATTACAAATCTTCATGAGTACCATGAACCAGAATTCAATGAGGACAATATTATAGACTTGGAGAAACAGTTACCCTAGAAGGAACCAGATCCTATTGAAGAGATCTTGGATAGTAGGATTGGGCGTAGTACCCAAAGCAGTTAGTATAAGGAATATCTTGTGAAGTGGAAGGACCGACCATTTGAAAATTCATCTTGGATTTCTCAGGAAGAGGTAGCCCACCTTGGTTTCCCTTTGACCCCAACAAATTGAGGATCACTTTTTTTCAATAACCTCAGATGTCTTATGCAGGAGCATCCCCGGTTCATACCAATCTTGCATCAACCAAAAACATTTTCTTTCTATTTTTCTTTATGTTTTCAGTTTTAGTTTTCCTTTCTATGTATCCCAGTTTTGGCTCACCAGATCCTGTGGAGTTGGATTCTACTTGAAGACTTGATCATCTTTATTTCTTTAAGACTGCATTGCATTTGGATCATTTTCCAACAAGATATCGCTACTGGTTTCCATGATAGTTTCATGTTACCGATTGATAGTCCTTTGTTACTGGTTGCTTGGAACTATTTTGGTGATCTACTTGAACCCATTCCAAATCTTCCAGAGCCTTGGGCATTGATTTCGATGTTCCTTGATGTGTGGCTGACCTTTTCCCATGATCTATGTTTCATCCTTTGGATTTTCTGGAGGAATCTCTTGGCGGAGGCCGACCTTGTTTATTTTGTAGGTTAGGTCTTGTTCTCCAAGCTTTGATCCCTTTTGGGTCGACTGGATCCTTTGGATCAATATATATAATTGTAATTGTGCATTAGAATGTAATAAAATCAGAGAATCAAGTAGCTAGATTGTGCGTAGAAGATAGATCTCACGATTCAAGGTCTCCATTGTGACCTATTTTGTATGATCTACTAGGCTTGTGAGACGATACATTGTAACTTGATTGTTACCTATTGGATTTAATCAAATTTAATGCAATAAAATAATTTGTTCTACATTGCCTCCATCATATCTTTGTGTTTCTATTGTGTTTACTCTTGCTGACCGGTCCGGATATATCTATTTGAGGTCCCTCCTCATTGGTGACTGCTTCAGGACCCTTAGCATAACTCTAAATAATAATGTACCCTAACCCTAACACTAGACCAGATTAAAACCAAAAGCTAAAACTAATCACTAAGCTAAATTGAACCCTAATACTAAATAAAATTTAATCCTGACCCTTACTCTAACACTAAACCAAATTTAGCCCTAACCCTAAACAAAATTTAAAATTATCTTACACCAAATTGAGCCCAAACTCTAAATCAAGTCAATCACTAACCCTAAATCAATTATAACCTTAACCCTATACTAACTTTAACCAATTTGAGGCTTAACCCTACAATAATTTAAACCTCAACCCTATACTAACTCAAACCCTATCCAAATTGAGGCTCAACCCTAACCAGATCAAAATGTAACCCTAAAAACTTGGATAGAATTGAACCATAGCACTAAACCAAATTGAACACTAGCTATAAACATCGTAGAGAAAACACCATCAAAATTTTTATTAAACCTTAAACCAAATTAATAAATAAAACCCTATACTTGATTGAAATTGATCCCTAACCCTAATCCTAATTGAAAAATAAAACAAATTAAACCCTTACATTATAAACACTAACCTTAAACCAAATTGAACGCTAATATTACCTAATTAAACCCTAAGAAAAATTAAACCCTAACCCTATACCAAAGTGATACCTAATGCTATACCAAATTGAACCTAATCCTAATATTTCAACAATAAATTTAAAAAATCTACTACCATGTTCAACGAATTTTTAGATTCACTATCATTAAAATTTGTCTTGATGTATATGTATATTAAAAATCTTAATATTGAATAATATAAAAATAAATTAATTCTTTCTCATTATAAACCTTAACACTACTTGAACACTAAATTTCAAAAGTATAATAATTTGGTAATAATAATATAATAGTAAATTATGCATATCATACTATAAACCTTAACACTACTTCAAAAAAATATATATATATATACCACCATGTTTGATGAATTTGTAGAGTCAATATCATTATCGTCTATCTTGATGCATATAAAAAATTAAAGAAAATTAAATAAGCTAGGTAACATTAAATCAAACTGAACTCTAACCCTAAACGTCAAACTAATTGAACCTTGAAACTTATTAAATTATTAACGAGATGAAATCAATTAATACTATCATAAATAGTGATCATGGTATAAACTCAATAATACTATAATACTAATATTAAGAAAAATAATACAAATTATATAATAATTATTTTAAGACATAATAATGATAATTTTTATATAATAGTATAATGGCAACTTAATAATATGATACCATAGTAATACTAATAATATTAATAATGATAAAATACCCTAATTAACATGTTTATATTAATAAGTTAATCCTATAATACTATAGTAATGCTAACAATATTAATAACAATATCCTAATTAACATGTGTATATTAACTTAAGATTAAAATGTATTCTCCTTCATATTGTAGCTCCTATTGCTACTAGTATATATATCTTTAATTTTAAGATATATAGATTACGCCTATATATATCGAGGCATTTAATTTTTTCATTCAACTTTAATATAAAAATATTAAATTGAAAAAATTCAATGCCTTGATATATATCAGCGTAATCTATATATTTTAAAATTAAAGATATATATGCTAGTAATAATAATAAAATTAAAGATATATAGATGTAATATTTTCTTTATTATCAATTGAAGTTTAGGCTTTTGGCCTTTTATGAAAATAATAATAATGATGT
The DNA here is from genome assembly GCF_030272615.1 of Cryptomeria japonica. Classification (NCBI taxonomy): domain Eukaryota; kingdom Viridiplantae; phylum Streptophyta; class Pinopsida; order Cupressales; family Cupressaceae; genus Cryptomeria; species Cryptomeria japonica. The sequence continues at coordinate 591,136,610 of NC_081405.1, read as the reverse complement.
GGTCTTAGTAGATATTTTTTTCTTTAGTCAATAGCTTAATAGAAATATAAAAATATAATAATAATAATAATTTGGCACTAAAAGATTTTTTGCTTTTGTGTAGAGTTTAATGAAAATATACAAATATAATAGCAAAATTATATTAAAACATAATAAAATGATCATATCTTAATAATATTTATTTTAATAATTACAATATCATAATATAAAAATGATTTAATATTAATCACAATATAATAATTTTTAAAGTGAAATAATGAAAAATGATATCCTTTAACATACTTTACCTATATTCTTCTAAATATAATTATACTAGTTTTTTTATTATTTATTCTATGTCATGAACTATAATTTCTACCAAATACAATTTCTAAATTTATTAAATTCCTCATCTTCAATAAAGTTGGTAATGGTTGAGGCAAATATTCCACATACAAAATGAAATAGGTACCATATCTATTTATTTATAGTTATAAAATGATTCCATGACCTATTCATAAGATTATTTTTTTGAACACAATGTACCACTGAGAAGGGGGTGAATCAGTGGTTCCTAAAATCTTTTCCTTTTAAACCAAGCCTTGAGTACCAGTTAACAACCTAAACACTAAACAATCAAACCGATAAGATAGGAGTGGATATCAAAAGAGCCAAACACACAAATGAATAACCCACAACACCAGATGTACGAGGAAAACCCAATATGGGAAAAACCTCGGTGAGAAATGTTATTGGAGTCTATTACTACAATCCAGCCTCACAATGAAACAACAAATTACAATGATTTAGGGCATTAACCCCTACTGATTTAGGGTACCAACCCAAGGAGCACCACCTCTAGCACCAAGCACCAACTCAGTGTAATGTGATGAAATACAATTTTAATACAGTGATAGCATCTAGTTGCAAATGAGTTTTGCAACACCTGATCAATTGATTTCTACTGGTTAGACCCTCTCACCAGTTCAGCCTGCTAACACACACTATAACTCCCTGAGAAATAACTCTAAGGCAGATTATCTTTCTTGCTCACTCTCTCTTTCCTCTCACACCTCGCATTGAGCATCAAATCATTTCAATCTTGAGTTGACATATTTATGTTTTAGGGTTCCCGCCACAAGCAGCATTCGAACAGTGTTGTGTTAGGTTTTTCCTTCACCAACTTGATCCATATTAGATTTGATCCGATGTGCTTTTCTAGAGTGATGATCTGCATGTCATCGAGTAGGACCACCAACACCTCGCACTGCAATGTGCATTTTCTATATTTGGATGTCTACAACATGCTTTTTTGCGTTTCTCTATCAAACGCCATTAATGGCTTGGTTGTTTCCTTCGGTAAACGGGTACAAAGATCAAATCTTCTTGCAGGGTCAGTTCAATCACTTTGCCACCTTGTCTTCCTCAAGCCGCAACATTCTGCCATCCTCCCATAATTTGTGGGTTCTTCATAAAAGACGACCTCCTTGTAAACTACTACGTTGATGAGTACTTGACTGACCTCTACGTGATCAGCACTTGGTTTCCACCTGTCATCCTTGTCAACATCCACCTATGCTCGGTTTGCTATGTCGATTTGACATCCTTTCCCGACCAAGATTGACTACCAGTTCAACTCACCTAGCCGGTATAACCTAACTTCATCGGTGGTCCTTCATACCTGCTGACCTTCTTTCTGTTGATGGATCAACTTGGCCTTCCATCAAACATGCTAGTCCAACTAGTTAATCCATTTACCGATAGCATTAACATGCTCTACATATACCAGTTCACATCCTTTAGTTCTTCTTTTGCTTGCTTGTTTTGCCTTATTGGTGGTCCTGCTTTAGCAGTAGATGATGCATTTCATGTGTACTAGTAACCTACCTTTCTATCTACTTACACACATATTGGTTTACATCATTATTTCTTACTTCACCCATACCGGTCACTACTACTTACTCACCGATGACCATGCCAAACTAGTTGACATCAATGACAACCTAATGCCAACAATGTCAACAATTTCCACCTTTGGAATTGATGTCAATTCACTGCAAGACTTCAGCACCAATAGATTTATCCCCCTTTGACACAATGAAAAAGGGTCAGGGTACTCCATTCTCCCCCTTTGATCCATATTCCCCCTTAGTCAAATCTTCTCTTAGTGATTATAGCCGGTACTGAAACACAACCCTGAGCTTTCCCTATGATCATCATGTGGTTCAAGAGATATAGATGCTACTATGAACTCTCCCTGAACCATATATCTCCTTACAAACTTAAGTACGCGAGGCAGGTAACACAACTCCCAACTTGTGTCTTAAGTACTCAAAAGTGCTTACCATTAAAGGTTTGGTGAATATGTCTGCCACTTGTTCTCCTGTAGGGACATATTCCATATTTACTTCCTATCCTTCAACCTTCTCTCTAAGAAAATGATACTTGATGGCTATATGCTTGGTCCTTGAATGCATCATCGGATTATTTGATATGTTGATGGCACTTGAATTATTGCACAGGATGGGAATAGGATTAGAGATGTCCACTTGTATGTCCGTGAGGGTTTTCTTCATCCAAAGCACCTGAGAGCAGCATGTAGCAGCAACAATGTATTCTGCTTCAATAGTTGATAGGGAGACTGAATCCTTCTTCTTTCTATGCCATGAGATCAACTGGTCACCTAGGAAGAATGCACCACCAATTGTACTCTTCTGGTCATCAATGCAACCTACGCAATCAACATCAGTATATGCTTCTAAGATGAATTCCCCTTGTTTAGGGTACCACAATCCATAACTAAGTGTACCTTGCAGGTACCTAAAAATTCTGCTTACGACATTCATATGTGACTACTTAGGTGTTGCTTGAAATCTAGCCACCATGCACACTGTCTGCACTATATCCGGTCTAGAAGCAGTAAGATACAATAAGTTGTCTATCATGGATCTATACAATGTATGATCCACCACCGGTGATTTATCATTCTTTCTTAATTTTCTTTCAGTCAGCATGGGGATATTTACCGGTTTGCAATCCTCCATTTGAAACTTCTTTAGCATATTGATGCAGAGCTAGGCAACAAACTAGGTGATAACCTTCTCTCACCCACAACTACTCTGTCCAAACCAATTTGTTTGGTTTGTTCAAGGTTTCAAACAACACCCCCACTAAGTACTCAACTCACACAACGATTTGTGTGACCAGATCCATACCGAATTAGTATCTTCGGGTACCAATGGGATGAAAACACTCTACCCTTGTGTGAATGGCAGATGATCTTCCAGTACCGGTGGTATGAAAACCTATTGGATATTGTCTATTGGTGGTCCAACCAACACAAAAACTTCCATAAGATCTGACTATCAAATGTGTTAGGGGGTACTTGTCTCACAACTATCCTATTTCCCTAGTAGCCCTACCGATAGACTAGTAGCCCTACCGGTTGAGTTCCCCACACACAACTTAATAAAATTCCAAAGGACAAGAAAAAATAAGGGAAGATTCAAATACCCTTTATAAATTTACATGATTTCCCAAAGGATTAGACTCTAACCACAAGTTTGAAAGGTCTATATTCTTACTGTTCTTCCAGACCTAATTAAGCCAATTAGGCCTAATTTACAAAGCAAGTACCCCTTATGTTAGTCCCCTAACTAAACCAACACTTTTAAAAGTTTGGGTAAGGTTTCAAACCACCAAATACAAGGTTTCAAGACTTGATCCCATATTCTTTTTCTACTCAAGTGATTTCCACTTCTTCAGTTGAGGTGGTCACATAGAGATGCCCGCCTAGGGTCAATTCAATCTCTTCGGACATGGAGCCTCCCTAAAAACCAACACCAAAATATTATTTTACAATGTCTCCTCTAACATTTTTCCACAAGTTGTTTGGTCCTTTGGTGAAAATTTCATATTAAGGGCATCTTTACAGTGAAACCTTAGGTGTCGGTAGGGTTCGTGACCAGTCTGGTTAGACTTTGATGGATCTCTACAACCTGATTGTTACAAGACCTTAAAATTGATTCAAATGAAAGGTAAGAGACTTACTTAACTCATCCAATTGGTTTCAGGCATCCACCAATCCATACCATTCAGAAAAGAACATCAAACATGTAGAATTTCAGGAAACTCTAAATATATTGTATTTCTCCAAACTCCAAAACATTACCAATTTCAACAATTTCAACAACAACACCAACAGCAGCCCTGGAATCGATCCAAGTGGGCATAAGATATCCTCCCTAATGATTTCCAACCACTTTTCAAACTTTGGAACCGTTGGAGGATTAGTTACCCCTTTTTACAATATTTTGCAATGACAACAAAAGTTGTCAACTTACACTTTTCAAATATGGCAACTCCAAGGTGTATTCGGCATATTCCAAAGATTGGTCTAATGTTTCTAAGACCAATATTTATTTTCCTGACTCATGCCTAGACTCCTACTGACCCACATGGTCATTTGTCCATGGTGGCTTATAAAATGCAACCATGACAATGCCTTACATCAATTGGGTCTTATTGACTCACAAACCTATCAACCTACTACATATGATCATTTTCACCTCATGGGTGATATTAGAATCTTTTAGGCTTTATTTGTGTTTTTGGGTGCTCTTGCAGCATACTCCTTGGGTGGTTGAATCTCAAGTCCACTTGAGATGAGTTCTTGCAATGTAGTCCCATGTTTTTTCATTTGGTCTTTATCCATCCATATTGCATCTGCCTCAGGGAGTCCTTGCCACTTGACAAGGTATTGTTTGTAGACCTTATTCCTAGTTTTCTTCACAATCTTGGTGTCCAATATCCTTTCAAGTTTGGGTGGCCCTTGACTTGGAAAGTCCCTTAGTATGTCTGCAACATCTTCCATCGGGAATGTACCATCTTCCTGCATTGTACCTTTGAATGGTGTCAGATTTGTAGCATTAAAGATTGGAGATATACCTAAGGTAATTGGATTTCATATGCATTGTTCCCAAACTTATTGAGCATTTGACAAGGTCAAACCTTCTGCATCATGAGCTTTGTGTGTTTCCCTTTTGGAAATCTCTCCTTTTTCAGATTTGCCCATACCATGTCTCCAACTTGGAACTACACATCTCTCTTTCTTCTGTCAGCCTGCTCCTTGTACTTCTTTGTACTTCTCTGGAATTGCATCCTAACTTGGTCATGAATCTCCTTTATCCCTTTAGCAAATTCTTCTCCACAAGCACTGATATGTTCAGTTGAGGGTAGGTTTCTCAATTCCAGCACACCTCTTGGATTCAATCCATAGGCAATTTGGAAAGGGCTCCTTTCAGTACTCCTATTGAATTAGTCATTATAGGCATATTCGGCTTGGGAGATTATGGAATCTCACTTTTCACCATGCTGCTTGGTGAGGCACCTGAACAAGTTTCCAAGTGACCTATTGACCACTTTTGTTTGGCCATTCATTTGGGGATGATAAGTTGAACTAAAAGACTAGCTTGTGCCTAACTTCCTCCATAAAGTCCTCCAAAAATGTCCTACAAGTTTCACATCTTTGTATGACACAATGTTCAAGGGAAAACAATGTATCCTCACAACTTCATTAAAGAAAAGGTTTGCAACATATGTAGCATCATTTGTGGTCTTGCATGGCAAGAAATGTGCCATCTTGCTAAACCTATCAATAACCACAAAAACACTATCAAAAGATTTTTGAGTTCTTGGAAAACCCATCACAAAGTCCATGCTCACACTTTCCCAAGGTCTTGAAGGAATGGGAAATGGCTGGTATAGTCTTGCCTTTGTTGTTGTCCCTTTGGCCTTTTGACACACCTCACATGAATCCACAAACTTTTTGACATCTATTTGCAATTTAGGCCAGTGATAAAGTCTTCTCACCAACTCAAGAGTTTTGTCTAGTCCAAAGTCTGCCCCCATGCTACCACTATGCTTCTCCTTAATTATGTTGTCCCTCATTGAAAATTTAGGAATGCATAACTAGAATCCTTTGAAAATAAGACCATCTTGAATCAAATAATCAGAATACTCTAAATGATACCTGCTACCAAAATCAATGCATACCTTGTAGATGTCTTTGAAATCTTCATCTGCAGCATACATACCCTTGAGGGAATCAATTCCTACACTCTCCAACTGGATTTCTGAAACTGTTAGTGCCCTCCTGCTAAGAGCATCTGCAACTTTGTTTGAGACACCTTTCTTGTGTTTGATTGTAAATGTGTAAGCCTAAATGGACTCAACCCACTTCATATGTTTATGGCTCAATTTCTCCTGACTATTTAGGAAACTTAATGCCTGAATGTCTATATACACAACAAACTCTTTGGGAAGAAAATAGTGCCTCCACTTCTTTAGTGCTTGAACTAATGCATACATCTCCAAATCATAGCAAGAATATTTCTTTTTAGCATCATTCAACTTTTCACTAAAAAATGCAATTGGTCTAGCTTCTTGGCTGAGTACTGCACCTAATGCCAAATGAATTGCATCACATTCAATCTGAAATATTTTGTCCAAATCAAGTAAGGTAAGAACCGGTTGCTAGGATACCTTTTTCTTTAACATTTCAAATGTTTCATCCACCTCCTTTGTCCATGAAAATATGCACTTTTGTCCACCCTTGATGGTCTCTAACATGGGAGCACAAATTTGGCTAAAAGTCATGATAAACTTCCTATAAAAGGTAGCTAGGCCATGAAAACTCTTTACATCACTAGTTGTTCTAGGATTTGGCCATGTGAGAATGGCATTCACTTTATCAGCATCCATTTTCAGATTTCCTCTAGAAATCACAAACCTAAGGTAAGTGAGTTCTTCCTGCAAAAACACACACTTTTCCACATTTATCATTAGTTTCTCTTCATTCAACATTCTCAAGACCATATCCAAATGTTTTAGGTGCTCCTCCTTTGTCTTTCTAAACACTAGAATGTCATCTAGATACACTATGACAAACTTACCAATGAACTCCTTCAACACCTCATTCATGAGTCTCATGAAAGTGCTAGGGGAATTTGACAACCCAAATGGCATCACCCTCCATTCATGCAATCCTTCATTTGTTTTAAAAGCATTTTTCCATTAATTACTCACTCTAATCCTTATTTGGTGATAACAACTTTTTAAATCAGTCTTGGAATAATATCTTGCACCTCCTAAACAATCAAGCAAATCTTCTATTATAGGCATAGGGAATCTATACATGATGGTTATCTTGTTAATGGCCTAGGAATCAGTGCATAATCTCCATGTTACCTTCTTCTTTGGTGCTAAGACAACCGAGACTGCACAAGGGCTTAAGCTCTTCCCTATCGAACCTTTATCAAGCAACTCTTGGATCTGCCTTGGAACTTCCTCTTTTTGTTTGGGTGTCATTTTTTAGGTTGGATTGTTTCATAAGGTGGCACTAGGAATGAAGTCAATGCAATGGCTTATTTCCCTTATTGGTTGTAGGGTCCTTGGCAACTATTCTACAACTATGTCCTTGTATTTTCTCAACATTTCCTTCACCTCCTCAGGGACTGTCATCCTTTTCTTTTCTACCTTGCCATCTGTAGTGGGCTCTTCTTCTTGCCTTGGTACTGCAATCATTGTAAAATAAGGTGTTCCTTCTTCCATGATTGCCTTGAGGAAATTTTTTCCTTCCATGATCATGATCTTGGCCTCCTTCTCCTTTTGATATTCACTGTTATCAGGCAGGGGTATCAATTCCATCACCTTTTCATCATTGGTGGTGAAGTAGGTATTCTTGTGTCCATCATGATGGGCCTTGAGGTCATATTGCCATGGCCTCCCAAAAAGAAGATGACAGACATCCATCTCAACAATATCAAATAGGGTTTTGTCTTAATATGCTCCTATCTGAAATTCAACCCATGATTGCTCCTCTACCAAGGTTTGTTTTCCTTTAGTAAGCCAAGAAACTTTATAAGGAAATGGATGAGTAATTATTCTCAATTTTAGTTTCTCTACCATTTCTAAGGATAGTAAATTTTTAGTTGAACCTAAATCTATTATAACCTTACATACCTTGCCTCCTGCTTTTCATGTGTTCGAGAAGAGTGTCTTCCTTTGTGGAGGTTCAGTATTGCTTGGTACCTTCAACAATGTTCTCCTCATTGTCAAGAATTCTACTCTCTCTAGAAGTCTATAGGAATCAGGTGAATTGACACTTTGACAATCAGTGTCTTGAACCAAATGTTTTCTCCTCTCTCCTTGGGATCTTGTTCTGGTCTTCTCAGGGAACTTAGTTGCGGTATGACCTACTTGATTGTAGTTGTAGCATCTGAAAGGCTCCGATCTTCTTCCACCAAATTTACCTCTATAATTGGGTCTTCTTCCTTTGAAACCCCCTCTTGTGTTACCATCTCCATGCTTTCTTTCTTGATTAGCCTCTCCTTGTGGCCTGGGAATTTTTCCTCTACCATTCATAGGGCCTCTACCTTTGAAGTTTCTACCCCCTCTACCTCTATTATTCTGATCATTCTTTCTCTTTAACTTCTCCTTTTCTCTTAGTGCTAGTTGAAAGCACTTGTTCACTGTCTCCGGTGCTAGTATGTTGATCTCATATTGGATACTATATTTCAGTCCACCAAGATATCTTGCCACTTTCTCTAGTTCATCCTCATGGTGTTTGGTCCTTAGACTCAACCTATGGAACTCCTCAGTATATGTACTCACATCAACATATTTTTGCCTCAAAACTTGCAACTTCTTGTAGACTTGGACTTCATAGTCTATTGGGATGAATTGCACCTTCACTTTTGCCAACATTCTATCCCATAAGGTTATCATACCTCTACCTTCCTTCACCCTCTCACCTTGGAGGTAATTCCACCAAGTGAGTGTTTCTCCTTTCATCTTGGACTTATAAAAGATAACCTTCTTATTCTCAGGGGTCTCTTTGCATTCAAAATGGTTGTTTAATGCCTCAATCCAATCCATCACTTCTTCTGCATTAATTTTCCCACTAAACATAGGGATGCCATCTTTATGTGATGCATATTCTCTACCAATGGACTTTAGGACCTCAATAGATTCTCTTTGATATGCAGGTAACTCAGCTTCCTGCCTTGGGGTATCTTCTTCTCCCCCCTATTCTTCTTCTTCATCAGAGTCACATTCACCCTCCTTTCCTTTGCCTTTGGCCTTCTCTAACTCCCTCACTTTGTTTTCAAACATCTCTTCAAACAACTTCTTGGTGGAATCTTGAGACATACTCTTAGGAGGCATGTTGCTAGCCTCTCCCTCACTTCCTTCTATGGACATGCACCAAAAATCACCTTCCCCAAGTGATCCAACTCGCGCTCTGATACCAATATGATGTAGAGCCAAGCAACAAACTAGGTGATAATCTTCTCTCTCCCACAACTACTTTGTCCAAACCAAGTTGTTTTGTTTGTTCAAGGTGTCAAATAACACCCCTACTAACTACTCAACTCACACAACAATTTGTGTGACCAGATCCATATCAGATTAGTATCTTCCGGTATCGGTGGAATGAAAACACTCTACCCTTGTGTGAATGGAAGATGATCTTCCAGTACCGATGGGATGAAAACCTATTGGATATTGTCTATTGGTGGTCCAACCAACACCAAAACATCCATAAGATCTAGCTATCAAATGTGTAAGGGGGTACTTGTCTCACAACTGTCCTATTTGCCTAGTAGCCCTATCGGTAGACTAGTAGCCCTACTAGTTGAGTTCCCCACACACAAATTAATAAAATTCCAAAGGACAAGACAAAATAAGGGCAGATTCAAATACCCTTTATCAAGTTACACAATTCCCCAAAGGCTTGGACTCTAACCACAAGTTTGAAAGGTCGATATCCTCATTGTCCTTCTAGACCTAATTAAGCCAATTAGGCATAATTTACAAAGTACGTACCCCTTGTATTAATCCCCTGACTAAAAAAACTCTTCTCCAAGGTTTCTTAAGGTGTCAAACCACCAAATTCAATGTTTTAGGACTTGATCCCATCTTCTTTGTCTACTGCAAGTGATTTCCACTTCTTCAGTTCAAGGGGTCACATAGAGATGTCTGCCTAGGGTCAATTCAATCTCTTCGGTCTTGGAGCCTCCCTGCAAACCAAAACAAAAATCTTATGGTACAATGGCCCCTCTAACATTTTCCCACAGGTTTTTTGGTCCTTTGGTGAAAATGTCAGATTAAGGGCATCTTTACAGTGAAACCCCAGGTGTCGTAGGGTTTGTGACTAGTCCGGTTAGATTTTGATGGATCTCTACAACCCAATTGTTACAAGATCTCAAACTTGATTCAAATGAAAAGTAATAGAATTCCTTAACTCATCCAATTGGTTTCAGGTATCCACCAATCCATACCAGTTAGAAAAGAACATCAAACACACAGAATTTCAGGAAACTCCAAATATATTATATTGCTCCAAACTCCAAAACATTACCAATTTCAATAATTTCAATAACAACACCAACAACACCCCTAGAATCGATCCAAGTGGGCATAATATATCCTCCCTAACGGTTTCCAACCACTTTTCAAACTTTGGAACAATTGGAGGATTAGTTACCCCTTTTTACAATATTTTGCAACGACGACAAAAGTTGTCAACTTGCACTTTTCAAATTTCATGACTCCAAGGTGTATTAGGCCTATTCCAAGGATTGGTCTGATGTTTCTAAGACTGATATTTATTTGCCTGAATCATGCCTAGACTCCTATAGACCCACATTGTCATTTGTCCATGGTGGCTTATAAAATGCAACCATGACAATGCCTTGCATCAATTGGGTCATATTGACTCACAAACCTATCAACCTACTACATATGATCATTTTCAACTCATGGGTGATATTAGACTCTTTTAGGCTTTACTTATGTCTTTGGGTTCTCCTGTACTACATATCATTTACATACTTGGTTTGTGAGATAAAGATTCCCTTACCTAGCTGTGATATCTGCAAACCAAGGACGTATGTCGATTCTCCAAGCATTTACATCTCAAATTCTGACTGCATCTAATCAACAAATTCTTTGCAAAGAGTGTCCTTGTTTTCTCCAAAAATAATGTCATCTACATACACAACCACAATGATCATGTGATTTCCATCTTCCTTGTTGTATAAATTGCTATCAACACTCTCTTTTTTGAATCCTTGCTCCTTCAGATACTGATCTAGCCTTGAATACCATGCTCTAGGAGCCTCTTTTAAACCATACAAGGCTTCTTCAATCGACACACAAACATTCCATCATCATGTAACATAAACCCTTCCAGTTGCTCCATGTACACTTCTTCCAAATTTCCATTTAGGAAGGCAGATTTTACATCCATTTGATATACCTTATAACCCTTATAGGCTGAAAAAGATAGAAACATCCTAATTGCTTCTAATCTAGCTACCAGTGCAAATGTTTCTTCAAAATCAATGCCCTCTACTTGAGAATAACCCTTTCACACAAGTCTAGCTTTATGCCTAACAATTTTACCTTCTTCATCGATCTTGTTCCGGTAGACCCATTTGGTGCCAATGATGTTCTTGCCTTTCGGTCTACGGACTAATTCCCAACTCTTGTTCTTCTCAATCTGTTGCATCTCTTCTTCCATGGCATCCATCCATTTCTGACTTTTTCTGGCATCATTGAATGTTTTAGGTTCTACTTCAGTCATAAGGCAGAAATTGACTTGTTCATCATTCGGAGCAAGTCTTCTCCTAGTTTTCACACCATCACTCTTATTACCTAAAACATGCTCTTCCGGGTGGTTAATCTACACATACCACTTAGGGACCTTTTTGGATGCTTCTTTTGGTTCATTATCTGACTGAGCTTATTCACCTTCATCGCCAAAATCATCGTACCGGTTCACTTGTGCTTGTCTTCCTTTGTGCTTATCCTCATCAACTCTTACATGCATACTCTCAATGACTCTTCTTAGTCTTTTTTCGTAGCATTTATAGGCCTTGCTGCTAGTTGAGTAACCAAGGAATATTCCTTCATCACTCCTGGATTTAAAATTATCTAAACCATCCATATGTCTCTTGATAAAACACTTGCTTCCAAATACCTTGAAGTACTTGATTGTTCTTTTCTGGTCATAACACAACTCATAAGGTGCCATTTTGTTGTTTGTTCTTAGTTGAACCCGGTTCAAGGTATATGCAGCAGTATGAACCGCTTCCTTCCAATACATGTCTGGCAAACTTGCCTCATTTAACATGGTTACGACCATCTCCTTGATTGTCATGTTCTTCCTTTCTACCACACCATTTTGTTGTTGTGTCCTGGGGGCTGAGTATTGCCTTCTGATTCCATGTCTTTCACAGTAATCTTCAAACTCATTTGATGTGAACTCTCCACCCCGGTCTAATCTTAGGCATTTTAGCTTGCACCCACTTTCCTTCTCTACCATCTTCCGAAAGATCTTGAATCTGTCAAATGCTTGTGATTTATCTTGTACAAAAGTGACCCATGTCATTCTTGAATAGTCATCAATGAAGAGCATAAAATATCTTTGACCGGTAAGAGCTCTTGTCCTAGTTGGACCACACAGATCTATATGTGCAATTTCAAGTGGTCTTGAGGTGTTGTGTTCTTCTGTCTTGAAGCTTACTTTAGTCTGCTTCCCTTTCACAAATTCATCACAAAATATGCTCACCGGTTTGATAATTGGTGGTATATTTCTTACATACCCCTTTTTTTCTTACTGCAACTAGATTATCAAAATTTATGTGGCCTAATATTTTGTACCACAACCACCCTTCATCCACTTGTCCCAACATGCATTGGGATTCAAAACATTCTTTTATGTTGTATACATTACCCTCTGTCCTCTTTCCTTTGGCTACAATTTGACCGATACTCTCCTTCTTTATCTGGCAGTCGATAGAATCAAAGGTGAATTTATAACCTTTGTCACACATATGACTCACACTCAACAAATTGTGCTTCAGACCTTCCACATAATACACATCATGTGCTTTTAGTTTACCATCAATGTTTAGAGTACAAAGCATAATCAATGTGCTGTCAGACTTGATTATGCTTTGTCCTTTTCTTTCTCAGCCTAAACCAGTTGAGTTTCCTTCTTCTTATTAGCTACAATTTTGTGCTCCGGTTTGAGTACGGGTTCCTAATCAGAATCTGTCCTCTTCTGCTTGATTTTCTTGTTCTTAGAAAGCTTTGTTGCATGTCCAAACTCTTGACAGTTATAGCATTTCACATTTACATTGAAAGATGAATCTTTGAAACTATTGTAGGACACCAGTTTACTCTTCCTACATTCAAAAATCCTATGACCAAATCCATTGCACTGATAATAGATGACATTCATATCCCAGAGTGCCTTAAATGGATTTCTACTCTCATAACTCATAGTGGGCTTATTGGTCAATCTACAATCAGCTAACCTATGTCCAAATTTGTTACACTAGTAATAATAACCATTAAATTTTGGAACATATCGGTTAGGTTGCCTTGGTCCTGCAAACGTCTGTCTCACTGGGGGTTTTTCTTTCATGCTGCTAACTCTAGTAAATCCTTCATGATCAACCCTTGCATTTCTCCTCAGATCTAGATTCTGATACATTGAGTGTGGCCTCTAGTTCATTGATTGTGTATACTAGTTTGTGTGATGGTTTCTAACAGCTTCTGTATTAGTCTTCTTACCAGTATCCTTGCTTACTATGAATTTTTTCTTTTCTTCACCTTCACTAGAAGAAGTGAATTGTATCTCCTTACCAGATGTGTCTTTGTTGTTTGAACTTTGTCCTTCTTCATAACCTAAGCCGCCGATATCTTTAGATTGCTTCTGTTTGCTCAACATCTTGTCTAAGGCTTTTGTGTTGCCCTCATATTTACTTCTCACTTTCAGTTCATCCTTACTCTTTTCAAGCTCCTTTCTAAGCTTCACTATTTCTGCTTCCAGATCTCGATGCTCCTTTTCCTTATTTAACAGATCAGAGGATGTAACTTCACATATCCTCTTGGATTCTTCCAACTGGAGTTTCAAGTTAGAGATAACTTGATTGGACTCATCTAGAGATTGCTTCAAGTGATCTTATTCTTCTATTGCAATAAGCTTGACCTTCTTGAGTTCTCTTTATGTTTTACTTATCTCCTCAAGAGCACTTATGAGCTCACTTTGTAGATCCACTTTGACTTCAATATCTTCTTCTTCATCATCTTCACCAACTGGTTCATCTAGAGCCATAAAGAGATTAAATTCTCTTTCATTCTCATGGAAATCATCTTCTGATGCACTTTATTCATTTGTGGCACCATCCTCAATAGTACAAGTTGTCCTACTTCCAAGTAGCCTCTTCTTCCTTGTCGGTAGACATTCCTTTCTTTGTCTTTACCAACAAATCTACCATAACTTCTTTTCTCATCTCCATCGGTTTCATTGTAAGGATATTTTGTAGCAAAGTGTCCAACTTTACCACAATTGAAGCATTTGAGTGGTAGCTTTCCTTTATACTTGTCGGATCCTCTCTTGAGTTTTCTGACAAATTTTGCTACCTCTACATCTGAGTCTTCACTAGATCCTTAATGAGCAACCTCTTCTTTCCCCTTTTTGGTGGAGTTGAACGCTGCCTCTTTCCTTGAGGATGCTTCATCGGTTGTTCTCATTTCATAGGCTGTTAGAGAGGAAAATAGCTCATGCATTGTGAGGTCTTCATATCCTTGGCTTCCTCTATGACATAAACCTTACTACCATACTTAGATGTAAGAGATCTAAGTACCTTCTTGACAATAATCTCATTAGCAACTTCTTCTCCAAGTCCTCTGATGGTGTTCACAGTTTCATCTATTCTGTGAAGGTAGTTTGCAATCTTTTCTTCATCTTTCATCTTGATGCCTTCAAGCTGACCTCTTAGTGATTGCAGCTTGGCCTCTTTGACTTTGGCATCTCCTTTGAATAACCTCTGCAATTTATCCCAAGTCTCCTTGGCGGATTCATAGTGCATGACCTTGACAAACTCATTATCTGATAACTCGCTTAAGATAGCATGTTTAGCCTTTGCATAGTTCTCATACTCCTTCTTAGCATCCAGATCAATGGGAGTAACACTAGGGACAATATACCATTCTTGATAGACATCCACACATCAAAACCAAGTGAGGAAATATAGGTCTCCATTCTTCTGCTCCAGAAGGCATAGTTAGATCCATCAAACATGGGGGCTTTTGAGGAGGTGGACTCATTTATTGCCATTATGTTCTTTGACCAGAATCTACCCAAGCTAGAGAAAGCTTTAATCAACCGGCAACCTTTCTCTCATACCAATTGTTGAACACAATGTACCACTGAGAGATGGGTGAATAAGTGGTTCCTAAAATCTTTTCCTTTTAAACCAATCCTTGAGTACCGGTTAACAACTTAAACACTAAACAATCAAACCGATAAGATAAGAGTGGATATCAAAAGAGCCAAACACACAAATGCATAAAACACAATACCGGATGTATAAGGAAAACCCAATATGGGAAAAACCTCGGTGATAAATGCTGCTGGAGTCTACCACTCCAATCCAGCCTCACAATGAAACAACATATTACAATGATTTAAGGGTACCAACCCCTACTAATTTAGGGCACAAACCCAAGGAGAATTAACCCCAGCACCAAGCACCAATTCTATGTAATGTGACAAAATACAATTTTAATACAATGATAGCATCTAGTTGCAAATGAGTTTTGCAACACCTAATCAATTGATTTGTATTGGTTAGACTGTCTCACCAGTTCAGCCTGCTAATACACACTGTAGCTTTCTGAGAAATAACTCAAGGCAGATTATCTTTCTTGCTCAAGCTCTCTTTCCTCTCACACCTCACATCGAGCATCAAACCATTTCAATCTCGAGTTGACATATTTATCTTTTAGGGTTCCTGCCACAGGCAACATTCAAATGGTGTCATGTTATGTTTTTCCTTCACCAACTTGTTCCGTATTAGATTTGATCCGATGTGCTTTTCTGGAGTGATGATCTGGATGTCATCGATTAGCACCATCAACACCTCGCATTCCAATGTGTGTTTTCTATATTTGGATGTCTGCAACATGCTTTTCTGTGTTTCTCTATCAAACGCCATTAATGGCTCGATTGTTTCCTTCGACAAACGGGCACAAAAATAAGATCTTCTTGCAAGGTCAGTTCAATCACTTTGCCACCTCGTCTTCCTCAAGCCGCAACATTTTGCCATCCTCCCATGATTTGCGGGTTCTTCATAAAAGACAACTTGCTTGTAAACTACTACGTCGATGAGTACTTGACTGACCTCTGCATGATCGCCACCTAGTTTCCACCTATCATCCTTATCGACATCCACCTATGCTTGGTTTTCTATGTTAGTTTGACATCCTTTCCCGACCAAGATTAACTATCGGTTCAACTCACCTAACCAGTATAACCTAACTTCACCGGTGGTCCTTCATAACTGCTAACCTCTTTTCTATCGGTGGATCAACTTGGCCTTCCATCAAACCTGCTGGTCTAACTACTCAGTCTATTTATTGACAACATTAAACTGCTCAGTGTATACCAGTTCACGACCTTCCGTTCTTCTTTTGCTTGCTTTCTTTGCCTTGCCGGTGGTCTTTCTTTATCGATAGATGATGCATTTCATGTGTATTGGTAACCTACCTTTCTATCTGCTTACACACATATTGGTTTACATCATTATGTCTTACTTCACCCATACCGATCACTACTACTTACTCATTGGTGATCATGCCAAACTAGTTGACATCAATGACAACCTAATGCCAACATATTTGACAATAAATTCCCTAGATATTTCCTCTAGGCCTTGACTAGAGTGATCTACACTAGAATTATCCATATAATTGGCTTACCTAGCTTGTAATTCATTAGCATTCAATATGATAGGACACAATAGGATCCATGATAACTTGAGTGCAATTCTATAAAAAAAAAATCACCATATTGAACTAATTTAAAGATTGATAAACTCATATTTTGCTCATAGAATTCTATGACAGGAAATTGTTGAGCATGGAAATAATGTCTACAACATTGATTTCTTTTGGAATAATAAATTTAAGGAAAGAGTGCACGATTGATGAGGAAATATTAATAGTATTTATATTTTTATATGCCTACTATCTAACGTGTAACACCTTTTTAGAAGGCCTATATGAACTTCCTAAATCATTGTAAACCTTCAATGACATAAATATTTTTTTTATATCAAACAAAGAAATTAATTAAATAATACAACAAAGAAAGCTATCAAGGTAGTTGAAAATAGTTATCCAAATATCAGCCACAAGGTTACAAGATAGAACCAAAAGCTACATAAGCTTAAACTCTTACAATAATTGGAACAATCTGTTCAAACAAAATTCAAACAAAACCCAGCCACAAGGTTGCAGGATAAAACTAGAAATTACATAGGTTGAATAAAACTCTTACCATGATTTAGCTTGTTATCAAACTAAAACATCATAATTTTTTCTTTAATTTGTTGTAGCTGGAGCATAACCTTCACATTCGTCTTGCATAAAACTTGATTCTATGAAAAAAGAAAAAAACATTGGAAGGTCTAGTAAAGCTTTAGACTACCAATTACTTGTTGAAAGTTGTTAAAAACACAACACATCTCTAAAATAACTTACCAAATTAAATCAATAATCACATCAATATGTAAACCAACACCAAAAATGGCTTCTTTCTAACTAAGGCCATGGTGAAAAATAGTAGGGAAGTCTCTAAATGCAACAAACCATTTTTTTAACAGACAAGCAATCCCAAAAGCTATGTTTCAAAGTTTTCTTGCTGCGGCAAATAAGACAACAAGCTAGTTGGACAATAATGCATTTCAATATATCCTCAATAGGTAGCTTGCAATATAATATTTTTTGACACAACACTTGTATATCAAAATTAATCTTGGATTTCCATATTTGCACACTCATTTTGGACCAAAATGTGGAGCTAAATCTAGATTTTTTCATTTTTTACTCAAACAAAGAGTAAGAGGCCAATTAGGAAGAATAAGGGTATAAAATTTCTTGAAAGGACAATAGTTTAAATGGCTAAAGGATAACCATTTTTAATCCTTGAAGAGATAACATTCCTTGGGTTTACATAACTTCATAGCAAGATCAACCTGAACTAATGACTGAATGAAAATCCAAAATCATTTATTATCAATTTTTAGCCCATATTGATCTTTGATGTTAACCCATGATGCCTAATCAAGTCTTTTAAAATCCTAGATATCTTTAAATTGTTTGACCCATTTTTTGAACAAGTAATGAGCATGTCTTGGAAAGATGATAGCTAAAGACTGATTATGGTAATAAATCAGTTTATTCCCCTATATTGACATAGAAAAAAAAACTAAAACCATACTGCAAGGAAGAGTCATTCCATTTAAAAAAATTACAAACTCTTTGCCAAGCTTTCCATATGGATTGGAGAGGGAAATAAGCTTTGGTTTTTAAGAAAGGAGATAGATGCATTTTATCGAACCAAATTACTATGTGCATTAGAAATGATCATTAAAAATATGTATTACATGATTCCAAGAATAAAAGAAACTTAAAATAATCGATGATTTGACATACACAATAAATTATACTAACGTGGTAAAAACCATATAGTTCATTTTGAATTTTACTTAATTGATCAACTACTCTTTACTCACTCTACCATTTTGGAATATCCCCATAATTATGTTGAATTTATTTCCAGTTACAATCACAACAAGAACTTGTCAAGGTCAGTAAATGAAGATACAATAATGTTGAAATTGTAACCCTTCCACTTTCTGATCACGAAGTGCCCAATATGGGAAGGTGAGAGCATACGGTGTTGAGGGGATTGTTAGCTTCAAATAACTGGAAATAATACAATGCTTGGGTGGCAAGCCAACCCCTTCCACTTTTCAACGGGATATGGAGAATATTAAAAATCACTTGGCAGTAAACCAGCCAAGGATGATGCAAGAACTGAAGAACAATCACTCTACCACTTATGCAGCGGGAGGACTAGAAATGAAATAGCAATCAACACCACCGCTTATTCAGCGGGAGGACTGAAAATGAGATTACAATCAACTCAACCACTTATTCAATGGGAGGACATAATTACAATAGATAAGAAGGCGGCAAGCCAACCTCTTCCACTTATGCAATGGGCCAAAGAACAACAATCCAAGTATATAGTTGTTAGTACTACTAATCAACTTTACAATGCAAATATGGATTACAAAATTACTAGAATCATTGTCCAAACTAGGCGGCAAGGCCAACCTCTTCCACTTATGCAGTGGGACTACGAGAGTTCAAATAAATTGTTGTTAGTACTACTAACAAGCATTACAATATGATTCATCATGGATATTCAAATGTCAAAACCCAAACTAACAACTGCAACTTATTACCAAGACTCTTCACACCACACCCATAGACTCACACACCTGAAAACCAGCTTCAACCCAAAAAAACTAAATCTCATATGAATGAACAACAGGCTGGAAATACAGACCAACAACATTAAAATCCTCAAACACTTCTGAATCACTCCCAACACAATCAAATTATCTCTAAACACACATCATAGAACCCATGCACTCTAAAACCAACTCCACACAAGGAAACACTCCAAACTAACAATTTTCAGATTTTGATATGCAACCCATGCACTGGAAACACACAGACCAGTAGCTTAGAAACTCACAAAATGCTCGTAACTCTATTCACACTCAACGAAATTACCCCCAAACGGATGCAAATGAGAGATACAAGACATGCGATGAGATTAGAACCACAAACTACACCAAAAACCCCCAAATGAATTTATGCACGCATTCCAAGGTAGCCCAGCATAGTATGACTATGAAAGAAGTATGATTTGCATTTAAAAATTAAATACTCAACATCAAGCTCTACAAACTTACAAACTTGATTGCCCGTGGCATAGGAAGAGAACGAGCCTCTACCCAGAATGATCTGACACACGAACTAATAGTTATGAACTAAAATGTGCTATAGCCACACCAAAAACCAGCAACACTGAAATCCACACCACACTAAAAATCTGCAAATGCACACTAAAATCGAACAACACATTCAGAAGATCCAATCACAGCTAGGAGTGATATCTCACACTTGAAGTCTGTCAAGAGCCCTAGGAGGTATTCACCCTCGAAGATTGTTTGGAGTCATTCCGACAGCATAACAGTGTATTTTCTCTAGATATGCAAAATGAGAGCCCAAGCCACTTAATTATAACTTTTTGCCAACCAAATTCAAATTCAAATGCACTCCAAATACGCCCTAACCAAATGCCATTCCATTTCATCCACATTTGGCATTGCATTTCATTTCCTTGCACAAGTTCGCCCAATTCACATTCACCCGAAATTGCCCTTTTAAATAAATATAAGTGTCATAAAATAAAGTGTAAAGTGGGCGCCCAACTATGACTTCCAAATAAAAAATATTACTAAGGCAATATACTTAGAAAATTGCCCCATTTGCCTTGAGTTATAATTTAATTATTAACACCATGACGACCCCCTTGAAGTCATATGCAAATTTCGCCCAAATAGACTTAGGATAAAATTAATATTTTCTCCCTTCCTAAGTCATCCATTCATAAAATAATCAAATATTAATACCTCATACCTAAGGTATTAATATATTAAAAATACCTTCTCCTCAAATATTGATTATTGCCAAATTGAGCCGGAGACTGAAGTGCTTGAAATCATCAAAACTGAACTGAGTTGGGGCTCTGAACTGAACTGCTAAAAATAGTCATCTGAATGAATATAGGATCCTACCAAAATAATACTACCAGAAATAGCCACTGAGCTGAGCTGTAGAATCCTTGCCAAGAATAGCACCAAAAAAATGCTAAAAGACCAACTGCTTAAACTGACCTGTCGAAAATAGCCATCTGAACAAGCCTGCTGACATCCTGCTAAAAATAGTACTTACTAAAAATAGCATACTACTAAAAATAGTAAGTGTTTCCAAAGTGATTTTAGCCACATTCTGAGCAGTTGTTGCACTTACTAAAAATAGTAAGTTTGGAAAAAGTCACCCGATGCAGATGCATGTCGAACCATCCTGAAGCTCTCTGAAAACCCAAAAGGAATCCAGAATCCAAACTGTCAAACTCCCACATATACCCCTTGAAAACACCAAAGAATCCTCCTAGAAAATAATAAACCCTAATTTTCACTCCTGACTAGCCTACGGGCCTCCGAACTAGGCTAATGGCCAACTGAACTAATCACTGTGGAGAAGGGGACATTACAATCCACCCTTCCTGAAATTGCTTGTCGTCAAGCAATGCCACCACAACTCCAAAAAATTTTAAACTGATCCACACCCAAGCGAATACGAGCTCAGGGTCCCATGTTCATCTCAAGAAGAACCTACCATGTTGATGTTGCACCACTTTGATCACATCAGTGAAAACATCACGCCAAAACTGTACTGACCTCCCTTGTAACTCCAAAATGTTACCATCCATTATACTCAAACTAAAAATCACTGAAGGATTGAAATTCATATCATGCATCATCTCGTGCCCATAAGGCTCTAAGTAATCAATATCAACAGTGCCACTGTCTATCACAAGCTTGGGCAATAGAAAATAAGGTCTACTCAACTCACGATCAAACTCCACAACACATCTCTGTATGGTATCTAATAGAGCCACGACTATCAATGTGACTTCTCCAAATCTTCCCGCAAGGAGGAAAACAATCATTTGCAAGAGCTCAACAAACTCAATCTCATAACTCCACATGAATCTACTAGGCCTAAATGGAATTATTCTAATAAAACCACAGAGACTTCTGAAATCTCTTATAGTTCTCACTCCAAACACCTCAGAATGATGAACCATAGAAAGCAAAGGTTCATTGTCCCAATCATAAGTAGAAGAGAGGGCATAAGAATAACCACTAGTTAGAGCTTGAACACACAGATACTGATTGCCCCAACTCGTCATACCTGTCATCTGAGACCATAAACCCATCCTGCCAAGAGACTATGAAGTCTAAAAAAGAGTACACCAGCAGCCCACCAAGTCTAAAATGATTGACTTGAGATCTGATTTCAGGAACATGTAATGGACATTCTAGAATGCCCAAAAACTAAACCAGCCGCTAATAGGAATTTGGTCGAACAGTTTGCAGCCAACTCCCTATTTCACCGTTTAATGTTTAAACCCCTTATGGCTTCGGAAATGAAATGCTTGTTTGTTTTTTATGTCTTTGCATAGTTTTGAAATCACATAACATGAACAAGAAGGAAACTAGAATAATATGCAAACTGAAGATTGAACTACTGCTGATAAGATGTTATTTTCAGAATCAATAAAATCAAATACATGGCAGATTATCAACTCACTAATTATTCTAGCATTATTGACATAATACTCTAGTAATCATTTTCAATCTTGCTGCTACAGTGACATGAATAGTACCCACATGAATAGTAACCACGTGAATAGTACCTGCATGAACAGTACCCACGTGAACAGTGTTGCGACAATATTAATTTGTCTTCAATAGGTCCAATATCTTCATAAAATCATCTCCTCAAAATGGCATAAGCATTGGACAAGTAGGGAAGAAGATATGAACAAACATTAAATCTGCTTGTAGCTAGAAATGCACCCAATCTGCCTGATAACGAAGCTGATAGCAATGGATTCCAAAGGCCAAACCCTAGGGGAATGACATCTAGAATGTCACAAGAGAGGATAGATGTCCTCTAATGCCACGAATGGATCTGCAACTCACACATACCAATTCTTCTCATATTCAACATGTTGAATGAAGCCACAAAAGCTTCCTTTTATTCTTTCTCCAAGGATCGACCCAACTCACAACTGCCATCTGATAATCCTCTGAGTACCACGGTCCTGCCCTCATGTTGGAACCTCATCTCTACTCTCTCCATGTTGAGAGTAAACTCTCTCAATGATGCCATCCAAGTCATCCCCAAGATAACGTCATAATCAACCATGTCCACAACATAGAACTCATCATGTAGCTCATAACCATCTCCCAATCTGATGCGAAGATTTGTAATCTTCTGTGTGCATAGTAACTTGTGACAACTAGCTACCATGACTCAGAATCCTGAATGTTCTTCAGTTTGCCACCCTCTCCTAGCCACTAACTGTGAATCTATGAAATTATGTGTGGCCCCAGTGTCTAGCAAAGCAACCACCTTCTGTCCCTGTATGGTGCCACGCACCTTAAAAGTAATTGCCTTTTGAGCACCTGTCAATATAGCTAGGGACTTCTCATTCCCTGAACCCTCCTCAATGGCACTGCTCTCACCATCAGACTCTGACTGCTACTCCTCATCCTCAGACCGTGACTCCTCAGCAGAGAAGTACTCCATCTAGTTGGCCTTAGCCTTCAGAGGACACTTGTGAGATAAATCCCACGGTTCCCTACACTGAAAACATAGTTTTTTCTGCCTCAACTCGTTCGGTGTCTCATTGTCTAACCTCTTTGATTCTTTTTTCTGAGGCTGAGAATCCCTATGTAGAGGTTTATTATCCTTATCCTTCTTGAAGTGTGGATCCTTAGGAGTGAACTTACTCCTAGAAGCGGAAGGTGCAAGATCTCTTGCCTTCCAAATGGCATCCTACAATGTGAGGGGATCATGTCCCTTCACCCAACCATGAAGAGGCTCTGACAATCCATCCACAAATAGTACAATCAACCTCCTCTCCGAAATGTTTGTAACCAACACTAATAGTCTCTGGAAATCTAAGATGTAACTGTCGATAGGACCCCACTGTCTCAACTGAGCTAACTCCTTGAAATGGAGTTCTGGATCCTTCGTATCAAACCTGTTAGTCAACCTCTCAGTGAACTCTACATATGTGTCTATCTGATTATGGCCCAATGTGACCATACCATGGTGCCACCACTCGTGTGCACTCCCATCCAAGTGCAATGAAACATACTTAATCGCATCCTCCTCAAGCATGGGATTAAGCTGGAAATAAGTATCTAATTTCTGGACCCATGTCCGTGCTGAAGCCTTCCATGTACCATCATAGTATGGAATAAACAACTTTCCCAACTTCTTCCTCATCTCATAATTCTGTTGTCGGTTTCCTCTCATGGGCATATTCTTGAGTCTAACATCCATATATTCCCTGAATGTCATCTCAGCCTGTAACTCAGGGCTAGAGTCCCTCCAATCATCCATAATCATATCTTGAATCTCTTGCTGTGTAGGTCTGACATTATTCTGGTCATTCTGTCTCGGAAGAAACTGTGGCATGAGTGGTCTCGTAGTAGAAGAACCTGCTCTAGCATATGTCCTAGTTCCCCTATTAACCGATGCATCTCCATTACCTCCATTACCCTGTCCACCTCCCTGATTAGCACTATTACCCTAATTGGTATTATTACCTTGGTTGCCATTATTACCTTGGTTGCCATTATTACCTCGGTTGCCATTATTGCCTTGATCTGCTCTCATCAAATGTTGTGTAAATGCTATAGCCATCTGCTGCAATGTAGCCTGGAGCTCCCTCTGACCCCTAGCAAGATCACTAAGCATCTCCCTAGTGCTAGGTTCTCCCCTTTCCCTAACTCTGTCACCCATGGCTGGTGCTGAAAAATGGTCACCCTCTTCTTCAATCTTTGGTGAATTTTGTAGGTTTGTGTTTGACCTATTTCTCCTCAAGTAATACTGATGTGTTGGATGCATGAAACCCTCACAAGATGGCAGGAAAAACAAGCTCTGATACCACTATAATGGACACCCTAGAATGCCCAAAAACTAAACCAGCCGCTAATAGGAATTTGGTCAAACAGTTTGTAGCCAACTCCTTATTTCATCGTTTAATGTTTAAAACCCTTATGGCTTTGGAAATGAAATGCTTGTTTGTTTTTTATGTCTTTGCATATATTTGAAATCACATAACATGAACAAGAAGGAAACTACAATAATATGCAAACTGAAGATTGAACTACTGCTGATAAGATGTTATTTTCAGAATCAATAAAATCAAATACATGGCAGATTATCAACTCACTAATTATTCCAGCATTATTGACATAATACTCCAATAATCATTTTCAATCTTGCTGCTACAGTGACATGAATAGTACCCACGTGAATAGTACTCATGTGAATAGTACCCACGTGAATAGTGTTGTGGCAATATTAATTTGTCTTCAATAGGTCCAATATCTTCATAAAATCATCTCCTCAAAATGGCATAAGCATCGGACAAGTAGGGAAGAAGATATGAACAAACATTAAATCTGCCTGTAGCTGGAAATGCACCCAATCTACCTGATAATGAAGTTGATAGCAATGGATTCCAAAGGCCAAACCCCAGGGGAATGACGTCTAGAATGTCACAAGAGAGGATAGATGTCTTCTAATGCCACGAACGGATCTGTAACTCACACATACCAATTCTTCTCATATTCAACATGCTGAATGAAGCCACAAAAGCTTCCTTTTATTCTTTCTCCAAGGGTTGACCCAACTCACTTGAGCAATGTGGGATAAAAGATATGCAATATAAAACATATTAAAATATTCACTTATGTCTCCCTTGGGTGCCCCTTTGATTTGCACACATCCCCATAAAATAAAAATTAAAGTAACACTTTAATATTTTACAATTAAATTAAATGTTACTTTAATAACACTTTAGGCATTAAAATATATTAGCAATCGGACTCCGAATAGCGTGAGTTATAGCTCATTGAAAAGCTTTCACCAAGGAGTATCGAATCCAATCACCAAAACTAGCCTCCGTTGTGTCTTGCTGACTTACTAAAAATAGTAAGTATGCCTGAAACTAAGTAAATCAACTCCGTTTTGGCCTAAACTGGAAATGACTAGGCCAAAACACTCTAGGATCCCCTTAAACCCTTCGTTAGCCCTCGAGACCATGTAGAGATAGGCTAACGCACATACACTTGGTCAACTGCTAAAGTGGGGACATTACAGAAAATCAACATCCAAGAAGATGAACAACTGCTGCAACACAAGGTATCATCATCCAAAATAACACATATGCTCACATTCAAGGCTAGAAATATCTTCTCTAGTGACTCCAACTCCACATGAAACCATCCTTTGCTCAGAATATCTTCCCAATCCACTAGTTGATGAGCAAAAGGAACCATCAAATGAGTGGTAAAGAAGGGAACAACACCATCAAGTCTGAAAATTTGTTCTTTATCCCTCCAAAGATTCTTCTTTCCACATGTAATAAGCTCTATCAGACCATGTTGACGATCTTGAGCTTGGATACCCAACTGAAAGTGATTTTCAATACACTGAAAAGAAAACTCAACACATTCCCAAGTGATAGTGAGGACCAGGTGCATACTTAAGAATTTGATGTCTCCTCTAGTGAACCCTTGTACGACAACTAAACTGTGTTTTGACAACACCTTGATGTCAAAGATATTGAAATCATCCATCACGAAGAGAGGGTTATCATAACTTTTCTCAAAACCCACTTCAAAGAAGGGGTTATCAAGAACCTGGAAGCCATCCCACTCATACAAATACAAAGATGGTGTACTTCTGACGACCTACAAAAAAATCAGAACTTTGTTTCTTGCAATTGCTGCTCCCATAGTTGCTCCAAGACTCTTGTCTAACTCCACCAACTAGCTGAAAATGCTCAATATCATAAATAGTATTAGACTTCACTAATTCTTTGAGCCTTTGATTACAATCAAAATTTCCATTCTTGTCTTCAATGACTCCTTGGTTGTCCCTAGTCTTACACCCAAAATAATCCACGTGATGACATTGCTCAACACCAAGATCATGATTAGCATTGTGCACTAATAGATCTAATTTATGTTCAAGAACACCATCAAACCCTTCAATAACAGGAGTCTTACAGACTTTTCAATCTGCTTCCACCCCATTATCACTTTGATCAAATGAGAAGGCAGCCCCAAGATCAAGTGTAACGTCATCATTGTTCACTGATATAGAATCCTCATCAAGCTCCATTTCATCATCTGGATCAAAGGGAAATTCATCCCACATGGTCTCCTCATCGTCCTCACCTGCCTTCACACCTAGATCCCAAATATTAAAAGGTTGATTACTTGGCTCAGTTAGGAAGTGCTCACCATAGCTCCAAGTATCATCCAACTTAAATCTTGAATCTTCTCTTGGTTTCCACACATTGTTATTTTGACCAAGTGCATTGCTAGAACCAAGTGATGTTCCATCTTCCCACTCAAAAAGTGGATTGTCATATGTTTTTACTATACCCATCTCAAACAATGGGTTATCAACAATCTAAAAAGTATTTCCTTTTTCCAACTTAGACCAACTATCTTGCTATCCTAAATTTGAAAATTCCAATTTAGGACACTGCTCCAGGTCAAAGACTTTCAGAATTTGGTCAAGCTCATTCTTCAAACTAGCTGTCTCAACACCATTATTTTGAAATGCAATTTCTGATTGGTCCTCTAAATCTGTGCCTTGAATGTCATCATTTTGGTATATTTTAAACTCACTAAATAAGACAACCTCTTGGTCATTAGGAACTTCATCATTAGCTGCAATATTTTCAGATTCATGACATGAATCTCCATCTAACAATCTGTTAACCTTTTCCTCTTGTTTAATATCTTCAATTTTCATCTGCTTTTCCTCTAGAAGCACATGAGTGTATTCAACACTATCACTAGCTCCATAAGAAACCTTAAGAGATTCATCATGCAAATCCTCAATTACTGTTTTTTCATCTTCTTCTGGCAATGGTCTCAAGGACAAATAATTGTCCAACTTCTGAACCCATGATCTAGCAAAACTCTTATCACTACCATCAAAGTTGGCTAGAGTAACCTTTCTAAGGGCTTGCTGATAATCTCGTGGAGCATGAGGGTGATTATCATATCTTCCACCTCTTTTCATATTTTGGTTCATAAACTAGTCAAAGGTGAGGATATTCCAGATCTCTGCAGGGAGAGAAGCATACTCCATGTAACTATTCCTCATTTCATCCATTGTTGATATCTCAGTTTCAACTTGAGGCACTTCCTTGGGTAGGAAGATGGGTTGCAAAGGCCTTGGTACTAACCCTCCAGGTGTTCCTCCATTGTTGTTAGCTTGAAGTCCATTAGTGGGCTGATTAGGAGTCCCACCATAATTCTGATTAAGTTTGGCCAGCAACTGGGACATCATCTTCATCATGGTTTCAAATTTTCTTTCCACTCTAGCATAAGGACTCTCATTTTGTTCTGTTATTCTCTCTGCCATAGAATCAACCACTATTTCTCTGTCACTCAAGGAGAACTCTGATCGATTTGAACTAATAGGCTGACAGGAAAACCAGTTTTGATACCACTATAATATCCCCACAATTGTTTTCAATTTATTTCCAGTTACAATTACAACAAGAACTTGTTAAGGTTAGTAAATGAAGATACAATAATGCTGAAACTATAACCCTTCCACTTTCTAATCACCAAGTGCCCAATATGAGAAGGTGAGAGCATACGGTGTTGAGGGGATCATTAGCTTCAAATAACTGGAAATAATACAATGCTTGGGCGGCAAGCCAACCCCTTCCACTTTTTAGTGGGATATGGAGAATATTAAAAATCACTTGGCGGTAAACTAGCCAAGGATGATGCAAGAACTAAGGAACAATCACTCTACCACTTATGCAGCGGGAGGACTAGAAATGAAATAGCAATCAACACCACTGCTTATTCAGCGGGAGGACTGAAAATGAGATTACAATCAACTCAATCGCTTATTCAGCGGGAGGATAGAATTGAAATAGATAAGAAGGCGGCAAGCTAACCTCTTCCACTTATGCAATGGGCCAAAGAACAATAATCCAAGTATATAGTTGTTAGTACTACTAATGAACTTTACAATGTAAATATGGATTACAAAATTACTAGAATCATTGTCCAAACTAGGTGGCAAGGCCAACCTCTTCCACTTATGTAGTGTGACTAAGAGAGTTCAAATAAATTGTTGTTAGTACTACTAACAAGCATTACAATATGATTCATCATGGATATTCAAATGTCAAAACCCAAACTAACAACTGCAACTTATTACCAAGACTCTTCACACCACACCCATAGACTCACACACCTGAAAACCAGCTTCAACCCAAAAAAACTAAATCTGATATGAATGGACAATAGGCTGGAAATACAGATCAACAACATTAAAATCCTCACAAACACTTCTAAATCACTCCCAACACAATCAAATTATCTCTAAACACACTTCATAGAACCCACACACTCTAAAACCAACTCCACACAAGGAAACACTCCAAACTAACAATTTTCAAATTTTGATATGCAACCCATGCACTGGAAACACATAGACCAGCAGCTTAGAAACTCACAAAAATGCTCGTAACTCTATTCACACTCAATGAAATTACCCAAATGGATGCAAGAGAGATATAAGACAGGCGATGAGATTAGAACCAACAAACTACACCAAAAACCCCCAAATGAATTTATGCACGCATTCTCAGGTAGCCTAGCATAGTACGACTATGAAAGAAGTACGATTTGCATTTAAAAATTAAATACTCAACATCAAGCTCTACAAACTTACAAACTTGATCGCCCGTGGCATAGGAAGAGAACGAGCCACTACCCAGAATGATCTGACACACGAACTAAGAGTTATGAACTAAAATGTGCTATAGCCACACCAAAAACCAGCAACACTGAAATCCACACCACACTGAAAATCTGCAAATGCACACTAAAATCGAACAACACATTCAGAAGATCCAATCACAGCTAGGAGTGATATCTCACACTTGAAGTCTGTCAAGAGCCCTAGGAGGTATTCACCCTCGAAGATTGTCTGGAGTCATTCCGACAGCATAACAGTGTATTTTCTCTAGATATGCAAAATGAGAGCCCAAGCCACTTAATTATAACTTTTTGCCAACCAAATTCAAATTCAAATGCACTCCAAATACGCCCTAACCAAATGCCATTCCATTTCATCCACATTTGGCATTGCATTTCATTTCCTTGCACAAGTTCGCCCAATTCACATTCACCCGAAATTGCCCTTTTAAATAAATATAAGTGTCATAAAATAAAGTGTAAAGTGGGCGCCCAACTATGACTTCCAAATAAAAAATATTACTAAGGCAATATACTTAGAAAATTGACCCATTTGCCTTGAGTTATGATTTAATTATTAACACCATGACGACCCCCTTGAAGTCATATGCAAATTTCGCCCAAATAGACTTAGGATAAAATTAATATTTTCTCCCTTCCTAAGTCATCCATTCATAAAATAATCAAATATTAATACCTCATACCTAAGGTATTAATATATTAAAAATACCTTCTCCTCAAATACTGATTATTGCCAAATTGAGTCGGAGACTGAAGTGCTTGAAATCATCAAAACTGAACTGAGTTGGGGCTTTGAACTGAACTGCTAAAAATAGTCATCTGAATGAATATAGGATCCTACCAAAATAATACTACCAGAAATAGCCACTGAGCTGAGCTGTAGAATCCTTGCCAAGAATAGCACCAAAAAAATGCTAAAAGACCAACTGCTTAAACTGACCTGTTGAAAATAGCCATCTGAACAGGCCTGCTGACATCCTGCTAAAAATAGAACTGCTAAAAATAGTACTTACTAAAAATAGCATACTGCTAAAAATAGTAAGTGTTTCCAAAGTGATTTTAGCCACATTCTGAGCAGTCGTCGCACTTACTAAAAATAGTAAGTTTGGAAAAAGTCACTCGATGCAGTTGCATGTCGAACCATCCTGAAGCTCTTTGAAAACCCAAAAGGAATCCAGAATCCAAACTGTCAAACTCCCACATATACCCCTTGAAAACACCAAAAAATCCTCCTAGAAAATAAGAAACCCTAATTGTCACTCCCGACTAGCCTACGGGCCTCCGAACTAGGCTAACGACTAACTGAACTAATCACTGCGGAGAAGGGGACATTACACATTGCCCACAATACCATTTAAATAATCATGTAAAATATTATCTTTTCTCAAAATAACTAAAGTTCTTCACATTATCAAGTTCATTTAAATTTTTTTCATGAGATCAAATATATTGAGTTAGCTTAAAGTCATGATTTTTTTTTTGTGGCTTCTCCTTGGCCTACTTAATGACTAGGATAAGAACCTTTCAAGTTTTACCCAATTGATATGACATGCCTTATTTTGTTTTACCATAAGGTTAACTCTATGAGATTCCTTATAATTTATTTTTTGCATTCGATGAATCAATAGTTTATATTCTTAGTTTGTGATTGGTTAACACTTATTTAAATTCTAGGGTTCTATTTTTAACTCTTGTGATGAAATCAAACTTAATAAGTGGTTGTAGTTAAATGTTAACCTATCAATTAATCAAAACAAAAGTCATAACATCCAAATGAAAAAAACTCACCATTTTTCTTCAAATGAGAATTCCTAGCTTTGAATATTTTACAAACACGTATGTCATAACAAAATCTTAGAAGTGGATACTTACTCTTGACACAACAAACACCTTTTAGAATCATATCTAACATTGTAGTCCAAGCACCAATTTTTTAAAATGTTTTTACCATGTTGTTTTATACGAGCACAATTGGTATGAAAAGGCTTTAAATTTTTTAGATCATCTTTTATGACCTTGATATGGAGGAATACCTCAGTAGTAATGCTAGGTTTAAATGTATTTTTATAATAGCTTTGACTTTGGGTATTATTATAATACGGTCTATTATAACTTCTAGAATATTGTAGGTCTATAGGTTTACTCTCCCTCTAAGCTCTAAGAAGAATTTGACTTATGAACTAATTTGTGATCTTATATCTTATGACAACTTGACATATCTATTTCTAGTGGGCTTTGTGACACCAAAGTTTTAATTTTATGATGCTAAGGGTGATCTAATGATACATATTAGATCCTTTAATACTACTTGTTTGTACTTTATGTATGATAATAGGTTGCTTGCTAAATTTTTTTTGTGCTCATTAAAAAGATATATTATAATAGTTATTTCTTTGTCACAAAATTCTATCTATTTATTTTCCTTACTAGTCAATATATTTGTCAAACATTAATTCGATGATTACAAGTTTAAATTTAATTTAATATAAATAAACACAAAAATTTAAATTTGAATTAAGATAAATAAAATAATAATAAAATTATGGATAACTATTATAAGATTTCAATTCTTACTTGTAAATATGCATGACCAATCATAAAATGCTGATATATAACATTTTTTCCTAAATAATTGACTCCTTACCATAATAAAAATGTATATCTTCAAACTATTATGTCATACTGGTTATATGCACATAATGATCCTCCTTTTTCTTTATCCTACTTCATACATAACTTAAAATAATAAACTTAAAAATAATATAAAAATATTTTAATTATTTACATTTCAATTGACACTTCATTTATACAATTAAATAAAACGTAGAACCAAATATGCATCTTTGTTCCATATTAAAATTAAATTTCCACTATATGGTCGGTGAGATTTGTCAGCTAGCTGTTTTTAATTTCCTTCCCTCACTAGGTATGGCGGCTGCTCCTAGTTTTATTTTCCGATGTACACTTGGGCAATATAGTTCAGCATATTAAATTTGGTGATCCGCGCACGTAATATGGATAAGCTCATTGTAAGCGGATTCTTTTGAATGGTTAACGTAGATTTGATAATCTATATCTATCTCCCCATTAGTCCGCATGGATTGAAGGGGATGGGCTCCCAAATTTCTTTTTCCTATTATTTGAAATGAGATTTGTCCATTAAGATTTAAATGGTGGCTGATAAGATTTAAAGGGTGGCTGAGGACGACTGCTTTTGAACGAAACCGAACAGCCTTCAGTGTACGGGATTACCATAACACCCATCCACCTGGTATGCCATTAATACCAATTTAAGCAGCAGCTGTTCTTCAGATGGAATTCATTTCAACTTCATTCTTCGCGTTTATAAGCGCTGCTTTTCAATGGCTTTTCTTTATGTTTTGTAGTGGACGTTTTGGGACTATTAAGTATCAAATGATTGTGTGTGTGTGTACATTGTCAAAGGCTCGTCACGTTTTCAAATGGGTGTCAGCTGAATATTGTAAATTGGTTGAGCTTCTAGTTTTGATGGGTTAAATTGGAAGTTCATATCTCAGGACTCATTGTCAAATAATTAAACACCTGGATTTCCTTTGTGGGGTTTGATACTGGGTCGAAAACGATAACCGAAAATCTGGAAATTAATTTGCATTCTTCGGGGTAACCAGTATTATCCGATTAAAATTGCAAATTAATTAAGAAGTCTAGTGATTCAGAGTAGTCGCTAGTTCGAGCACCAAGCTGATCATAACCTAATGGTCTGCCTGAAAACTAAAGAAAGCAAAAGAATAGCATTACGGCCCCGTTTTTGTCTCAAATTTCTATGGAATATAATAAAGAACAATATTAGTAGTTAGTTTTTAGCAATATGTTAAGTTCCTCGAAAATAGGGAATTCCTATAAACGAGAAATGCCCAATTCAAAAATTCTTTAGGGAGATAGATAATCAAATGGAAATGCTATGAATAAACACATACACTTACTTATATGCTTCTTTATTGACATGAAACATAGCCACGTGCAGTTCTATAGAGGGCAATGTTCGAATTGAATGTTGGAGAATACAGTTGTGGTAAGAAATGTGGGATGCTCTTCTATTTTGAATGATTTACTATGCTCCTTACCTTGTCTGTTGGCTATACATATGTAGCAGGCTTGTGGAAGAAAACCAAACTTGGTTTATAGTTGTTGACTTTGTTTTTCAGGAGCTAGCAACTTGCCATTGTCAATTCATTTATTCCGATATGTCATGAACAAGATATTCAAATAGTCACTGTCCTCTGTGCTATAAAGCCTGCATTTGTCCTTGTACCAAGAACTTTGTGATTGATAGTCACGCTTCCCACAACATAGAAAGGCCTCTCTTTAGTAAGATTGATTTGGACATCTTCAAGAATTGTATCAGTTCCAATGATAACCATAGCGAAAAACTGCTTCACGATGCCAATAATCTTGTTAGTTTTAGTGCAATATTGTCTCGTACAAGTCTTCATCTTTACTTGCTCACCACAATAATGTTTCTTCTGCCGTTCTCCATAACATCCTTTTCTTCCAATATCATTCTTGATTTGGGAAGTGATTGTTTTAGCAATACATACTCATTTTTGGCTAATAGTAGCACCTGTTTGTGCCATTTACATAACAAGAAAAAGAAATTAAAAAAAAAAAAATCCAATATTATCAGTGTACACACAAGTATTATTTCCAAAACTTGTACATGTGTCATCTATTTTAACCTCCCAATCATTTGATTTGAGCTTTGTATAGCTTGTGATAACTACTGTACCACATAGTTGGATGCTAATGCTAGCACAAAGTATAATACTCTATGATCAGCAAATGAAAATATTCATCACATGCATATGCAGAATACAAATGCAAGAGAAAAGAAAGGAGGAAGCCCTGAGGATCCCGATATAACACTTTGTATGTAATAAACAGAAGAATGTTAATTGATGGCGATATGATAATATCACATCCTTTCATATACAAAATCTTTATATTTTCACTGATGGGTTGGCCCTCTACAATATATGGGAGGTTTTCAATCCATGTAGGCTCTTGACCCATGTAAACCGCATGAGTGGGATACAGGCCTTGCTTCTACTCTAATATCCCCTAAAAATCACTTCTTAGAGGGTCTGGAGGAAGATGGCCATGATTAAGCTATCATTCTTTTGCTTAAAAGGAGGGTATTGCTCCTTTTGTGTGAAAATGACATCTTCAGAAAGCCCGGGCAATCAGTGCAATTCCAAAACTTTGGCTTCAACTAACATTTTAGTAAATATTTTACTATTTATGACTCACTTTGTATGATATATCTGCAATGACCGTCCTTGATATAATTTATTATGAAGTGTATCTATACTTCAATGTGCTTAAGCCGCTGCCTCCCCTCTACTAGAATCGCCATGACAGAAATAGCCTTAAGGTGGTCCTTATACGCAATTGTTGGTGAAATTTGTGGATAAGTGAACTCCAAAGGCTGAAATGCAGGAAATTTCTTGTGTTGAATTAATTGCTTTTGATATTTAACTTTAGTTGTGTATATAGCTATTATCTTTTGTTTCTTGCATACCCATATTATAGCTTTGGCACCTAAGTGGAATATATATTCAATATCAGAATTTTTTGATCAACATCTTCAGCCCAATCAGAATAATTGTAACTAACGAGGCATCTCTATGCCCCTTTCAAGTAGGTAATCTCAATGCAAGCAGTACTCTTGATATACTTGAGAATTGTCTTGGTAACTTTCCAATGGTTTTCCTTCTGCTCCTGCATAAAATTGCACACGTACTGATTACAAAGGACTAATCTAGTGTCTTATATGTTAGGTATAATTAGTTTCTGTAGACACATAAAAATTTATCCTCATAACTATCCTATTAATGAAGTGGGCATTATTGTCTAAGTCATTAAACTTCATAGTGTAGTTGATAGAGGGCATTAATGAAGTGGGCATTATTGTCTAAGTCATTAAAAATCGGAGAGCTAAGGCAAGATCTTGGTTGATAGAGGAACAATGGAGTGAAGCGTCTTGTGAATGCATAGTGTAGTTTGTTTATTTGTTTTATATTTTCTGCATTTTATAGGGAATAGATTCCATTGTATGATGTTGGATCTCAGTTCTTGAGTCTTTGGCTCCTAGTTGGGCTTTTGAGACCAAGAAACAATCTTAATGCAAGAAAAAGATTTGAAAATGCAAGTAAGCAAATAGTGTTATGACCTCAAGATTGCAAGAAAACAAGAGAGGCTTATGTGAGAGGGGCAAATGCATTTATAAGTATCCTCATAGGAAAAGCAAGTTGAGGGATGAATGTGGGATAAAGGAGGTGGTTGGAGATAAGAATTATCCCACATTCATTGAGTGAATGCAACTAGGAGAGGAAGGAGAGAATAAATAGGGGATGGTTTTTGAAAGGATGTAGATTAAAGATTGAGAATGGCTTTTTGAAATGATAGAGATAAATGAATAGATAAATGACGATTTAATAAATTAACATAGAGGAAAAATGATTTAATGATTTAACAAAGTTTAATAATTTAGACAATAGTGCCCACTTCATTAATAGGATGAGGACAAATTTTTATGTGTCTACAGTTTCAATCCAATTTTCTGCAAAGTGGCATTTATATCTGCTATTGCGCTACCTCTGGGATCTCAAACTAATCATTAAGCTGAATCTGTGGCTGCCTACAATAGCATAAAGATAGCTCATTCCAAGGATTTAAAAAAGTTTGGATGGAGGGGGACTCCTTAAATATAATCCAACGTCTCAAAGGTACTCAAAATCCTAGCTGGACCATGACACCTTGATCAAAGATGCATCCAAACTGGTCGAGGATTTTGATGATGTGGAATTCTCATGTGTACTATGAAGGAAATAAATCTGTTTACACCTCTTTGAACCTTGGGGTGACTTATGACAACCTCATGCATGTGACTGACCCTTCACAAGCCAAAATCTTGTTGTCTAATGATTACCTTGCTAATGCTGGATTTAATGTGTGAAGTTTCAATTATGAAGGAGAGGATACACAAATGCTTTGTGGGTATTTTAGAAGCTATGTGAGAAACTTTTTGGATAGGGACAATTGTGTCATTAGCGATTATTGGAAAAGTGGGTCCTCTATTAACAATGAAGGAGGTTGTTTGTGAAGGATGGGGGGAGATCGTAATAGGGTTGAACCCTCTAACTATGTTAGGATTGGCTGCAAACCTCAGGTATGGAATGTTTTGAAAGAAGGTGGTCTTGCCTCGTTCATGGAAAAACTCCGTGGCCATGATCTTGTGGTAGCTAAAGTTTTTGTTCATGGACAAAAGAGTAGAAAGGTCTCGGTGTTTGGATGGGAGACTTCTGTTATTGAAGAACTCATTGCCCAAGCAATTGGCCTCTCCATGGAAGGGAGAAAAATCTTCAAAGATTGCAAGGCTAGGGATGAGGCTTTGCAAATCTTCTTCAAGGATAACAAGAGAAGCAAGCTGATCAAATTGCACTCAGGCTATGAACGTAATTCCATCAAACCTATCTAGGGCGAGGTGGCGAAAATAGTGATGAGGTAGGTGATCCTTGAGGGGAGGTTCAAGTCCATATATGGGTAACACTTCACTCTGCTGAACCATCTTGGACATAAATTGCTTTTTTCTTTTCCTTCCTATCTTTCAGCCTCCCTTGAGCATTTTGTAAATGAGAATAGGATGAATTTTAAAATTTCAATCATCCATGAAGGACTCATAATGTCGATCATAAATCATATTTTGATTCCCAGTAGAGAAACCTTGGGCAAATAATTGAAGCCTAAAAAGATAAAGGTGCTTAGGGTTGAGGAAAGTTCGGATAAGGATTTCTTTGATTTATGGGAAGTGAAATTCATGAAAATGAGCTAGAATCCACTCAATTGAGCTCGACAAATGCACCACCCGCTGAATGGTGGAAGTGGCTACATTTTTTGGGAAATTTTTTGATCTCTCATCCTCTAGGAGGTCACCAGAAATCAGCGGTAGAGCTGTCTAGATGCTGCAAATCAGGAAATTTCTCACATCGACAGCGAAGCTTTTGAGGAAAAGAGATAGTTATGGTTGTGTAGTTGGAAGTAACATTTCCTTAATTAGAAACTTATCTTTACTTTCCAAACCTTCTTCATGAGTTTCATCCTCTTGTCTTGAAATTTCTGCTAATACAAATTTTCTTTCTTGCAACAGTCTTTATCTTCATGCCTAACCTTATGATAGATGAAACACCTAAATGGGACACCTTTAAAGTCCACTTCTTGAGGATGGATCTTGAGCATGGCATCCATCCTCAAAAGTGTGAAGGATCCTTTCAGCCAAAGGGAGATCTAGAACTTGTGCCACCTTCAACCCACCATAAACAATTGCAACCAATAGCATCCAAATAATCATGGGCTTAGAATTCCAAAGGGAGCCCATAAAGTTTAACCCAAACATTTGAGGAAGAAGAGGGAAAAGAAGAACTGTCAAAATCTTCAATGACTAGGACTAGAGAGTGAGATCCCATTTTTCGATTTTGGTGAGGCAATAGCAAGGGTATTTTGCTGATCATCCTTGGAATCGAATTATGCTGCGAAAAATCCTTTAGGGAGGAAAAAGAGTTTAGGAGTTGGGGACTAGGATAAAAGGGCCCAATATTTAATAGAGTATATAGAGAGCCTATAGTTTGAAGAAAAACTTATCAATGTGATCTCCACGAGCTTTGCCATCTCAAAACTAGTTCTAGAGTGAAGAAGAGAAACCATTGGAGTTGAGTTAGCAACTAAACCTCTACTTGTATGCAGAGGGACACAAGGTACAAAGGATTCCTAGTTCCCCACTTTCCCCAGTGGGATTGCATTTACCCTCGAAGTCACCTATCACTCTATGGAAAGGGGGACCAAAAGAGGATGCATTCTTCTCTTGCCTAAAATCAAATTTGAAAAAGAGAAGTCCTTCAAAGAACCTTTTCATCCAAATGCCCTTTTTTAGGTCTTCTATATCAGTCTTTGTAACACCTTAAATCCTAAAGGTTATATCTTGATAGAGGCCTAAAATCCTTGTCATTACACCAACCCTGTGCCATGGAGGCTTTGATACCAATCCAAACTGAATTACTCTTTAGCTATTTAGGTGTTTACTTTCAAGAAAAGATATAGACATCTCTCTCTTCTTATGTAGAAGTGCTAATAAGATTTGTACCCTTACTTGAAAACAAAAAGATAGGCAATTTCTTTAGTTTTTTGCAATGCACGTTCAAAACCCCAAGATATGACTTGTATATATTCTAAAAATCTAGAGGTCACTTCCTTAGGTTCTAGGGTTTAGTTTGTATTTTTGATACAAGGGAGCTTCACCTTGTATTTCAAATAAATATTTATCCTTATATGTTGTTTTGCTATGTGTTGTATTGAAAGTTGCAAATTAAAACACTAACACATAACAAAGTGATTCTTTCTCAACTTTATTGTGGTAATGTTTCCTAGGGGAAAGCACTTTGCACATTCATTTGTTAGGAGTGATTTGAGGAAGTTAGTGAACCATCTTATGCTCTTTTATTAAAATCATGCTATGAAATTTAATGTCTCAAACAAAGAGGCTATGAGTTGATTTCATCATTAGTTTTTGCAATCATGGTATGATACTATGCATTGTTGGATTTATTTCCAAATCCTTTAAAATCAAGTATACACAAGGATGCATGCTCGTCCCCAACATTACATCCCCATTGAAATATTCCGAGCCAAATTTTTTGTTTGTTTTTCAATTTACAAACTCAAATAAATGCACCTGTTAAGGTTAGAGGTTAAACCAAAACGTGCTGAAGCAACTCTAACCAGAATGTACGCCAGGATCCCGATGTGGGCAAGGTGTGAGCATTGGTCAGAGGATCTAAAACAAAATGCTTATGCAGGAACTCTAACCAAGAATGGCGCCGGTGATGGCGAGCATATGGTCAGAGGATCTTCTACCTAAATGCTGAAAGGGAACTCGACACCAAGTATGTGCTACCCAATCCAGTGTGGAGTGAGGGGCGACCATATGGCGGAGTAATTACAAATAACAATGCTTGAATGAAATAATTGAATTGCTGAAAGGGACTCAACACCCAGAATGTGCTTTCTAACCCGAACTGGGAAAGTAGCTACCATAGGGCGGAGATGTAACTAATACAATAATTACTGAAAGAAGAATGAGTATTACAATTGGATAAAGCAAGATTATAATTTGCTGTCAGTATTACTGCCAGCTTACACTATGAAAGATGAGATCTTGCAAACAATACAAATCAGCATATAAATAGAGATGTACAATATTAGTGAGTTTCTTTGCTGAGAAGTACGATTAACGGAAATGGCATTAAACAGATCCAACCTTTTCTCCCGACTTTTACAAATCTTCAATGAAGCATCCACATCGCTTTAAAAGACTCTCATCACCATCCAATAAAGAAAGTGCAGATTTCTCCAAACTGATGTAACAGACCTGCACCTTTCAACAAATAACCAGCAACATAGGATTCCTTGAAATGCTCGGAACTCACTCTTTTCTCATTCAAACTGCTTGATATCAATTGCAAATCACTAATAGAAGGGAGGCGCTAAAACTAAGAGCATAAGACAGACTTAAAATGCAGATTACATGAAATGCACGAATTCCAAGACACCATAAATGGTACGGCCCAGCACAGGGGCGATTTTGCTTTTTAAAATTCAGATCCTCTTCAAAAAATCTACAAGTTTGCACACAGGGGCGCCTAGCCAAGATGGAAGGAAATAAACAATACCCACAATGAATTTTTTTTGTCTTTTTGGATTTATGAATAAAACATCAAATCTGCTGAAGCTAAAATGCCAAAAACCAGAAACCTCTAATATGCAAAAACTGAACCTAAATAGACAAATGCAGATTACAATGCACAAATTTCAATGAACTCACAAACTAGACTAAAATCACCACTAGTTGTTGTCTTACAAACAAGAAGCGATGCCCGAGCTAGGAGGCCTTCATTCCTCGAAGCAAACCCAAAGCCAAACCGGCAACATAACAGTACTGTAGACCAAAGATCTGAAATGATGCTCAAAGTCTTCCTTTTATAAATTCCTGTTGGCTTCACGAAACCCTAAAATCCACTTCAATATCCAAACCCTAATCCTTTCTCCAAGATGGCATCCTTTTCCTTTCAAGCTTAATATTGATATTTTAATTAAATTCAATACCCTGATAAATGCGCCCACATTAAGCTTGCTTTGACTTTGGAAATTAATAAAATAATCTTTAATGAAGGCGCCACCCTCAAAAAGCCCACTTTTCAAAACAACATAAAGTCAATAGACTAGGCCAAGGGGTCAACGTTCGAATATAATATTAAAACGTGACCTTTTAATTAAATATATCAACTTAACTTTTCAATCATGCCCTGAAGCCAATAATGACCAAGTCAAAGATCAGGTCTGAGAAGGGGACATTACACCCATGCCCACTCACATACTTGAGACACAAGGATGATATGAATAATATATCCCTTGATTGCCTCTCGTTCTTAGGAAATTGGGAATGCGTCCTAAGAACCCTAGTTGATGAGACTAGAATTGTGGATGCATTCTAAGAAACCTAGCTGATGAGACTAGAATTGTGGATGCATTCTAGAAACCTTTGTTGATGATGCTAGCATCATGGGGATGTCTAGTCCTCTTAGAGATGGCCAAAGCCGATTTTGACATTGCACAATTGTCCCAAGGATAACTATATGTCTCCTTTTTTAAATTTAGAACACCATCAACTTTTTTAAAGGAAAAAGGATTTGTGGGGTCCACAAGCCCTTTCGTGCTTCTTATGAAACTCTAAAGTTTTAAACACATCCTAGTTGTAACCCACTCACCCATTTGCATTACCACTCACAATTACTATAACCTTTTTTGCACATGTTGTTGCCGTGTTGAGGAGTTGATGAAGGGAGTGTGCATAGTTAATGAGTAGTCACACTTAATAGTCACATTACTCACTCAAATGAAATTTACTTGATGCAAGAGTGTGCTAGTGAATCTTACCACATCCTACTGCAACACCCAATTTCACCTTACAGACCTTAATGGGGACATAATGGTGACACTACTACAACATACCCAACTAGTGGCAGCTAAGGACTTGTTTTTTGAAAGATTCACCAGAAGTTTGTCTTGTCAAACAACCTAAACTCGATTCTTTGGGAGGTAGCGTGCAAAACTCCTCCATACCTTGTGGAGTCATGACAACTCATTACACAATAGCTTTGGGTTAGGACAATCCTAGACATAGCCACAACCATCTGGATCAACCCTTGAAGCTTTGTCATCAAATTTGGGCCGAAATATACATTTTGTTGGGCATTGGACTTGGAGCCTACTTGTAATCGACGCAGATCACTTCTAAGACTTGGAGCCATTGTTTAATTGCTTTTGAATCAGTAGGAGGCAGCTAGAGAGTTAGAAGATAGAGAATTAGGATTGAGAGCTAGTTTTGCATGTGAGTTGGTAATAAGCCTATGGCGGCCTGTGAGCCTGTAATTGTGGGTGGTAAGCTTATCAATACTTTGCATGTAAGAGGGCCTATGGACATGTTGTATTCCTATTTGGATGAATAAAGTTGCAAGTTCTTTCAATCATTTCAGTTGTGTTCAATTCTATTGCAAGGCGAGACAGTCCATTTTGGGACCCTCCATCCTTGATTGCATCAAGTGGTATTAGAGCAAGATTCAAATCCTTTGGTAGCAAGGGTAGTTTGGAAGGTCCTAGTGTGTATGGACCATTGACCTGAGGCAACCTACATGCATTGTCAATAGAGCACCAAATTGTGAGGCAGTTGCAACCCTATAGCTAGATTGTTGACTTGAGGCAATCACACTAGATTTGAAGGAAAGATGACACCAATGGCCAATATTGCCGAAAGAGTAGAAGAAATGTTGGACATCATGAGAACAATGAAGAACTGGTTGGATGCTGTCGAGGAGGCTAGGTGAAAAGGCTTAAACTCTAGACCGAAGGAGGAGAGTGACAATGAGGAGCTAAGGAATTTGAAGTAGAATGAGGAAAGCCAAGAAGAGGAGTTAGACCAAATTAAGATGATGAAAGCCATTGCCAAAATTGGTAAATGAAACAGAATAGAGATCCCTAGTTATGTCAGTTTTTGAATCCGAAGGAGTTGATTGATTAGATAGATGAGATGGAAGAATACTTTGAGTATGAAGAAGTTGAGGATCTAGGAAGGGTTATGTTTGTAAAAACCAAATTGAAGGGACACATTGCTATTTGGTGGAGAGAAGTATAGTTGGAGAGAATTCGGAGAGGAAAGGAGAGGATTACAAAGTGGCAAAGGGTGGTGGTGAAATTGAAGAGCCAATTCATACTTGTTGACTACGAGTTGGAATTGTTGAAGAGGCTTCAAAACCAAAGGCAAAAGGAGAGGACAATAAAAGAGTACACAAAGGAGTTCCATAAGCAGATCATAAGAACTGGCCATATTGAAGCAAGCAAGGAGAAGGTAGCGTGGTATATCGATGGCCTCAAAACCAACATTCAAGCAGAACTAAGCCTGGCTCAAATGACAATCATGGAGGAAGCCTACCAATTTGCAGTCAAGGTGGAAGAAAAGTTGATTAGGAGGTCTAAACAAAGACCAAAAAGTAGGAATTGAAGGTTTTCAGAAGATTGGCCACAACACAATGAAAGCAGATCACATGCAAAACGAAGCAGGGAAAGGAGCCCTTACTACAGAGGGGAGCGGAGTGAAGGGAGGCCTAGACGCGAAGAAGATTCCTATCACAACAAAAGTGGAGGCGATGACTCCCACCGCAATGGTGGATACTAGAGGAGGGAAAGAAGATTTGATAGTGGATCATTTAGAGGAACCTATTTTAGGTGTGGTGAAGTAAGACATCGTGGCTTCGAGTCCCACCAAAGGAGTGCAAGGAGAGCTCAGTGCAAGAGTGGTGCATGTGGAGGAAGAACTGGACAAGTCATTAGGGTCTATGGGACCACTGAAAAAGGGAATCGCTAGTTATGAGGAGAGCCCTAATGCAGATTGAGACCAGGGAGGGACCAACCTAGAGGAAGAGCCTGTTCCGGACAAGGTGCAAGTCAGGGGGTAAGTGTTGCAATGTCATCATTGATAGTGGTAGCACAACCAACTTGGTTTCAGAAGAGATCGTTCCGAAGATGGATCTGAAAAGGATGAAATTGTAACAACCACTATTCTTAAACAAGGAAAACAATAACTACCATAACATTTAAAGAAAGAATATACAAGTAACATTCAACATTAGTTGAAAAAGAAACAATTAACTAACTAATTAACTTTCATCAAAAAATGAAAACTAACTAATCAACTGTAAATTAGTTATTCTAAATCAACTGAAATATGTAAGAGTTTAGAGAATACAACTCAACAAGCTTCCTGCTAATATCTAGTACAAGCCTCGACATCGTCTAGGAGAGGGAGAGCATCATCAAGGGCTTTTCTGCCCAACCATAGACTTGTCACATCTTCAGTCCAACGATTGGCTTCTAGATTCAAGAGCCTCTCATCATATGGCTTCATCTATGGGTATGTTCTCTTCATATGAGCCTTGTACTTTACCACACATTTTGATTGGTAATAACACTCATATGAATGTTACTGGGAGCAGTTCTATAGAGGTTGATGATGGCACATTTAATGATGTACTTGTGTCTTGTTGTGACGTTTTCACACATCACCCCATTGCAAATGGGGACCCCCTACTTTTTTAGGTCCTCTTGGTCTTT
Organism: Cryptomeria japonica; assembly: GCF_030272615.1. Lineage (NCBI taxonomy): Eukaryota > Viridiplantae > Streptophyta > Pinopsida > Cupressales > Cupressaceae > Cryptomeria > Cryptomeria japonica. Next base: position 591,092,241 of record NC_081405.1, on the reverse strand, counting down.
TGGTTTTGGTTCTTTGGGTCTTTTCATAGCAATCCCTTTTGTCTCCCCTGGTCTACAAGTGTTTTTGATGAAATTTGATCAAGTCTGCAAGTCATTTGAGCGAATTTGGCTAAGTTTGGAACTTGTGTCTATTTTAGGGTTTTTCCCTTCAGACTTAGATTTGAGGTCATTTCCTTAGGGTTTTGGGAAATTTGAATGTTGCAATGAAGTTAGAGCCCTTCAAGGAAGCTACCAGTGAAATTTGAGCGAATTCTGAACACTTACATTTTTTAGTACATTTCACTGCATTCCGGATTGGCCTAATTTTGCCATAAAACAAACTTACAATTTTTAGTGTCATCCTGTCCTAGTTTGCCCTTATTTGATGTTTTGAAGTACTTACTACTTTTAGTAAGTCTATTATTGACAGGTCCATCTCAGGTAGTGATCTCGACATTGAAGGCAGAGCATTCCTAGAAATCCAAGTCTAAATCTGGAAAGTTGAAAAAGCAGACAAGTGGTCGAAAAATGGCTTAGTATGAAGTTCTTTCTTGAAGTGGAAAAAGCATGAAAAATATTTTAAGGCATGAAAAATCCACTTCATTCTGAGAATGGCAAAGAAATCCAGACAATGAGCAGAAATGGACAAGTCAAGGAAGGATTTTCCAATTTTGCTAAAAATCCTTCACTAAGGCAAAATGGCGCTCTAGGTTGGATGAAGGTGCCAAATCAAGGAGGAGGAATTTTCATCCAAAGAAAGAAATCCTCCTAGTGGATATTCCGCCCAAACTTGGAAGTGGGCGCTAAAACAAGGTAGTGGAGGAATTTTCCTCCATACAACAAATTCCTCCACAAGGTCAAAATTCTGCCCAAGTTGTGATAAGGGCGCCAAAACAAGGTCATGAAGGAATTTCTTCCAAGGCACATAATTCCTCCACAACAAAATTCCACCCAAGGACAAGATAGGGCACCAAATAGGGGTCATGCAGGAATTTTCAAGATTTTAAAAAATCCTCCACAAGGTGAAATTAGCACTCAAGGATAAGGAATGGGCGCCAAATCAATGGAAGGAAGCAATTTCCTTTTGAGAGTGGATTTCCTCCATCATGTGAAATTAGCGCCCAAGTCGAGGGTGGAGCCCCAAACAAGAGTAAAGGAGGAATTTCCTCTGAGCAAAATTCCATCTCCATAGGTGAAATCCGCCCAAGATGGGGTGAGGTCGCCAAAATGAAGTAAGAGAGGAATTCTTCCCTCCAATGAAAATTTCTCCTCTAGTGATAAAATGCTCCCAAGGACAAAATTGAGGAAGAAATTCAAGATTCTTGGAAATTTCTTCCCAAGGAGAAAATTATGCCCAAGAAGAAGAAATTCCAAGAAAGTGTAAAATTGGTTGTGTGTGGGAAATTCCTGCCTTTAGGACAAAATTCCTTAGAATTAGTAAATAATTGGCTAAGGCATGAAGAATTTCCTTCCTCTAGGGCAAAGTAGAATCAAGGTCAAGGTTGGGCATCAAAATGAGGTTGAGGAGGAATCTTCCTCCACATCAAAATTCCTTCACAACGGAGAAAATGTGCTCTAGGAAAGGAATGGATGCCAAAGTGACACCAAGGAAGAAAAGTCTAATTTTTTCAGAATTCCTTCACTCACTAGCAAATGCGCTCCAGGGAAAGTAGAAAATGCAAAAACATGTTCAAGAAGGAAAATGTCCATTCCAAAGAAGTCCTTCACCACCTTCAAAATGTGCCCAAGGACAAAACAGAACGTGGAATTCAAGGCTAAGGAGGAAAATTTCAGAATCTCAAAAATTCCTTCCTCAGGAAAGAAATATGCCCAAGGTAAAAAATTTCAAGGCACGAGAATAATTGGCTAAGAGAGGATTTTCTCTCTCCAAGAATTTCGGACAAGACAAAATTCCTTAGACATGGAAAAAATGGTCAGTTGATGGAAAAATCTCCTTTAGGACACAAAGTGTGCGAGAGAACATAGAAATTTTCCTTCAGGACAAAAATCTCTCTAGAAAGATTTTCTCTCTCAAAATTTCTAGGCATTCAAGAAACCTTTAGAAGTGGAAAAGATTGCTTAAATTCTTCCAAGGCAAGAAAATCTTCCGAAATGTCTTTTGTGAGCTTGGAATGGAAAGATTCTTGTAAAGGATGAGTTGGCGACATGCAAAGAGAATATTCTGTATTAATGAAGCAAAACCCGAAAAATTATAAAAGTTCCTATGATGGCGGGGTCCATTTGCATGACGAGAATCTATTGAGTGCATGGCGGCAAGATGGTGCATTTATTGCTAGTGGACATCTTGACTGAGTAGTGGCATACTTAATACATGGTGGCTACCATATTTTAGGTAGTGATGGCTCATTTTTACATTTTGGGCGATTTTGGATGTAGTGGTGCATTTAATGCATTATGGACGCCATTTTGAGCAAAGGATAATTATTGTAAAGTGGGCGAGATTCCTCATTTATGATTCTCCTCACTACTTGGCATCATGTATTTGGGATTTTATTTGTCAAATCCTATATAGGGTTTGCATGTTCAATCTTGGCCATTGATTGGTTTGTAATCTAGGCCATCCGTTTTCCTCTTGGAGGCCTATAAAAGGGGTTTACCCCTTTATTTGTAAGAGGAGGAGATTGCATGAAATTGTTGCGATAAGCTATTGAGTAATAAACAGTGATATATTGTTCTTTGATGGTATACACTTGTGCTATTTTATAGCTTGCATGGTTTCACTTTCCTCACTTAGAGTAGATTTATTTCAAGCATCTAGATGAACAAGGTTGATTGCAATGTTTTAAGGTGAAGATCGATGGCTCATTCCTTTTACTGATAGATGATTTTTATGAACGGTGCAAAGTTGGATTGAGCTATTTTATGTGTGTGCTTAATTTAAATTGTTGGATGAACATTGTTCTTTGATGGTGTTCATCAATAGTTTAATATCTTTCAAACACAACCCTTGAAGATTGCACCCGCTTCATGTAGTTTTCTTCTAGTGGCAAAGTGAAGTGTGGTAGATCTCATCCGAATAATTGCTATCTATTGAGTTCTTAGATTTAGCTTAGTCTTCCTAAACCCTTTCCCCTTTAAATTTCATTTCATTCCACTTTAGTTCGTTTGAAGCAGAAGCATCACAAAGTTGCTATATCTGATAATGAAGTTCCAACCACAACAAAGAAGTGAAAGAATGATCCAAATGTAAGCCCCCTTGGATTACCAACAACATCAACCAAATGAGTCTATATCCACAATAAAGTCGCTAGTACACAGTTGGAACCTTGGAGTCAATGTATTCAATCTTCTTGCAATCTTAGCATACATCTGATTTTGATCAAGAGAGGATAAAGTGACCAGTGGAAAACTTTATTTTGTGTTGGTGTGGTCACAAAACACCACTCAACATGTCCCTTCATTATCATTCAATTTCCTTTCCATATATTAGATTACTCATAGTGGGTAGGGTAAGACAGTTGAGTTCACACTTGATTTAGTGCTTAGTGTTGATCATGCATCTAGAGTGGATAAAAAACTTGAGAGGTTTGGTTACTTGAAAGTTGAACCTATGTGTGCTTCCATTAGCCACCGTGGTTCTGTTGTGACGTTTTCACACATCGCCCCATTGCAAATGGGGACCCCCACTTTTCGCTTTCTAGGATTAGTCTTCTTAGCTTAGTTCTAGGTTAGTGTTGAGTCTTTCGCTATGAACCTTTGCATTGAAAAGGTATAGTGGGTCAAGAGGTCAGAAGTTGATCAAGTTTGTCTCTTTAAGATGAACCGAGGTTCAACACTTCTTTTGCCCAGTCAAGGTTTTATCACTTCCACTTCTCCCAACATTGCCCATGGGTGCCCAGGCCCGATCGCTCTCATCTCCATCCCTACCGTTGCCATTCCCATTTCGCCTTTCCATTTCCTTCCATCACCTCCCTACTTTCACCTATATCTTCACCTACCTTTGCCCCATCACCCACCCCCCTCCTTCACATTCCAACCTAATACTACCCTTCCATTTCTCCTATATCCTAAAACTTCATTCACTATCCCTATATACCCCATCCTAAGCTTACCTCTACCTCCTTACCTTTAGCATCTACCCTTGTCCTAGCCCACCCCTATCCTATCCATATCCTCACCCACATCCCATAAGTCTTACTTCCTTTATTTCCCTAAGCTTACCTCTACCACACACCTATTAACCTACCCTTTCCACCCTACCATCTACCCTCATTCTAGCCTACCCCTATCCTATCCCTATCCCAACCCCCTTTCATCTCACACCCCTTACCCTTTTCATTAACCCTTATACCTCCCGTTCCACTTTACTTCCCATCTCCTAACTCCTAACTCCTTCCCCTTATACCTCCTTATCCCACGTACCTCCTATTTCCATCATTTGTACCCCTTATGTCTCCCTTTCTTCCAACAACCCATTCTCCCTCTTTCTCCACGTAGCAGCTCCTTTTAACATTTCATGGCCACTTTCCTCACATTTCTTTCACACATACCGGGCCCCACACACTCCAAAATGGGGAATTAAATAAGTCTTTTAAGGATTCTCCTGCAAAAAAATCCGAGATGGAAATTTTAAAAGTTTTCACATGTCTTTGCCACATCATTGCTCGGACCCACCAACCACTGGCTGAAAATGTATTTTTTTTTTCTTTCGGGTCTGGCATTGCATGGCCCCACCGAAATTTTGGAGTGAAGAAAAAGTTTCTTAAGGCATATTTAAAAGGTAGAACAGAGAGCATCCACCTCACCATACCCAGCACATGCCTAAGCCCCTTCAATCCACGTTAAACCATGAGGCAAGGTGTGGCAATAAAAGGATAAAGAGCTGGCCTTTGAGTGCAGGTGTGTCACTTTGATAGGGATAGAGCAAGAGAGACCCTAATATCCAAAGCACATATAAGGGAGACATATCCATCAGCAAATTACATCATTGAACAGACCAGACTCTTCCAAAAAGCAGCATATTCATCTTCTACAGAGCAGAATCTCTTCAATTACAGTGAATTTATTGAATGATATTAGCCTCCTCTTGATCAGATTTAGTGAAGAATCACATAAAATCGGAGGTAAGGGATATGATTTGACTGATGCAGGGTTAAAAAATCGGGTCTGATTAGAAACATAAGCACTTAACTCATTCAAATTAGATCTCTTTTATTCATATAGAAAGAGGACAGATAAGGATAATATGTACTTTATAATGTTTGATATCTTATTGTTTGTCTTGCAGGTAAAAGCAAAAGGGCAGGAATTTCATTGTATCGTCAGATATGGAGCAACAACAGCAAGTTTGAGAAAGGATCAGACATTAATGAGAATTTCCAAGTTCTGATTTGATGTTTAGCTAGGAAAAGGAGAATAGGTTATTCATTTCAAACATCAAATAGTGCAGATTGAGAGACAACTCCAACAATAGAACAAATGGATGCTCAAAATCAGACCTACAAGCAGTCAATCAGACCCAAGATGACAAGTATATAATTTAACCAATCCAAGTTATGGTTTGCAAAGGAAGCCAAAATGACTGATCATACCATGAGGTGCAGAGATGGCTCAGAAAACCAATCACATCAAAAGTTACAAAGGTCTCTCTAAAACCTTGGCTAGGCTTTGATCTACAAACAAAGTTGAAAAACCATCTCCAAAAAACAAAGTTAGATCAAGTGTTGCAAAGGGGTGTGTTCAAAAACTGATCAAGTTGAGAAGTGCAAAGGAGGTTATTCTGATCACTAAATACAAACAAGAGCAATCTGACTGAATTTCATTAGATTCAGGTCCCTGGCATTAAGATCCAAGCGAAATTCCTCTTTGTGCATTCAAAAGGGTCAAGTGGATATGTCTTCTCATTCAAATGGTTTAAATGCTTAAGCTAGGATTCAATGAAGCAAAGGCAAGTGAAAAGATTGAATGAGGAATTTGGCATTTCGCTCCTGTACCTTTCAAAGGGACAGGAGCGATTTTCACCCTAAGCCATGTACGTTGCTCTCAAATCAGAGCGAATTCTTCCAAAGCCTCCCTCTTGCTTCCAATTTGGATCAAACTCATGCTCCGAAGCTTTGATGAAGGAGAAATTGACTTATACATGTCTTTGAAAGTGAATTGAAATAAAGTTCAATGATGGAAAAGGAAGAATTTGAGCCAAAATGCTAAATTCGCTCCTGTACCTCTCAAAGGGACAAGAGCAAATCATCTAAGAGACTACGTACCTTGCTAAGGTACCAAAGCGAAATTCTTGAGAAGACCTAATTCTTCACCTAGAACATTGAATGGATCCCGCTTGGAGCAGAGTTGAGGGCAAATTAGCATGATCTTGATGAGAGAAGGATTGGAAAGACAAGCCTAAGGTGGAATGAAGGAAATGAGAGCTGAATTGAGTAAAGGAAGAAATTCGCTCCTGACCCTTCCAAAGGTATAGGAGCGAAATCCTTCAAAGGACCTGATTCCTCACCAAAGACATTGAATGGTTGTCATTTTGAGCAATAGAGAGAGAAAATTGACTTGAGCATGGCAAGAAAAGGATTCAAAGGTCAAGTCTAAGACAAAGTTAAGTGAAAAGAAGTATGAATTGAGCCTAGAGGAAGAAATTTGCTCCTGACCCTTCCAAAGGTACAGGAGCGAAGTGGAGCACCTAAGTTGGACAAATCCCTCTTTCCAAGTACTTTTATATGGATAAAATGACTTGTCTATACATTGAGGAAACACAATTTTGAAGTTTGAAGCATTGAAAAGTGAGCGATCATGAGAAATTTGAGAGAAGTTGATAATTCGCTCCTGTACCTCTCAAAGGGACAAGAGCGAATTCCGTAGAGCCTGTATCTTGCCTCCAATTTAGATGGAATTCCTGCTCCAAAAGCTTTGCCTAAGGAAGGGTGACCTTGTCCATGCCTTTGGGGATCCACAATCATGGTTTGAGTTAATGAAAATGAGAAAGGTTAAAGAATTTGAGCACAAGTGTTAAATTCGCTACTGTACCTCTCAAGGGGACATGAGCGAATTCTTCAAAAGACTCTCTCTTGCTTCTAATTTGGGTGAAACTCTTGCTTCAAAGCCCTGAAAGAGGAGAAATGAAATCATACATGCCTTTGCAATTGAGCTAAAGCAATATTTGATGATGAAAATGAGGAATTTGAGCCAAAATGCCAAATTCGTTCCTGTACCTCCCAGAGGGACAAGAGCGAATTCTACATAAGCCTTGTACCTAGCCAAGGTACCCTAGCAAAACCTCTTCTTACGCCTTTTGAAGGACAAATTGATGATGTTTTCATAAAAAAGGAATTGAAAAGCAAAAGGTCAAAACAATGAGGGCAATTTAAAGCATAAATTAAGCTACAAATAGCTAATTCGCTCCTGTACCTCTCCAAGGGATAGGAGCGAATTTCTTGGAGGACATGTACCTGTTGACGTGTATTTTGTACACAATCATACACAGAATAAAATACCTAAAGGCATCTTATCCTCTCTTGAGAAAATAGTCTCTAACTGCCGAAGATTCGCATAAAGGATCAGTTAGGTAGACTCCAAGGTTCTTTGATGTAGGGTCTCTACGTGTGGACAAGCTCCAGTGGTATGATGTGATTTGCTGGAATCACAAGGGGACTTACATTGAACTTCCGATCTGCTTTGCTGGACACAGGCTCTTACTAACTTAGATTAAAAAAATGGAAAAAGGATAAGGGCGAAGAGAGGATCTAATCCTAATACTAAGAATGTAGGAGCAATGATTGATCTTTGACAAAACTCTAACTAGATCTTGTTTTGACATCAATGGAACATCTACACAAGACTAGTGCGATCTTCTAGGGAAGCTTTATGATGTTCAAATCATCACCGCAGGCATAGATACCATCCAAGTTGATGCATATCAATGAAGAGGCAAACAAATTGAAATTGAGCTTAGGCTGAATGATTCCAGTTGACTACGCAAGGCAAGTCTGCAATCAACAAACTGCTAGTAGTATGGATGTACGAATTCCACCATCAATCAATCACATTTCCTCCATTCATCTAATCATCTACCATCTAAGATTGAAGACTCAACAAGAAACCATGCAAATTGCAAGAAAACGACATATTTCACCATTACTTCCAATTCGTAATTCATCTTGACCCTGCAGGAATAGTAAAATATTTGAAAACGAGCTCCCGTCCTTCACTGAGGGACGGGAGTGATTTTGCTCCTACAGGCCAAAATATCATGATTTTACACATTTTATCACTTCACAAGGCGAAAACAAATCATTTGAAATGCTTAGGATCAAAATTCAAAAAAGTCAAAATTTGGTCAAAAATATTCAATTGGACAAAAAATCACATTTCATCTTCAACACTTAGACAAATTTAAGCTCTGCATTCAAAATTCCAATTGAAAATAGACCATTCTGGCGAATTCATTTCATTCAAAATTTGCATTCTAGAAAAGGAAATTCAAAAAGCTCCCAAAACCGACTGGATTCAAACCAAAACCCTAAAAAGCAAAGCAAAAACGAGCAAAAAACATGGGTCCCCATTTGCAATGGGGCGATGTGTGAAAACGTCACAACAGTACCCTACAAAGGGTCTAGAGCGAAGTTGCCTCAAGAACCTTCTATGTGAGGTAAAATGATGTGAACATCCAAAGAATAAGTGAATTGAGTAAGTTTTGTGCTAAAGCTAAGCCTATCTTCCAAATTCGCTCATGTACTTCACTAGAGGACCAAAGCAAATTTCAATAATGGAAGTGAGGACAAGGAGGACCTCTTTAAGCTTCATCATCATCAAGGACACCTTAGATACATGAGAGAGGATCCAAAGTGCTGCTGGGGTGAAAGGACTTCGAATGATCAACAATTGCAAGCAATGGAGCTAGCCATCCTCAAGGACCTCATTATATCACATAGAGAAATCACAAGATATCAGAAGAAGGATCATACAAACATTTCAAGGCGAGATGAGCTTCCAAAGAAGAAGAAATGTCTTGATCGTGAAGAAGCCTCATCAAACACAAGGAAGCCAAGGAAAGGTACATCGTTCCTCAACCACATCAAGGACGATGGAGGATCGACCAAGGCAAGTATTAGACAAGGTGGCATCCCAATCACTATTCCTCCAATTGGGAAGGTCCACATTGGCATGTCCAGATTCAGTGAACTAGGCTCATGCATGAAGGCGCAAACTCCGACATACCTACCCCCGTTTCCTATTGCTTCTCATGCATTGAATGTAATTTTCTCATTGGCTAAAAGGTTTTGTTGTAAGAAACCCTAATTAGGGTTTTCATCTTGAAATCCTAGCCATTTATTGTAAATTAATCAAAGCCATTGAAATGTAAAGAGCTCTCTATATAAAGCTCTGGCTCTTCATTTGTAAAGGGTTAGTAGTGAATAGTTTGTGAATAGGATAGAAGAATAGAAGCTTAGATAGCAATTAGAGTAGAGTAGGAAGAGAAGGCAAGAGATTGTTGCCTAAAATTGTAAATAAACTTCATTTTTCATTGAAGTTATGGTGAAATGTGTTGTTTCTTGGTGATGTCCCCGATATAATTAAATAATAAATCTAATTATTTTGTTGTAAGGCCTCAAATTTAATAATAAATCTTTCGGGCCCTTTTATTTAATTAGATTTGACAAGTTTTGGCTGGTCGTGTCAGCCCGTTTGTAACCCTTCGGGAAGTTTCCCGGAGCCCATATATATGGCCGTGTTAGTCATTGTTGTAGGTATGTGAATTTTTGGTATCTTTTCTCTATTGTGCGAATTCCTGTTGGAGTTCAGTTATCCGCCATTTCGGAGGTGAAAGACCCTCCCTATTTTTTATTTTGTAGTTTCGGTGAGGTTCACCCCTCACCCTATTCTGTCATTGTACTCGTTCCGGATCTGGCAAATCTTGAATTTTATCATTGATTACCTTGTTGCGTCTCTATTAATTTGGTTTACATCCATAAGGAGGACTCCAATTATTCAGAATCGATTACTCCGGAAGATTACCACACAACCGTTGAAGCTCACTGTACCATTGCATCTTTATAGTCACACACCGTACTACCACCACCGTATGGCCTCCTTTGGCCACACTGTACACCTTCCCCACCACAGTACGACCTCCTTGTGCTCCACCGTACGGCCTGTTTGACCTCACCGTACGACCCCTCCCTCACTCCCCCGTATGACACACCGTACAAACACTCCTTCCTCTCCATCGTACGACCCTTCACCCCACACCACCGTACGAATCACCTTCACTGTATGGTCACTCAACCTCACACCACCGTACGGCTACTTCACCGTATGGCAGCCCCCTCCACTCCACTTCGTACGGCCTTGCTGGTGCACCACTGTACGACTAGTTGTTGAATAGTCTGGGAACATTAAAAGTTTGTGAATAGGATAGAAGAATAGAAGCTTAGATAGCAATTAGAGTAGAGTAGGAAGAGAAGGCAAGAGATTGTTGCCTAAAATTGTAAATAAACTTCATTTTTCATTGAAGTTATGGTGAAATGTGTTGTTTCTTGCAATACGCATGGTTTCTTGTTAGATCTTCATATTAGATGGTAGATAATTAAATTGAATGGAGAAAATTGTTGAATGCACTCGTGTGGAATCCGCCTAGTCCATACCACTAGCCTCTTATTGATTGTAAGTGTGCCTTGCGTGGTCAACTGACATTAAAGAGCTTAATTTCAAATTGTTATACATCCATTGTTCATGCATTAACTTGGATGGTGATCAACATTTGATGGAAATAATTTGAACATATCCAAAATGTCCCTTAGAAGGTTGCATTGAGCTTGTGTCAAATTGTTCTAGTTGATGGTGAGACCTAGTCCAGTAGGACTCCACCTAGTCATTCATCCACCTTCTGACATTCTAGGTCTTAGAGTAGACTTTCTGAACCCTTTACCTTTTGCTATTTCTTTATTATCTCGATTAGTAGGTAGGACTTAAGTTCCAGCATATCAAAGCGTTCAGGCAATCAAACATAAGTCCCCTTGTGAATCCAGCATAATCACATCACACCAACAAAGCTTATCCACACATAGAGACGCTACATACCAGAACCTTGGAGTTATTTCTATTGATCCTTAGGCAAATCTTCAGCATTCAAATAACTTTGTTCAAGAGAGAATAAGATACCTTGGTATTTTATTCTGTGTTCGCATGTGCATAAGAAACACATCAACAGGTTCTTGAGACATCTGTTGTATGCCCTCCACTTCCTACTTCTTCGAAGATCAATTCAGTTCAGTAGGTCAATTTTTCCCTTCTAGTTTCAGTTTTGTGGGATGAGTACTTGCTAGATATTGTAGCATTGTTTGATACATCATACACTCCAAACATCGGGGACATGATTGAGGATATTCCATTCCTTTTTGATGGCAATTTGAGTATTCCTATTGTCTCATCTTTATCGATGCCTTTGGAGGTTGTTCATCAGGTATCTTCACAATTGTTTGGATTTTCTTCATTTGATTTGACATATATTGATTCAGACATGTGGACAATTGAGCATTCTTCCATGGCACTGTTGTGACCTATTTCACACATCGCCCCATTGCAAATGGGGACCCCTAGTAGTTTGCTTTTTAGGCTTTAGCTCTACAGTTTCATTAAATCCATTTTCTTTGAGAGTTTTTGAATCAAAATTTTTGAGAAGTCATCCTGAGCCAAGTAGAGAGTTCATGCTCAAAACAGTGTTTGAACATTGTCAAAGTGCTTAGAAGGTTTGAAGGACGAAGATCACAATTGCTTTGAGTCATTTCTGACAACTTTCTATTTTTAGGAATTTCTGCTTTTTTGCTTTTTCCTAAATTTAGAAAGTTTTGTTTTTGGCACTTTGGGCCCAATCCGGGAAGCAACTTTTTTGGCTTGCTTTTTGCTTTTTTCTGTTTTTTTGAAAGCAAAATTAGGGTTTTGTTCCTCAGTGCCCATGTTGTCAGAATTGAAAAATTTGGTCTGTTTTGTTCCTCAATGCCCATGTTGTCAGAATTGAAAAATTTGGTCTGTAAGTGTAAAAAGTAGGGCAAAAACACTAATTAGGCTTTTGTTCTAGAAGATCATTCCTCGAGCCACATGATCGGTGCCCATGTCTTCAGAATTGAAAAATTATGTCTCCAAGTGCAAAAACAAGGTGAAAACTCTAATTAGGGTTTTGTTCTAGATAATCCAGCATTGATATGGCAGATCCAAGTTTGACATAGAAGATTATAACAGCAGCATAGAAGATCAAGATAGATGGCAATCAAGTCATGGTTGGAAGATGGCTGACCTATGTCCAAGCTCTCTTAAAGTTTGCCATGTCTAAAGAGGAAAGATGGCTGGCCTATGTCCAAGTCTTCCCAAGCATGAAAGATAAGACATGGCCAATGAAGTGCCAAGTCCACCAAGGCACAAGTTGAACATGGCACAAGAAGCATGAACCCCGCCCATACCAAGAGAAGAATGGCAAAGCATTGGACAAGTCCGCCTAGCCAAGGAAAGAAGTTGGCAAACAATTGGCAAACTCCTACCTTCAATTAAGAAACCCATGGCAAGAGTTAATTAAACTCCTACCTAAGGTTAAGTCAGCAGCATAAAGAATGTCCAACATGCTTCCATCTACACCCAACATGTTTGGAATTTGGCATGGCAAAGGAAATGTGAACTCCGCCAAGTCAAAAGGTTACATGTTCAATGCACCTCAAAGTCCGTCTAGGAAGAAGATAGCATGAAGTGGTATGAAGTCCGCTAGGCATGAAGGATGATGTCCAAGAAACCTTAAACTCCGCCCATTGACTAAGAAGCCTCAAACTCCACCTAGGCATAAAGCAAAACGTCCAAACAAATGTGAACTCCGCCTAGCACTAGCAAACATGTCCAAGAATATGTGAAGTCCGCCTAGCAAAGAAAAGCATAAGGACATGGCATGAAGGGATGACAAACACAAGTTGGCAAATAGAAAGCAAAGTCCCAAGGAGATAAAACATAAAGCAACACGGCGAAGTAAACCTCAAGTCCGCCTTGGCATAATCCCTTCCAAGTCTGCTTAGACATAACATGAAAAAAGCAAGAAAAGAAGAGTGTGGCAAGAAGGAAGTAAAGTCTGCCAAGGTAGAAAAGCAAAAGATTTTTGGCAAGACAAAGTTTGAAAAAAAAAAAACTTGGCAGATTGAATACAAAGTTCGTCCACAAGGAGAAGGATAAAAAGCAAAACAAAGAAAAGTTTAGATGGCAAAGCCTTTGCCAAGTCCGCCATGTCTAAGAGAAGGCAAAGTCCGCCCTACCTTGGCATAAGACCTTCCAAGACCGCTTAGGCATGACATGGTGAAAGTCAAAACAAAGTTGGCAAACAAACTTCCAACTCCGCCTAGCCTTGAGAAAGGATGGCAAAGCATACTCCAAGTCCGCCCACCAAAGAGATTGCTAAGGATAATATGGCAAACCTATACCAAGTTCGCCTAAGACAAGGTTGAAAGGGAAAAGAAAGACATGGCCAAACCTTGGCACATAAACATCCAAACTCGCTTAAGGCCGAGACAAAGATAAGCAAGATATCCAAACTTCTATGAAGACCACTCACCCTCATGCTACCAACTCCCAACTTCACTGAAAAAACTATTGAAGGAAAAGGATTCATAATTACAGCTTCATTCATAACAATTATTTCTTGAAGCAAGTGGCGCTTCTTACCAAGATTACTTACATAGAGCATATCAATCTCCTTATGTTTATCAATACCAATCAACAAACTTCTGTTTGAACTTACATAGTCCTCTCTATCTTTGTCTTGTTTGAGAATCTCCTCATGCTCAACTTCTTCTAACATAGGGAGATTATTAATCATTTTTGGTCCATGACAAAGACCATTCTGCAATCTGCCCCTAGAATCTGTTATAACAGCTAATTCATTGTGGCATATTGAGGCATCATAGAAAAATTAGTCACCAAAATTCATGAATGGGTCTTCTTGCTGGTCATTTTCATTAATATAATGTGCTTCATCGTAATAGAGAATGGTGGAAACATTATGTTTACTTTCATTATGACAAAGGGTATTGATTGCTTCAACAATCTGTATGATCTCCTGGCTTTTAGGATTGAACCCATCTTCCTTGTGAGTGGCTGCAATAGAAGTTTGATTTTTTAGCCTTGTATAATGAGTATTGAGTCATGCTCAGCTGTAGACAAAGCTCATCCACCTCTCTTTCCTTGTTTTCCTGCAAATTTGGTAGCCAGATCCCTATCCATTAACAACTGCAAGTAATCTGATTTCATCTTTTCAAATGCTTCTTTGATTGCAATGTCCCAAAAAAGGGGACATTACACATTGTGTGGGTTATGCGGGGATGCGTGGAAGATGACTGGTTGTGTGGGTTGAACGAGCTCCTGTAATTGGCGATGCCTGTGCGAGGTTTGATGTGGGTGAGGGTTTAGAAATTGATGCGGTGCACGAGATTCGGGAGCTGGTCCCCTTCATGCGATGGCTGTTTGGTGTGAACTGGGATGAAAGGAGAGCAGATGCTGCAATTGGGTGGGATTCCTTGAAGATTTACTTGAGGAGAAAGGGGTGAAGAGCTGGGTAGCTGGAGAATGTGTGCATTCAACACAAGGAGGGAAGGTAGAAGGTAAAAGAAAGACTTTGGATGGGGTGAAGGCACGGTGGGGAAGAAAGAAGATGGTGCAGGGTGGAGTAGAGTCGTCGGCGGCTGGATCGTGTGGAGCGGGTGATGATGCAAGGTGCTTTGAGAGAGAAGGGCCCTAGCACTCTTTCTCTTGTTTTTGTTTTGGTTGTAATTTTTTTTGGTAATATGGTCTTTTTGGCTCAGTTTTTTGATGCAGCTAGTAAAAATACATATGGGCAATTGTAAATGGTATACTAGCCCTATGATTGTAAAAGGATGAAAATTGTAATTCAGGGTAGAAGTTCGGGGTGAATGTAGGTTTAGTGTGGGTTTGTCATGGCTTTTTTGATGTTTGTTTTGTCTTTTTTCATAGAGGGGTTGGCGTAATTTTTTGATATAGCCAGATTTTTATAGTGGTAAACAACATCTAAGCGGATGTAATGGTGTCTAGTGTAGTTCTATGTAGGGGTTTGAGGTAGTGTCTAGTTTGGGTAGGTGGTTTTTTTGCAGTAAAATGGAAACTTTTATCTATGATATGTAATACTCTTTTAATATAATAATAAAATCAATCATTATTACCGACCGAGAAAAAATGATTGACATGTTTGTGCTTCTATTTGCATGAGGAGAAGTTGGATGTGCAACATCACCCACAAGCACCACATGATTCCAAACAAGTTGGTTGAGTGGTTCTTGATCATATTAAACATTTATGAATTGTTCTACAGTTGCCTTCATATGAGCAGATAACTTTGGACCCCATGTCTCTCACTGGCTTCTTCTGAACTCAAAATTGCTTTAAAATTAAATTTATATAATTTATTAAAATTATTCAATTGTAGAACAATTGATTTATGGATTCCATGCATCGGTGTTGTATGTTACATTGTTCACTTCAAACTAATCAACTTATGAGAACGCCCAACTAAGTTGTACAGAGATGGAAGGATCAATTCAGGATATTCAGTTGAAGATCCTTGCGTCAATTGAGGAATTATTGGGTGTTGATGTTAGTGATGCTAGTGGTTTACACTTAGCCGAATTAAGAGACAAGATGAAACTTATGTATTTTTGTTAGAGAGTCAGATGGATGATTTGGTCTCTTTGTTGATTCATGTTCATAGTTCGCAGAAGCTCATGCTAGATTGGGAGAGCACTTTGGATGCTTGCTCGGATGCATTGGACGTGATTGATTTACAACAAGATACCTTACCTAGCATTTCCATGGAGGAGTTAGATTCTGTATTGGCTAGATTCTTGGAGTATGCTAGGAGAGAGAGAGATGTAGGGAGGAATCTTCTATAAGATTCCCTATTTGATGACTAGGTTTTTTTCTATTGGGCCATATGTTGGTGGCATCATTTTTTATGTAAACCCTAATGAGGGAATTCTAGGGTATTGTTGGCATGATCTTGGCCCTTGATTTAGTTTTAATCTTGGCCATCCATTTTGTATGAGACTATATATACCTCATTGTCTCTCATTTGTAAGAGAGATTTTTTGTAGAATTGTTGGTATATGCTGCAGCTATTTGAATCTAAATCAATGTTCAATTTGTTGGTGATTTTGCTCTTCAAATGTTGTCTTTGCATTCATGGTTTTCAATTCCCCCAAGTTAGATTAGAATTTGTTTTCATGTTTATTAGATTGAATGAAAGATTTGTTGAATATATTTGTGTGGAATCCTTAATCCATACCACTAGCCTCGTCGTTGGTAAGTGCGCCTTGTGTGGTCAACTGGAAATTTGAGTAAGTTTAACTTCAATTATTATGCGTCCCTTGACAAGCGTCAAGTTGGATGGTGTCAATGTTTGATGGTAATAGTTTGAAAATCCATAAGTATACCTTAGATGATTGCACTAAGCTTGTGTCAATACCTGTTTGTTAGACCTTGCCTAGTTCGATTCCACTAAATTTGTTCATCATTTCCTGCATTCCTAGGCTTAGAATAGATTTCCTGAACCCTATTCCTTTTGCCCTTTTTTAGTAAGAATTAAGTTTGGAGCTACATTGCTAAATCCTTAGTTGTCAGCATACCTATTTCGTATATTTCATGATCAAAGAAGATAATTCGAACATTTGTGTAAGTCCCCAAGTGAACACATCAATTCACATCGACCATTGAGTTACCCACTCGTCAAGACTTGACATGTAGAAACCTTGGAATCATTTTAGTTGATCTTACTCTTACCCTTAACATCTGAGGTGATTTTGTTCAAGAGAGGGTAAATTACCTTGGTATTTTATTCTGAAATGTTATGTGCATAAAACACACATCAACATGTCCCTATGTGGGGTTTTCTTAATTTAAACCTGAGTTGACAATTCCAACTTAAGGTGAGAATTGTAATACATTTATAAATATAATTTTATCAATTTTGAAGACATTTCATTATAATATTGAATTTAAAATTCTAAGAATAGTTCAAGAGATAGAACTTATCTTGATAGCTTTCTTTGATTTGACAATGGATTTATGCTGATCATAAATCTCCCATAAAACTGATTACAATTTGCTCCTTTTGGGTAGTGAAACGGTCTACACATAAACTATCATCTTATTATTATGTAATGGCCCCTTTCTATCTGCTCTCGTTTTATGATTGGTTAGCCTATCATTGGCCCTCGTAGGCTAAGTCAGATGTTTAAGGGGTTCCCAATTGGCAGAGATCAGTGTGTTATTTCTCTCAGAGCTCAATATGGGTACAAGTTTGACCTTCGTTGGACTTAGTTTGGTACACTTACTATTTATTGTAAGATCATTTCAGCAAAGTCATGGTTTCTATTTATAGAAGGGCACCTGGACGGGCTATGATTGCAATGTTGATCCCTTGCACAACTAGTTTGATAAGATAATGAAGGATTTACTATTTATAGTAAATCAGTGGTTGATAGAGAGGGACCTTTACTATTTTTAGTAAGGCAATTGGATGCGCAGTGGACATAATGGTTAACTCCCAGGTTTTGAAGGAATGGAGAAATAATGATTATTTGTGGAGATATGTTATATTAATTATTAATAAAGTGATTACTTTATTAATAATTATTTACTAAGTGCAATTATAAAGTTGTAAAGTCACTTTGTACACAATGGGGCCATGACCCTCAATTTAAGTGATTTAAAATTGAATTAAATGATTATGATTTATGGGGCCAAATATGAAAGTAATTTATAAAGTCAATGGGAGGACATAATATATCATTAAAAATGATATTAAAGTGCATTTATTATTTATGAGTATGAGTGCCCAAGTTTGAAAAGTTATTATAAAGTTTTATTAAAACCCTAAGAGTGGATTTCAAAAGGGAATTTAAGGCTTTTAATAGTTGAGAGGGTATAAAGGGTTTCAAAAAGCAAATCAAACTCATTCTTGATGTTATTTTGGACTTGTGCTTATTGATATGAGAGCTGAGTGTAGAAATACACAAGGGTTTCAGTCATCTACAACATTGGAGATCGAAAACTCTTTAGTGTTTGTGCAATTTTGAGGTTGTGCAATACCAGCTGATATTATTGCTTGAGAGGGCTTCATCCAGGAGTTTTATTTGTGCTTAAAAGTGAAGAATTTCATCTAGGGTTTGAAGTTTTTGGAGGTTTATCTACAACAGACCCAGGTATTCACCATTTGCAGCCATTAATGATAGATTACAAGCTTTTTTGAGCAGATTGAAGGCATACGTTTGAGGGTTTTGAAGAGCTGATTCAAAGAATACATTCCAGATTTCTTGCTGCAGCATTTAAGAACAGTACATGGCCAAATGCAATCAGGCCGTATCATCCTAGACAGGTCGTACTGCTGTAGCATGTGACACGTGTGGCTGTGATCAGGAGGACGTGTGAACCAAAGAGCAGATCGCCTAACTTTGGAGGTCTTCTTTCATCAAAGGTGGATGCCTAGCGTATACAAGGTGTTTAGCATTGAGAGTGAAGATGATGATGCTGGATGCGAGTTGTGAGAGAGGAGAGCTTGAGCAAGAAAAGAGACATACATCTGAAGTTCACATATTTATATGTGAGGGTTCCCGCCAAAAGCAACATTCAAACGGTGGCGTGCTAGGGTTTTCCTCTACCAACTCAATCCGTATCCGATCTGATCGGATCTGCTTTTCTGGAAAGATGATCTGCATCATATCAAACATCACTTTCAGCTGTCACATTCATTGAAAAATGTGCATTTCCAGATTTCTATAAAAGTGAACAGCTTGTCTTTCTGCGTATGCTTTGGCATAAATGAGTTTGTATATATATTTCTATATGAAATAACAATCTTTTCCAGCTCTCTAAATTGCATTCTAGTTTCAGAATTTCCTTTATGCAAAGCATAGTTGGTTTATTATCAATTTGCATCAAACATTCAAAACCAAACACAAAACAAAACAACATCTATCATTGGCTTAGCAAGTACAGACTTTGTAAGACGAGTGCTTGATAATATTCCTTGGAGTTCAAATAAGCAAAACAGGGTCAGATTAGACAAGGGATCTTACATATTAGTTAAAGACTCCTCTAAGAATTTCAGCCCCTTAGAAATAAACTTTTAAAACAAAACCTGTCTTCATTTTTTAATGGTGTATGTTTGTTTAATGTTTAACAACATATCTTTATGAAATCGTTTTTTTTTCTTTTATTCATTATGCTAACTCAAATGCGACCTTTCTTTGTTATCACTGCTGCTTGTTTACAAGTCACCACTATTATTAATATAGCCGTTTGTTTTATTAACATAGCATAAGCTTTTGTGAATCTCTATCTTGGTTACCGTCCATACACTAAGCCTTTATCATTGCTATGTTAATATAATCGCTGTTCTTATTAATGCCGATGTCATTGCTGTATATTGACGTTAATCTCCTTTTATTGCTGAACAATATTAATGCTGACCGTTACCTTTCTACCCTTAGTGAATGCTTCCTTCAGATTTACTTGCTTTCACGTAGATGTCCAAATAATATCCTTATGTTTGATATAAGTCTTCCAATGATCCTTCTTATACTTTACATTTTGAAGTGATGCCTCTGAAGGCCATGTCTTTGTCCCTTCATAACAAACCACTCCTCTCCTTAACAGTTTATCGATTAGACTTCCTTCAATCGATTCTTCCTTAATATTTGATATCTAATAATGGTGTCTCATTAACTCCCAATAACGTGCTTTCTCATATCACCTATGAACATCTTTGATTATCGGGGGTCAAAGCTAATTATTGATGAGTCTCTGATATCTTCCAACGTTGATGCCGTAGTCGATATCAACATGTTTGTCAACCCAATTACAATGCAATCCCAATATGTTTTGGTCCTCAGAATATTACTGAATAATTGAGTGATCATATTAATTGATTTGTTAAGTTTTTCATTTCTTATTCTTTTAGCTAACTTAGTCACTACTTGCTCTGAATAAATTAAGAGTGCTGGAATAGTTGCTTGAAGAAAGGTGTTACTGCTCATAATTACCATTCTTAATAGATGGCACATAAATCATAAAATCATCACTTTATGTTTGCTTCAGTAATCCATATCACGAGATGTCTGAAGGTTCTGAAGGTAATTGATTAGATTGTTGCCAACACCACTGGGAATGATACTACTGCTACTGTTTGTGAAATACCATTGTGAAGACCATCGCTAATGTCCCTTGGTCGCTGAATTGTTTCCTTTCCAACTTTGTTCTTAGTTAATTACTGCTCAAAATGTCAACTTGTCCCTTAAATATTTCCTTTATATAAGTGGGTCAGCACTTAGAATGGTTGGTGTTCTGCCTTAATCAATTTGACCAACATTAAGTCATTTTTCTATTCTCAATAGAGTCGCTATCATATACTTATATTTTCAACAGAGCCCTTGTCATATATTAATGGCTTGTTCAATTGTTCTTATTTCTCATCTCCACCACTTTGGTCTACTTTATGCTTCATGACATGATCTTGTAGTTGCTTCTATTGATATTCATCGCTGCTCATCTTCTGCTCTTCTTAAGGAGATTGCTTTTGTACGTATCTGTTTGCCCATCCTTTTTGAAGCGTATTGTAATGCCCCCTTAACATTGCCATGTTAATATGTCTTCAAGTATGTAAAGCTAGATATGTAATTGATATTCTTTTCTTTCTGCTACTTAATGATTTATTAATCCAAGCAAATGTATAACAATCTTGATATCAATGACAAACAATTCCAACAATCCATAAAGATAATACACGGAGCTTTCTCAATATCGACAATACTTGACAGAGTCTTGTTTGGGGACATCACAGAATAATCTGACGTGCTAGTGAATTATAAGGTTTGCATTATTTCTAGCAAGAGTGTACAATTTAGAGCTTTGTGAATCCAAAAGCAAGATTTTGGGTGCAATCCTTGAGATTGATATGTTATCAAACACCTCTCTTTGGATGGTTTTGGTGTTTTACCTTGTGGGACCTTTCTAGATTGTGGTTGTTGTCAATGTGGTGCCTGTTAAAAAGCTATTTAATATTGTTACATATTTTTTTGATAGGATTTTGTTCTGCATTATTACCCTTGTGTGTTATTAATAATCCCACCTAGATAACAAGTGTAAGAAATAAGTGGTTTTAATTGTCTCTTTCAAATGGAGTATGAGTTGGAATTAAATTCATCTTCCTCCACTGTTATTCATAGTTGTTGTAACTGAAGTCATTCTATGAATCTATAGGAACGATGTTGTTTGGTCTTTTTGGTGAGAGCTTTCTTTGGTAAAGCACAAGGTCAGGAGGTCCAGTCTCCCCCCAGCCCACGTGGTACTGGAGGATGTGTTTTGCCAGCGCCACCAGCCACGTTAAAAAGTTTACTAGGCACACTGCAGTTTATAGGGGGGGCTACCTGATTCGTATAGTTTAAAAACAAAAATGTTGTTTGGTCTTTAGAACCTTCTACCGTTTCTTCACCTAATTCTTTCCAAGATACATTAGTTTACTAAATATGGTCAACAAAAGATGGATAAGATGGGAGAAGATGGCATCTATTAAAGATTTCATTAAGCAGTTTTAAAGGAACTACAAATCAACATAGCATTGATGGGTTTTCCCTAGACAAATTTATCTTATTGACAAATTTCAGAGTTTTCTGTTAGTTTAGGCATGTTGTAAATGCTGCACGTTTGAATAATGGGTGGGATTGCCTGCTTGCTCTTATTACTTACTAGGCTAATAGTTCATACTTTCAAGTTTTCTATTATCTTTAATACCCCTTCTGAGTCTCTCTTTATATATAGCTGTTTGTGGCATGTATATGTGCATTATAAAACTAATTTATGCTTGAATCCATGTTCTTTTATAAATGCTGGTTTTTGATTGATTGGATGTGGGAATGTCCATGCAGCTGGCTGCTAAGAGAATGTATCTGTGGGAATTACTTCCAGAGCAGGATTATTCATAGTCATACTATCTTCCATGAGAAGTATGTACCCACTCTTTTCGAGTTCTTTATGCAGGGATTCACTCTGTGGTGATATGCCTCCAATGGTACTGTCTGAATCGAGTCTTTTTCAAGGTTTAAATAGAAGACAGCATAGTGTCTGCAACTGTATTCGATGGGTTGGATCAGAAAAGAGAGTGAAACTGTCTCATGTGAGATATGTAAGATTGAACAAGGAAAATAGTGCATACTCAAGCCTTTATAGAGTAGCCAAAAAATCGGAGAACATCTACAGAATGCTGCTAATTTCTGCTGAATATAGTGGAAATGATAAAAGTCCCTCAATGACTCATAATTTGCTGGAATCAGATTCAGGCAGAGCCAATCAGAGAGATGGCCATGGCTTGCAGGCCTTTGGTTCTGAACAGAAACACACAGCACACAAACAATTAGGCTCCTTAGATTCCTATTTCAGTAAGCTTCATGGAAAAGAAGATAAGAGCCAGAGTGTTGCTATTTCACCAGATCGATCTCTAGCTGCGGATGTTTCTATTGTAGAATTGCAGCCAAAGCCAGATGAATTTATATCAATACTGCCATCTGAAGAAAGTCAATCTACCAAAGAAGACAAGAAGACTACAATGAAAACAGATCTAAATATGTTAGAAAGTTATCTTGAGAAACACGTTGTAGGTAAAATTTCCTACCAGTCAAGTTTCTTGCATTTATAAGTTATAGAGAAATCTTGTCACCGAAGCCTTTATTCAGCTGAAGGAACGTAAAAACAATGTTGGTGTTGCAAACTGTGGTATGATATTTTATTGGATATGTTACATGTATTTCAGTTTTCTTTTAGCTTCTTTTCTTCCCCATCTAATGGCTACTTAAATTGTGTCTATCTTCCTTGCGAAGATTATCATTATGAAGATTGATGCATGTAATCAAAGTGGCTTAAAATTGTTTTTCCTCAAGATTAAAAATTTCTTGTAGTTAGTGCTATATATATCACCACAAATGGGTGCACAAATCTATGGAAGCACTGATAAAACAACATAGTATAAGACCAACTAAAAAATTAATAGTTATTGAAATATTGCTGTATTGTTTATGATTAAAACCATAGCTACATGTATTATAGTACAAATCCTATGAACTTCGTCACCACAGGCTGCAAGTACCACAGACAAATGTTGTTCAGATATAGATTCAATCAAAATACAATAACAGTTATGAGTGCAACTGAATAACTGTTATAATTCCTTGTCCAATGGCCAAGTTGATCGATGTACTGTGTGGACCCCTGAATTTTTTGTTTCTGAAATATATTTGCCCAAACAGAGAATATTTTTGACAACGCGAAGTTTATTTGTTCATAAGGTCTGATTATTGTTTATAATGCTTTTGAGTCTTTGGCAATGCATTTGGAATATTGACTTTTGCCAAACTTGAAAAAACATCAACATAATTCTTTTTACATTCAATCAGCTAATTAAAGGACATCAAATACCTCAAATGAGCAGTGATTTTGAATGATGGCAGGCCTGTAGCAAGACTCTGACAGTGATAGTTAATTATCAGAAGGCAAGGTGACTCTTTAACCGTGAAATACTCCTTCCAGTGGCAGCGATAGACACTCCCAGTCTCCTTTGAGTAGAATTAACTTCTAGAGTTCTCTCAGAACTGTCTTTTTCAGTCAAGAACTGCCAGCAAATACATTCAAGTGACAAAAAGACTTATCCCCAATGCTGCTGTAGCAAACTGTGCAATTAAAAGCAGGGGTGATAGGTTCTAAATTTCATTTAATCATTCTTCTTAGCCCTCCCAACTATCCAAAACACCTTCAAGCAGCTATAGTAGACCTAGATGCCTCCTTTAGGAATGATAACCATCACTAAATAGAACCTTAAACAGAGTGTAAGGGGCTGTTGTCTCAACTGTGGGGAGCACAAGTAGGAAGGTAGTCTTGTAGCGTGTAAGTCCCTATCTGATTCTCATGAGGTGGAAGATCTTGGGAGGTCTCAAACTATAGATGTGTGGGAATTGGACGAAAAACTTATATATGGGGGTCGGTTGAAAGAGTAGCCGAGTGCCAGGAGTGCACCTAGGTGGTCTGAGGCAGACACCTCCTCCTAGGGGTGAAGAAGAGTAACCCTGCCCTCTAGTCTCAGGGTGATAGAGGTTCTACATGGATATTAGGGGTGAAGTAGAGTAACCCCGCCTTATCATTAGATGGTGAGGTTTATTGGTGGATGTATACTCATGGTCCCTATCTCAGTGAAGTGGAGTAGCTGAGCCAATGGTGGGGATGACTCCCGGGGAGTCGTCTATGACCCGAGGACTAGGGAAACAGAGTACCTAGGCCCTTGCGAGGAGGACGATCGTGCAATGGATTGTCCCGGTTGGGGAAATGGAGTACCCAATATCTTGTAAGGGGGATGGCCGCGCAATGGGCTATCAGTGTCGGAATGTTGGAGCTCGAGAGTTGGGCGAGCTATGTGGGTTGAGTTGCAGAGCCAGAAGTCCGTGTGTCTTGTGGAACAAGTGGGGTGATGTAATGGGTACGCACCTAGGTTACCTGAAGTGGAATTTGCATTGAGGTCTGAGATCTCAAGGCCCTAGAGTGGGGGTTGAATGTGGTAGTTGGGATAGGGTTCTGAAAGTGTGCTCAAGTTGAGTCGAGCCACAAGGCGAGCCCAAGAGGGTGACGAAGATGGATGAGTTGCATGACCGAAAAGAGGACATGGTCCATAGGCGAGTTGTTCTGGGAGCACAACCGAGTTGAAGGAGAGTTCAGCGACCAAGGATATTGTTGTCCTCATTTTTGTTTCCAAAAATGAAGGACCACTACATTAAAATTTTTGTGAAAAAAGTTTACTCTATGGCACGCTTCTCGAGGCAAAATTTTGACGAATCCTTGGAATGGCTTAATCCTCAGTCTATCCTCGATCTACGTTTCGAATTTCGTCAAATTCTGGGTTCGTTTGCTATGCCTTTCCTTCAATTTCAGGTTTTAAAACCCCGACCGCAGGTGGAGAATTTTCTTCAAACTGCAAGTTTTAATGATATTCATTGTTTTGGGTTGTTGTAGGGGAATTTTTAGCTTATTACATGTGCATCTTTATTAAAAGATGTTACTTGCAATTTGTTTTAAATTTCCCTTTCTTGTTTTTGTCTTTTTTATTGCTTTTTGGTCTTTTTTTTAGTTAAAATAGGGATTTTTTGACTCAATTACAAGTAAACTTGCAGTTTGGTCAAAAAACCCGTACTTTAATGGTTTTTGCATGTAATAGGGATTTTAAATCCCCATTACATATGTGCAAGTATTTCTAACTTGTTGTAGGGATTTTATTTCCCTTTTACAAGTAATTAAAACTTGCAGTTTGCTCCAAAAAACCCGATTTTGTCTTACAAGTGCATTTTTGACAATTTTAAACTTGTCATTTGTCCAAAAAAACCCGATTTTGGCTTGGCAAGTGAAAAAGTAAAAAAGAAAACTTGCAGTTTGTCTAAAAAAACCCGATTTTGGCTTGTAAGTGGAAGAAGTGAAAATAAAACTTGTCATTCTCTCTAAAAAACCCGATTTGCATTCCCTTATGCAAAATCGAACTTGTCTTTCATTTCAAAAAACCCGAAATGCAAGAAAAAAAACGGTTTTTGAAGAATTCAAAGCAATTTTTTGTGGAGATTTTTTAGGGAGGAAAGGTGTTTTTGCTTCTACCCTATTTTCATGCATTCATGGACATCTTTCACGCCAAATGGAGGTTGCTTTGATTGGTTTTTCGCCCTAAATCAGCAACCACGTTTTTCATAAATGCCATTTTTTGAGGGATTAAATCTCCAACAAACTTCACTCTCCTAAATCGTTTTGCTCTTTCCCATCTAGGCGTGGAGTTTAGGAGGATTGTTGAGCTATTTAATGATGCCGTTGGAGATTGAAATGGTGGCCACGTTTTTTTCACGTGACTCCCTTTGGCTACGTTTTTCAACATTTCTCATCATTCCTTCTTCTTCCTCCTTAGGCGTTTTGCTCTAATCCACTTGGATGTGCTCTCTCATCGGCATTTTGGTCCTCCAAGTTTGGGATTGCTGCTGCATTGATTAGTTCGGGGCATTTTTGCAAAAAACGTGATAAGGGTTTGGCATTACGGATTGCTTCTTTTTACCGGTTTTGCTTCTTCATTCCAAGAATTGTTGCATTATTGGAGAAGCATTTTGCATTTTTATGAAAGGTATGTTCTCTTTCCTTTCTTTCCTTCATTTAATTATTTTCTTGTTTTCTTAATTTTCGTTCTTAGTTGCATTTTTTTGGCATGTGTTGTCCTTCCCCCAAAAATCGGTTTTGTGAGAGAAATCTTTCCCCTTTGTATGCAATTTTCGAATTGCATTGTTCTTCCCAAAACTCCCTCTTTACTTGTATTCGGTATTTTTAATTCCGATTACAAGTTCGCTAGAAATTCTTGTTCTTCCCCTACGGTTAAGGAATTTAACCATTTTTGGTTAAAATTCCAAGTTAAAAAGTGTGAAATACCCCTCCCTTGCAAATTCGGGTTTTGAAAACCGGATTACATGTTGAAGAGTTCTTCCCATTTTCATGAAAATGACTTTCCCGGATTTTCCCATTTCTATCCATTCATGTTCCCCATATCCGTACTTTCCATTTCCATCATTTCCTGCAAGTCAAAATCTCATTTTTCGTCCATTTCTCCATTTTCTAATTTACAAGTGTACTTGTATATGGGTTTTAAAACCCCAATAGCATGTATGTCCTTTCCAACTTGTATACTTGCAAAAATTCTCCCAAGATCTAAAATTGGTCAAAGACAAGATTTTCCCGTTTCTACATATTTCCCCTCTTCCTCTCACAAAATCGCGAAATTCAAGAATCAAAGTTTTACCCATTTGGAGAAGGAAGAATGATATTTGCAGCTGATTATGATGTTGCCTTAACTCTTTTAAGTCTTCATCACAACATTCCAGGTTCACAATCAATGTCAGATTTGCCGGCATCTCCAACTCCAAAGAAAATGAAATACAAATATGACAAATATCAGAATGAGTTTGCACCTTCCCAGATTTCTTCTCCTTTGGATCGCATCAGAGACATGAAGATAGGGCATGTTGATATGGCAAAATTCATCAACAAGGTAGAAGATCCATAGGATAATAACTTGCAGTGGCTGTTGGACAGCCATATCCATCATGCATCTTCCTTCCCAGTGGCTGCCCTAGAACCTAAGTTTGTTCTTGCATGCGTCCATCATTTTGACAAGGAATCAAGAGTCATAAAAAATGATGATGGTGAAGCTATAATTTGTCTTGATGCGGATACGATCGAGAAGGTCTTCAGAATACCTCCTGCACCTGTTTATATGGAAATCACCAAAGAAAGTGCAGCAGAATACTACGTGAAGAGGGAAAAAGATTGCAAGTGGCACATCAATAGGTGGATCCAAGAGCCACGTCCTTCCTTCTCAAGGTGGGCAAAGTTGTACCATTGTGATTTCAAATGGGAGATAGGAGACACCATCACTCTTCTCAGCAGGATGATGGGCCTTGAGCATTCCAATGTCTTTGAGCCATGGATGTATCAGTTCATTATGTTCATATGGCAATCACATCACATTTCATGGGGGAAAGTTATCAGCGATGCCTTGTGCGAACAACTTGCAGGAGTTCCTACCACCATGACCTTCTTCATGAATTCTTATTTGGTATATTTAGCAGCATCACTTAGACACTTTCCAGGTCTTTCTACCAAGGGTGATCGCTCGCTTTTACCAATTTGGGAATATTATGACCAGTTGCCATTGAAACCCAACAAACTGCATTTTATAAGGGTCCAAGATGCATTCTTCGGATATTTCATGTGTCAGTTTGACAGAGATCTTAGGAACAAAAGAGTATCAGATGAGGCATGGGTCAAGGTGTCTGAGTATGGATGTTTGTTTCTGCAATTTGCCACCTTCACCTATATGAGGATAGGATGCTATGATGGTCAGCCATACATGCTTCTGAGATACCCAACCAATAAGATAATTCTTATGGAGTTGGGAAGACAGATCATGGCTGTTCACACTTTTCAGTCTGCTAGACACAAGGTTGGAATGGGGATCTCTACCACAAACCCATTGAAAATTGGTCGATACTCCCTTATCACATCTGTGAAGGCTAAGGCCATGGAGGCTGAATTGCAGGAAATCAAGCTTAAAAGGTTCAAACCTAGAGCTGATTTTGATTATAGAGGTATGAAGGAGAAGATCAAGAAATCCTTTGTGCATGTTCATCGCATTGAAGACATCTAGGTAGATCTCCGCACAGAAGCCGAAGTCCTCAAGATGAATTATTGCAGGCTCACTGTTGAGCAAATTGTTGACTTGAACTTGGCGGATATCCCACAAGGGATGATTGATGACGGGCATATACTTGATCCTAAATACACTTCACGGAGGGTTGAGGACGCTCCACTTCCTTTGATCCAATGTTCGCACAAAGAGTGCATCTCCATCCTTGACAGATTTCAGCCTATCTTGGTCAACACTAACGCATGGCTGAAAAGTAATGCTGTTAGACTTATCAAAATCAAGGTTAGTAAAGAAGATGATTCTACGGGGCCTCTTGGACGGAAATCTAAGATCCAGATCGACAACAAGGAGGGTGCTTCATCTTCTGGCACAAGGATCAAGTTACGAGTCAGTCGTGCAGTAGTGCTTCCTCCTGAGGAGACGACTATTCGTGGGAAGGAAAAATCACGATTTCATGTTCAGGTGATCAATCTGGATAATCCAGAAGAGGGGCAGCAATCTGATGATGCTCCTAAGTCTCCAGTTTCAGACTCGCCTCATGAGGCCATTCCTCCAGTTTCCATTGAGACGCCTCTTTCTCCTCCTGATTTGCTCGTGGATGAGTCTCCTCAGAATGCAATTCCCATTTCAGCATACGAGCCATCTCCTGATCATCAACAAGAAAGTGTGTTCAAAGTTCCTACAGATATTCCTACTTGCATCCAGTTATCAGAAATTGATACTTCCACTTCTAGTTTTGAAAAATTCATGAGGAAATCTTCATGCCCATTGGTAGCTGAGCAAACCCTGGTCGCTGTCCCAACTGATATTCCTCCCAGGGTGACCACGGTAATTCAAACAGAAACTGCTTCTCCTTTGCCTACGGCTGCTACTGGAAGTGTGTTGATGACTTTGCCTCCATGGCTTAGTTCTTTCACCCCGAAAAGGAAGAAGCAAGAGATCTCACTTGATGCCTTTGACTACCAGCAACTCAAACAGACCAAATCCAAAGTTGCTAAGAAGGCCAAGACTATCTCTAGGGTAATTGTTGATAGCAACAAGATGAAAGTAGCTGAAATTGTGGAACCTATTGCAGATAAGCCACTTGATGAAATGTCAGCTACTGATTATAAGGTTACGAGGATAGAGTTGGGAAAGCAAACGCACGAGGTCATTAAACATGATGCTCAGTTTTCTATTGCTTCATTGGTGCAAAGGTGTGATGATCTTCTTGCGAAGAAAGACAAGCTAGAAGAGGAAAATCGACAGCTTATGGCAGCCATTCATAAAATCACAAAACCTGCTGCTGAAGGGAGTAACTCCATAGGTTCTTCTGGTTCCCAAGAATCGATTCGTGGAGTGAAAAAGGGCTGCTCAGAAAGTACAAGCACTGAATTCCTGGATTGATCAGCTTCATGATCAATGTGTACAAGTAATGAAAGACATTTTTCAAATAATGTCTAAGTTGGAAACCATCGAGGAGAAATTGGATCAGACTTCTAACACTTTCAAAAAGAATCTGGAAAGTGTTGAGAAAAGTCTGACAATCTGGCATACCATGCCCCAACAACAACTGAGTATTTTGCAGGAGCATGCCATCATCTCTTCCAGGGTCATGTACTTGGAATTTGAAGAACTCATGGAAAACAAGACCCTTTTTCTTAAATCCTTCATTGAGGAGATCGGTGATGCAAGGAGATTTCGGGGTGAAGTTTACCGAGGTATTGTCTCACATTGTGAAAGGGCCTCTTGCAACATAGTAAGTCAGGATGGAGAGTTGATTCCAGAAGAAGAAGTTCTTGCTGATTTACAGATGAGGAT
This sequence comes from Cryptomeria japonica, assembly GCF_030272615.1. NCBI lineage: Eukaryota > Viridiplantae > Streptophyta > Pinopsida > Cupressales > Cupressaceae > Cryptomeria > Cryptomeria japonica. Next base: position 591,062,201 of record NC_081405.1, on the reverse strand, counting down.
TCATAATGAATGGAGGAGCGAACAATTCTCGGCAGCTCTGATTCAAGCATTGATGAAACACCAAGCCTTTCTACATGAAATCCAGTCTATCCTAGATAAAAACAATTCTGCGCTCCTCCGCTGTCACGACACTATTGTGAAGACTATGGTTGTTGCCAAGAACACCCATGAACTGAATCCTGAGGAACTACAAGCAAGCATCCAGAAATTTCAAGGATTTGTGTCTTCACAAAATGCAACTTAAGTGTTTTTCAACACTTAGTTGAATTTTCCCTCTTTTGTAATTTTTAGTTGTAATTTAGTTTTGACAAGTTGCATGTAAAAGTATTTTTTGTAAAATGCAAGTTACACATTACTTGCACTTTTGTAATTACATGTAAGGCAACTACAAGTTGTGTCCGATTAGGACTGTAGTTGGAATAAGTCTTAGTTAGTTGGAGTAACTCTTAGTTAGTTAATGAAGTCTCAGTTATTTATTGAATGAGTCTTGGTGGTTGAGAGAATCTCTCAAGTTAGTTAGGATCCTCCCACCTTTTTCTCAAGGCTCCTCTTCTACAAATACTTGAGGGGTCCATTGTAATTATCATCTTTTGGAAAGCAAGCAAAAACTCTGCCAAATTTACAGCAAGAAGTCTTTGAGCTTATGCATGTGGATTGAAAGTTTTTGAAGAATAATAAAGAAGGATTACTCAAGTTTTGAGTCTTTGAGCTACATGTTTGAGTTTGAATCTTTTTATTTCTTCTATGCCAAGTGTTTCTAAAGGAGCTTAGTCCAATTTGATTTGAAGTCTTTCAGCTGCAAGTAGAGAAGATTAATTAAAATAGGAAACTCTTTTGAAGGAGCAGCAAGTCTTTGAGCTTGCGTCTATTCTTGAGGAAAAATTACTGTTTGATAAGAAATAGCGGCAAGTCTTTGAGCTTGCATTAGTTCTTGTCTTTGTGTTGAAAGAATAGATTATTCCAGTCTTTGAGCTGTTATCTTTTATTCGTTGTAAAATTTAGTATAGCAAGGGGTAGATAGGACTTTCAATAGTCAAGTCTTTGAGCTTGATATTGCTGTCCCGTCCTGAAGGAAGTGACCGAAGTCTTTGCGCTTTCAGGAAACTTCATTTCCTTTTTCTCATATCACTTGAAAGTGGTTACTGCTATTATTCAATCGCTATCCTTTTCTGTGAAGAGAAAAGGATATTGTCTTTCTTAAAAAAAAAAAAAAAGAAGAAAGATTGCTGTCCCATCCTATTTTATTTTCCAAGTTGTAGTTAGATAGGGGGAGCCTTCCCTTAATTAGGAGAGTTTTTACTTGTGTTCTGTGGTTGAAACCACAATTTTTTATATTTCCCCAAGTGTACAAAATTTTCAACCAACAGATATTGGGCTAGATCATGGAGCAAAGAGCTTGGAGCCCAAGTAGGAGTGCAAGGTGATTTGTTAGTCCGAGGAGCTTAGATTGTGTGTTTGCATGGAGTTGGTTAGTGTGCACAGGATGTACATGGAACCGGGTTCACAAATGAAGTCATGTAGACATAGGCCAGAGGCCCAATGCAGTTGGAGCTTGGATGGATGAACATGAAGCTAGATCAAGGAGTCTAGTCATCCCATGAGGTATGTTTGGTCCTTGAGGGTTCTAAGGAGCTGAGGGAGGCCAACATGGGGCGCCAATGCTGTGGGAGTACTGGGCATGCTCAGGGAGTGTGAAAAGTTGGAGCCGGAGGACTTAAGGAGTTCTGGATGGGGTCAGTGTTAGTAGTCAGGGTCTTATGGGGGATTCGGGAGATGAAGGCATGGAGGAGACCTGTAAGCTTGTACTGAGGGTGCAAGGGCGGTGCAACAAGATAGTGCTAGAGTAGATTCAGGGACTTGAAGGGAGTGCTAGGAGCATCGGGATGAAGGAGACCCACGAGAGGGTTGGCATGTACTTCTATTTGGCAGGGGTGTGTGTTAATATGGTCAGGTGGTGGACACTTGAAAAGGGAAGGTGTAGTCTGGGAGCAAGAAAGGACTTGTTCGCAATGGGCATCACGAGTAAGGTTTGCCAGTGCCACATGAGGTTGGATCTCCTTTGGAAGGAAAAATCTTGTTTGGGCAGCAGGTCGGTCTAGCCCCGTGACACAGAGCTGTATGCAAGTTGTGTATTCCTTGAACTGGGCTCCAACTGATAAGGGGTGATTTGCTACAAAAATCCTATACTCAATCAAAAAATCCCAAACCACTTGCAAAAGGGGCACTCAGACCACAGGAAGAAATTAATACGATGCCCAATTTTTTAAAGTCAAGCCCTATTCTTTATCTCCAAAAAGGATACCAAGCATGAGAAATAGGGACGGCTAGCTTAGGAGTACCTTTCAAAACATAAACCTATAGAAAATCCAAAATACCACGGGTACCTCACGAAATCCCAAAATCTCCAACCTGCTCTGGAATATTTTATAAATCTTTATTTTGCTGTGAAAAATGACTCCAAACCCAAAATGAATCACCACATTCAAAGCGCCAGCGTAGCCTTTGTGTGAGACTATCAACAATCACCTAGGAAGGATCTTTCACTTCTGCAGATGATATTCTCCATGAAGGGTTTCATCCTCATGAAGTTCCAGAAGAAAACCAGCAGCATATCCTTCTCCAAACTTTCATGCATACAGGAAATGAGCTCAAAATAACCTTTTATATTTCACAAGCTCCAATGCACCATAGTGGAGAATAAAATATTAATTTATTAATTTTCCCTTATGTCTCCCAATTTTCCACACCCAAAACAAGCATTGCATTTAATTTTATTCTAAGATATTGGGTTCTTCTATTTTAGCTTGGGTCCTAGTACGGGTCCTATTCGTGTAATGCCCGCCAAAATACCCTAGAGAAATAAAATAAAAACTACTAAGAATTTTTTTTTTTTAAAACATCCATTACAATATTCCCACGTTAACATACATTGATACAACATTATTCAATTGCAATAACACATGTAACATCAAATAGAAACATGGTAAACACATTCCACGCAAGCGGAATAAACCTTCTAACATAATCATATTTCAAATATACTCTTGCAACACAATTATTCCCTAGGGTATCTTAACGTCACTACCTAGCAACATTCTATCATATCATCCATTTATCAAGAATCTCAATTTCCTAACTACTCAAGTGAAGCTTCAATGCAACTATTCTATTCTTTCCATCAATCATTCTAAGGCATGACATAACTCCATTTTCAAAGCATGAATATAAATACAATTCTAAATCATATGTCTACTCTATCTATAAACACGTTATATCCTTATGTAATGTCCCCTTCTTGTTGATGTCCTTCCAGTGGTCCATTAGCCTATTCCTGAGACCCGTAGGCTAGGTGGAATGAAGAATGAGGGTCAAGCATTGATGAGGCGAGAACTTACTATTTTTAGTAAGTCAGGGGTTGGCCATTTTGGTGATACTGTCCTACTAAGCTCTCCATGATCTGTCACTGGGCGCGAAGATTATGCTTTTCGGAGCAGTTTTTCATGACTTACTATTTTTAGTAAGTGGCAGTATGGCATATTTCTATTTTTGGCAGTGGACAGGGTCCTGATCCTGCAACACTTTAGTGGTCTTCCTAGCTCAGCTTCATCCTAGTCTTGACAATAACCAGTATTGGAGTCATAAGTGACATAATTAAATATTATTTCCTTATCCTAAGGTTTAATATTTAATTAATTTGATTAGTTACTACTAATTTATTGATTTTGGAAATAGCGTATAATATCTCCTAAGTGTTAGGCGAATTTTATGTCTAGAAGGGGACGTCAAATTGTCAATGGAGATATTATTTTATTTCATCTCAAGTGTTTGCTAAGCAAAAATCGTGGTCCTTGCTGTTTGGCGTGAGGTTTGACTTGAGGAATGGTGCCATCCTTGGGGTCCACGTGAGAAGTAATGAAATGCAAATGGGAAAGTTGAATTTGAAGCATTCGCATTTGAATTTGGTGATGTTGAGGTTATAAATAAGAGCCTTGGGCTCCCATTCTTGGTATCTTGAAAATTTGCATTGTTATGTTGCTAGATTGGTGTCAGAACTTTGAGGATTCAGAGTGCAGCTCCCTAGTGCTTCTCGGTTTCATACTTGAAATATAGTACCTAGTTGTGTGTTGTAATCTACCACACTCTCGGTGCGTATCTTAGTCCTTTTTGGTGTTTGGAGCGATTTTGGAGTTTGCTGGTTTGCCTGTGGTTGAAGTACATTTTGACCATACCTCTCTGCTGGAGTGACTGACCATTATGGGTATTGGCTCATTCATCCTTCCTATTATTGGCGATTTACACTGTAAGTTTGTGGCACCTCTGGTTGAGCATTTAATTTATTAGATAACATCAAAATTCCTTAGCTAGGCGTGGGGTTTTGAAGTGCATTGGGATGCATGCCAAATTAATAAGGGAGTTATGATAGCTTGTCTTTGGTTGGGTTTCATCATAGCTAGCCTAGTGCGGGTTTGGGATTGATTTTGGGTGTTTTGGATAAGTATTGAGATAGTTGTGAGCATTTTAGTGATTCCCTAGGCTGCTGGTTTTGCAATTCCAGTTTGCAGATTTGATGTTAGCAGAAATTTCATGTTCTTATTTGGATATTCAGCATTACTCTCTTCTCACATCATCTTTATTATTGTAAGGTTAAGTAGTAGTACTACTAACCAATTTTGATTTGTAATTCTCACCCCGCTGAAAAGTGGAAGAGGCTGGCTTGCCGCCTATTTTCAAATAAATTGTAATTCAGTCCTCCCACTGCATAAGTGGTCGAGTGATGTCTGAGTGTAATGGTCCTCCCGCTGCATAAGCAGTTGAGTTGAGATTGTTTTGTAATTTCAGTTCTCCTGCTGAAATATTGTGGTTGAGTGATTCGTGCCTTTGTGTGTCTCTCTTGGCTGGTTCACCGCCAAGTTTCTTGCTTTCCCGCTGGATAAGCGGAAGGGGCTGGCTTGCCACCCAAGCATTGTATTGTTTCCAGTTATTTGAAGCTAACGATCCCCTCAACACCGTATGCTCTCACCTTCCCACATTGGGCACTTGGTGATCAGAAAGTGGAAGGGTTGCTTTTCTAGCATGTTTTCAGTTTATGCTTTCTAACCTTAACGGGTTATCTGTTTGTGGATGACTATTGTTGGCCTAAAAAACAAAAAACAAATAACTGGCATATTACACCATAGCACTTAACATATTAAATATCTTACATCTAGGAAACATCAAGCATTCTTCCAACCTCAACATCATGTCCTACTGCATTTTCATATAGTTATCTAACTCAAAGATGCATACTCTCTTACATGATCATGTCATCATTATCATCTTATGCAAGGTCCTAAACACATAACATTACACAAATCATTTAACCTTTAATGTCCATGAACAACTAGTTACTCAAGTATAGATCAATGCTATCCTTTTCATCTATCTATCAAACATTTCATAACATAATACTATCCATCACATGAGTGTAATACAACTCAAGTACAAATAAACTAATCCATTTTCATGATTACTTTTAAACTCATACAAGCATCTACTACATCATGAATTATCCATAGATCAATACTTTACTCTAACAACAAGTCTTATTACAACCTCTTTCTGAAATACATGATAGTACAATATAAGAATACATCATCTATTCTACATACATATTGCATTATGATACAATGTCTTCTTTTCACGAACATAAAAAACCAATTCCAAGGTGCAATCTCATGAAGAATCCGATCCACGCACGCAACACCAAGGAGAGTATCCCAATGGAAGAAGGCAGTCAACCACCCGACCATGTGGAACCAATCAAGGAACCACCCCCTGTGCTAGGAGATGACAAAGGTTCCAACACACACTCATGACCTAAGCTGACACCTATCGACCAAAGGATACATCAAGACTCAGCAAGACTCCAATCAGGAGATCACAACACAAAGCTGCATCACAAGGTTGAAATCATCAAGAGACCCTCCAGAGGCACAATCAACAAAGCAAAGTATATGGACAATGGACTCAAGTAGGGAAAGAGTGTCATCACATGCTATCCTCACAATAGAAGGGGCCAAGCCTCGCCCTGATAGACATGTGGAACCATCTCAACCTTGGAGCTATTCAAGGGAGATTGGTTTACCGCTACAACAGTCTTCCCAAACTCATCCTGAGCGCGCACGCTTCTAGGGCTATGAGGAGGGGCACACAATCAATTATTATCTTGTTTAGTGAATTTCCTAATACCCAAAACCCACTAATCAATTATTTAAGTTATCACTTGCAATTACAAGAAACCCTTCATGTGGTTCCAATAAGTCTAGACCCCCTCCTAGAGGCCTAATGCTCAAGACCCTGGTCCACACATGCAAGGGCCCACTCTCAACAAAGATACAATAACAATCTCAACAAATTGAGCACTAACTAAGCAAAGAGGATTCATGAAACAGACTCAAGGAAGGCCTTCACAAATGCAACATCAAAGATCAACCAATCATGAATGTAAACCATAAAAGAGATACAAATAACATCATATCCTCAACAGTGAGGCATAACACATCCCATTGGAGTCACAAAAACAATTCTTCAATAACGAGGCATTCTCCCTCTCGCCGGAGCGTCAAATCGCATAGGAACACCTCAACAATAAGACATGAACCCTCTTACCGGAGAACATGAAACATCATAAGAGATCAAAATACATCATAACCACATCTGAAAATGCCAATACATATTGCACAAGCCTCTGGAGTACTCACACAGACCAAAGATGCACTCAGACAAGCCAAAAACTGACTTCCGGAGACCCTCAGGACAACTCAGCGTTCTTGAAACCTAGGGTAGCGTTCCTGGTAGGTATGGTAACGTTTCTGGTATGTATGGAAGCATTTCTGGTCAATATGATGTCGTTTTTGGTCTTTAGGGTGGCATTTCCGGTCAATATGATTGAATCTAGAAATCGGGACCCCATCTCTCCTAGTCAGTTTGACAGAGCATATGGTACAAACAGTGGCGTTCCTAGCATGTATGGTGGTGTTCTTGGTATGTAGGATGGCGTTTCTGGGTATTTCCATGGCATTTCTGGTAAAAGTATAGAGATCAGTTCGTTACAAAGGCATATGGCTTAGGAAGGGGAAGACTCAGGAGTATAAAATGACCCTCATACCAAACACAGGAGGTCTGAAACATCAAAATATCATCATAGACCAACAACATATTCATCTCATGCTTCCAGGTAAAAAGATGCAGAAGAAAATCTCTCTCCCACTAATAAAAAACTGAGAAATGTGAAGCCTAGACCACTAGGGAGAGGGATAGTAAAGTAGTAAACAATAATTAGTGACTCACCCAAACAAAACAAGATCTACAAGCATCCAAACAAGTGGAAGGGAGAGTCTACACTCCCTCAGAGTAGTCATAGTAAAAACACAGTGATTCACAAGGAACTCAAAAAGTCAAATCTGCACTTCCCATTCCAAACTTGCACGACAACTGAAATTCACTATTGAAGATCATTTCCACATTCAAATCACACTCCAAGAGCAAATCAAATTCAGAATTAATAGACATGGAGAAGACAATCTTTTCTAGAAATGAAATGCAAAAGTAGAGCCACCAACCTACAAATCACAAAACCAAAATTAAAGAAGAAATCTGAAAATGCCAAGCCTTCCAAAATCCAAATCGCAATCCAAACTCCCAATCCAATTCCAAAATACTCTTGCAATGATTTGCCGGATGATTAACTCGTGCACAGATCAACAAGCCAAAATAAATAGAAAAATTAAATTAAAGACTATAGTTTTCTTGACCAATATAAAAATTCCCAAAAACCATATATCATACTTACCTTTACAAAATTCGAGAAAGGCATAATATAAATATATATTTCTTACCTACCCAATCAAGCCAACCAATCAAAAAATAAAGGTAGGTAGAAACAAATCAAATTCAGCTTGGCCAACTGTCGGTTCTATATAATGCATGGATGGAACCTTGGCAAGTTAGCATTGTACTGGCATATTTTGAATACAATAAAGATATCATCATTCTGCCATATCTGTTCTGTAATTGTTATCTATGCTTTATATACGTGAATGACCTTGTTACATGAGTTATCGATACGTGTGGAATATCTTTGTTTATCCGTGAGTTTACCAATCTCAGCATAGGGACTAAACAATCGTATCAGATTGTTATTTTACACGCTTACCTTTGCATCGTATTTACCTTTTGACATTGGCAATTTGCTTGGGGAAGGACATCGATCCTTTTAGGAGTTAAGGGGAAGAGTTTGGCCTTGGAATTAAATAATTCTCAGACCTTCATGACAGCAGCAGGGGCAGCTTGCAAAGAGGGTCGATTTTGATTATTGGAGGCTCAAGATTGGTCATATTGTTTACTTCTACAAGGTGTCTCATACCAGGTTCATTGCAAGTAGATTTCATTGTAAATTTTCAGTTTGGGTGTGCATAAGATTAGGACTGTCATTTGTTCTCAGAAATCTGAAAATAAACAATTAATATCAGTCAAGGAGTCTGATTATAGCCCAGTCATTGTAATGTCTCTTTGGTCATTATATGAATAAAGAAAGAGGGAGAATTGATTGCATTCTATATATGTTCTTTTCTGAGGATGTTGGACAACTGTTTGACATAATGTCAATTAGCTGATTGTTCATGATTGAGAGTCTATTTTGATAAGATGATCTCTAGGAAATTGTTTATGCATTCTTGGTTGTTATTCAATCAATTATAACATTTGTTAGAAGTTAGAAACAGCATAACACGCAAAACCAAAGCTGCATAACACAGTTTCAGAACAGCATAACATGCAGTCTTGGCAGCAAATATTCCTTGTTCTCAGTCATTATTGGACAGGGGATATTTCACCCAAAAAGGATCTTTTACCTTTGCAGATGATATTCTCCATGAATGGTTTCATCCTCACAAAGTTTTGGAAGAAAATCAATAGCATATCCTTCTTCTCCAAACTTTCACACATACATGAAATGAGCTAAAATAACCTTTCATAATTCACAAACTCCAACGCACCATAATGGAGAATAAAATATTAATTTATTAAAGTCCCTTATGTCTCCCAAATTTTCATGTCCAAAATAAGCATTGAAGTTTATTTTATTAAAATTTTCATTTAATCTTCCTTGGGCACTATTGATGTGTGTTTTATGCACATGCAAGCATCAAAATAAAATACCAAAGTACTTTACCCTCTCTTGAACAAAATCACCTTAGATGCTAAGGGTAAGATCAACTAAAATGATTCCAAGGTTTCTACAGTTAGGTCTTGCCGAGTGGGTAACTCAATAGTCGATGTGAATTGTTGTTTTCACTTGGGGACTTACACAATTGTTCATATCAACTTTGCTTATCATGAATATGGAATAGGTGCGCTGATAACTTAGGATTTAACAATGAAGCTCTTGAAACTATTCTAACAAGGATTTTCTAAGAAAAGGGGAAAAATGAATAGGGTTTAGGAATTCTATTCTAAAGCTTAGAATGCAAGAAGTGATGAACAAATTCAGTGGAATCAAACCAGGCAAGGTCTTACCATCAAGTTGAATAGCTTGACACAAGCTCAGTGCAATCATCTAAGGTGTATTTCATAGATTTTCAAATTACTACCATCAAACATTGATACCATTCAAGTTAATGCATAACAATGGACGTATAATAATTGAAGTTAAGCTCGCATAAACTTCCAGTTGACTATGCAAGACACACTTACAATCAACAAGAGGCTAGTGGTATGGATAAATGGATTCCACACAAATACATTCAACAAATTCTTTCATTCAATCTAACAAACTTGAAAGAAAATTCTAATCTAAAATTCTAATCTAACTTGGAGGAATTGAGAACCTTGAATGCAAGACAACACTTAAACAAAATCACCATCAACTTGAACAATAATTTGTGTTCAAATTTTCAACATCTACCAACAATTTTCAAAACACTCCCTTACAAATGAGAAGCAATGGGGTTTATATAGGGTCTCAAACAAAATGGATGGCCAAGATTCGATCAAAATCAAGGGCCAAGATCATTCCAACAAAGCCCTGTAGTTTCTCTAATTAGGGTTTACATAAAAAATGGAGCCACCAACATTTGGCCCAATAGAAAGACCCCTAGTCATCAAATAGGGAATCTTCTAGAAGATTCTGTCTTGCATCTCTTTCTCTCACAACATAATCCAAGAATCTAGCTAATATAGAATCTAATTCCTCCATGGAAATGCTGGGTAAGGCATCCTGTTGCAAATCAATCATGTCCAATGCATTCGAGCAAGCATCCAAGGTGTTCTCCCAATCTAGCATAAGCTTCTACGAATTGTGGACATGGATCAACAAAGAAACTAAATCATCCATCTGACTCTTCTTCAAAGAGTCCAACTGATTGAAGTACATGAACTTCATCTTGTCTCTCAATTTTGCTAAGTGTAAACCACTGGCTTTGCTGACATCCACTACCAATAATTCCTCAATTGAGTCAAGGATCTTTGACTGGATCTCATCAATTGATCCTTCCATCTCTGCACAATCCTTTTGTGTGTGTTCATAAGCAAATTTCTTCATGGCTAATGAACAATGCTAGTCATGGAAATCATATCTGTCTCCATCATGCACAATATTCTCCTTGATCAATGTGGACATAGGAATTATCTTCAATACTTTGAGGCGTGGAATAGTCTTCTCCTGAATAGGTCGGAATTCCTCCCAAACTCCCTCCAAATATTGTATCTTGAATATGAGCGCTGTTGTCCTGTCAAAAGCCTAGACAAAGTGAGTAAGGAAATCATCTGCCAGTCTCTTCGTATCTTCAATCCATTTCTCCAATTCTGAGAGTGTACCTCTCGGTGCCTCATAATCTGCATATAGTTCACGATCAACTGCAATAGGGGAGATAAGGGTGGGATTCTTATGCCTTACGCCTTATCCCCGCAATGTACTCTCTAAGTCTGACATTTTCTTCCTTATATTTATTTTTCTTCTCTATCTCTCTATCCAACCTCGCATTGATCGCCTTGAGGGTACCAACTTCCTGGAATTCCTGCTCCTTTGTAGTATGACCAAGGGCAACTGAAGTAATTTGGAAATCCATGGGAGTAGCATCATCTTTCGTCACATCTCCAATAGGAACAACCACCTATGCAATCCGCATTTTTGTCTCATCTCTAGTTATGTGTGACAAAATCTCAGCCTTCTTTGGTTCTTTTTCCTTGTTGCTCCTGGCTAAGTAGTCATCAATGTCGTCAATTGGCTGTGCCTCTACCATCTTCTTACTTTTCTCCATACACTTCATCAGCCAATCAGGAATAGCGGCCATCTCCATACCATCATCAAGACACATCTCTTGATCAAGTTCCCTCAATGCCAAGATAACATCATCATCATCATCATCATTATTATCCTTAGTGTTGTGACCTTTTCACACATCGCCCCATTGCAAATGGGGACCCTTGTTTTTTTTTGCTTTTTAGGGTTTGTTTTTTGGTCTTTTAGGGTTTTGTTAGTTAGCCTTTGCATTTTGAGTGTCGCCCAGGGGATCACATGGATAAGCAAGTCCGGCTTGAGTGATGTCCTGATCCTGAAGTTTTGGCTAAGTCTGGAATGTCCTGATCCTGAAATTTGACTAAGTCTGGAAACTGAAAAACCTCAAAAAACTAGATTTTGCAATATAACTCCTGGAGGTCTGAAACCACTCTCAAACATCCTGAAAGTATATATGGAATATAATTTAATGTCACTTATACTTAAATGTTATATTCCATAAAAATTATCCTGATAGAGAGTTCAAAAAGTCAAATTTCGCTCCTGTCCTTCACTGAGGATCTAGAGCGAAAAGCGCTCCTGTCCCTCTCCAAGGGTCCAAGGCGAATCGCTCCTGTCCCTCACCAAGGGTCCAGAGCGAAAAGGATTAGTGGAGTCATTCCTGACCTTGTTTGGACAAATTGAGACATCAAAGGCATGATGGAGGACAAAATGAACGTGATAGAGCATCCAGACTTGATTAAAGACGATGAAATGATGGAGTTTTTTGTCTAGAAAGGTAAAAGCACTCCTGTCCCTCTCTGAAGGACCAGAGCGATTTTATTCATATACACATTTTTAGACCTTGTTTGGACTCGAACTCTTATTCATGGCGTGTAACAAGATGATATCTTCCTTAGCCAAGACATTTCATGGTGAAAAGTGAAGCATTTTGGCCTAGAAGACAAAATTTGCTCCTATCCCTCACTGAAGGACCGGAGCTTGAATTCCAAATTTGCATTATCCTTGCAAGATTTAAGTGATTTTACGATTTGAAGAGGTCAAGGGGAGTGTGTTCTGTCCGTTGAATATAACTTGAGTGGGCCACAATGAAGAAAATCAACCTAAGTGACAAAAGGCGCTCCTGTCCCTCAGCAAGGAACCAGAGCGATTTTCTAACAAGGCAAATATCTTGCAAAGTTAAGGCAAGTTTTGTGTTTGAGATGAATGAAAGAGGACGTAATCGGTCCATTGGAGATAATTTCGAAGACTAGCAAAGCACAAGTGAGCCTATAATTGCAAAAGCGCTCCTGTCCCCCACCAAGGGACCAGGGCGAAAAACACATTATCTAGCTTCCCCTTCCAAATTTGGACGAATCCAGGCCAAGGCACGAGATTGCAATGATATTTAAAGTGCTTCAAGGAGGGATGGAGTTGCAAAGACCATAAAATTCAATGAAAATTGGCTAGAGCGCTCCTGTCCCTCACCAAGGGACCAGAGCGAAATCTTCAAATATGCCTAAATGCTTAACATTTTGAAATGCTACTTTTGTTTCCAAGACTCAAGATGGAATAAGGAATGATGTTTTATGCCTTGAAGGTAATTAGATATTGATGTGGTTAAGAATTTGTGCCATGAACTAAGAGGCGCTCCTGTCCCTCTCCAAGGGACCAGGGCGATTTTTACAAAATCTACAAATCTCCTTCCAAGATCACGCCAAGACAAGGTTGTGCAAGATGAGAAATGTCTTTCAAAAAATGGTGAACAAGGAATTACCTCCAAAAATTGACAATCCTAGGCTCAAATGTAAAAGGCGCTCCTGTCCCTCACTGAAGAACCAGGGCGAAAATCTCTAGAACATCAATTTTGCCTTGCAAAAAACGAGTTGAACATGCACTGGAGGGACAAAAGGGATCATTGCTAGCCCCACAACATGAATTGGCAATTAAAAAATGAAGGATTGAGGACAAAAGTGAAAAGGCGCTCCTGTCCCTCTCCAAGGGACCAGAGCGAAGTTATTGGCATTCACTATTTTCTACTTGGGCGTTAATATCCTCCAAATCACAGTAGATGCCAAATTTGCCAACTTCAAAATATTTAAAAAAAATTAAATCAAATTCACATTAAATTAAAGGCATTTCAATTTAATAAATTAATTTTGTACCTTGAAATAATCAAAATAAACATCTTAGAGGTATTAAAGTTAATTTAAATAATTAAAAAATTAAAAGTTGAGCGTACAAGGCATTATTTTGCCTTTATTTGGCAAGTCGGCTTACTCCTTTTGAGGTTTTATTTATTATTTCACCTTTTATTTGCTAGGTCGGCCTCAGGGGTAAGTGGAAGGTGAGCGCTCTATATATTGGGGGTGCTGTTTCACAATTCAAATCATTCAATCATCCTTTCAAGTACGAAATTGGAGAGCAATTTGAGGAGCGAAATCCAGAGAAGTGGAGCGAATTTCTACTAAGTGTGGAGAAGCTAGTGGAGGGCGAAATTCATCTTGAAGGCTATTGGAGAGGCGTATTCCTTGCTAGTTTGGAGGATAATTTCCAGATTTTTGAAGACATTTGAAGGCAAATTTCCAGATTTTTGAAGAGGAAGGTGGAGTTCTTTTCCAAACTAAAGGAGGTGCATTTTATCCAAGGGAGAGCTTTGATCTACACTTTGCCTAGCAAAATTCATCTATTTTTACATCATTTCTTAGAGTTTAATACTCAAGAGGAGGCATGGCAAAATCACCTAAACACCATTGTTGAAGATTTGAATTTTGAACTTTTAGAAAATTCTAAGTTTGGCAAAGTTAATTAGGAAATGATTACTCAAGATTTATCATGAAGTTTCCTAATTAAAATCTTAAATCTTCCTTTTAAGTTTAATTTCTACACTTCAAGATATATTATTAATTTTGAAATGTTGTGTAGGTATCAAGATGGTGACTCCCAAGCTCAAAGGATCTACAAGTCGGAAGGCTCTCCTCAAGGAAAATCAAGCCAGATCAAGGACGGTCTCCTCCAAGAAGATCAAGCAAGGACAAGGGCGACCTCCTCCAGTCTAGCATCGACAAGGATGGCTTTCTTTGATCAAGCATCATCAGGATAGGGGCGACTTCTTCCAATCCAGCTTTCCATGGCGAGGTACATCAATCATCCTGCACATCAAAGAAAAGAAGTCAGAGCAAGGGTTCGTTGAAGAAGCAGATAGTTCCAGATGAATTAATTAAAGATAGCTTCTCAACAACATCAAATAGAATATCTACCAAGTTACAAGTGTCGAACGAGGTGGCATCCTAGTCATCACTTCTCCAGTCGGATTGGTACACCTCAGCATGTCCAGATTCAATGTACCTAACTCATGGAAGGTGGCACAAACTTCGATGCACCTACCCCGGCTATTCATTGGTGGAATTTTTCAGAGAGGACATGTGTCCAAGCAATACAATTTTATCATTGGTCAAGCATTAAATGTTATGTAATGGGTGTAACAAACCCTAATTAGGGTTTTTATTGTTGAATCTTGGCCATTGATCTCAAATTGATCTAAGCCATCGAATTGTATTGTGGGCACTATATAAGCCCTGGCATTTCATTTTGTAAAGGATAGAGAATAGAAAATAGAGAGTAGTTAGCTAGTTGATAGAATAGCAATTAGAGTAGAGTAGAGAGAGAAGGCAAAGATTGTTGCCAAGATGTTGTTGTAAAAGACTTGTAACTTCATTGAAGAAATGGTGAAATTTATGGGTCGATTCGACAATTTGCATGGTCTCTATACTTCTCGTATTTGATTTCATGTTATTAGATGAGTGGAAGAAATGTGCTTGATTGATGGTGAAATTCGCATATCCATACTACTAGCAGTTTGTTGATTGCAGACTTGCCTTGTGTAGTCAACTGGAATCATTCAGCTTAAGCTTAACTTCAATTGTTGCTTCTTCATTGATATGCATCAGCTTGATGTTGTCTATGCCTGCAGTGATTATTTGAACATCATAAAGCTTTCCTTCGAAGATCGCACTAACCTTGTGGAGATGGTCCTGTGATGTCAAAACAAGACTTAGTTAGAATTTCATCAAAGATCATTCATTGCTCTTACATTCTTAGTATTAGGATTAGATTCTTTCCTCACCCTCATCTTTTTTTCCTTTTTTCAAATCAAAGCTAGTGAAATCTTGTGTTCCAGCAATATTCAAAGCAAATCAGAAGTTCAATCATCAAATGTAAGTCCCCTTGTGATTCCAGCAAATCACATCATACCACAGAGAGCTTATCCACACGTAGAGATCCTACAACGAAGAACCTTGGAGTCATCCTGATTGATCCTTTTCCGCGATATCTTCAGCAATCAGAGGCTTTACTCAAGAGAGGATAAGGTACCTTTAGGTATTTTATTCTATGTTTGATAGTGTACAAAATACACGTCAACACTTAGTCAAATCATATACATTCTTCCCCAAACTAACCTCCAAAAGGACAGTAGGAGATCTTGGCTGATCATCATCTTCATTAGGTGGGGCAGATGTAACTGTGGCATACAGGTCCTGAACATTCTCTGGTAATATCACCATGTTTGAACATTTTTCAAATTCCCTATTTTGTTTCTATACCTCAATCTCTTTGATTGATGAGACACTGAGGGGAGGTGAAGGAATGATAAATTTTTGCTTCTTCTTAACCTCCTCAATCTTCTTCTCTCTAGCCTTGACTTCTCTTGGTGTGTTCTTCCTTTGCTTGGGAGCTTGACTTTCCTCATCTGCATGAATCCTTATGTCGCTGATAGTTCTTTAATCATCTTCGGAAGAGGATTCTTCTTGTTTCATCTTTTCATATGTGAAGATAACACCCATGTCAACTAACTTGTTCATTTGACTGTCTACCCATCCTCGTGAGAAACTCAAGACTTCTCTCATCAACACACTCAAATCTGTCACTTTTGTTCTAACCAATTAGGCAATAGAATCGCCTTCTTCATTTGAGTCTCATATTGTGGATGTGTATGATCCTTGTCATCCTATATCTGATCAGGAATGAGGAAAAGTTCACACTTCCTCATGAAATCCATGGACATTCTAGACCACATTCTTCTTTTAACTGCTTTCTTGTCCATTAGGTTGGCCCAATAACTTCTATGTCCACTTTGTGTACGAATTTATCTCCCCTAATCCTTCCAACTTTCTTATGCGGATCAAATCTTTCTCTTCTCTTTTATGTCGCAAGGCAATTAAATGCAAGTTCTTCAATCATTGTGTTAGTTTTAGTGGCGGAATGACAAAACTCCGATGTCTTCCCTACTGAAATAGGAAATGCCATCCCCGTTCTATGTTTCTCCTTTTGGACGAAATCATATTCCAAAAGCTGTCTCACCACCTCCAACAGGATCATTTTGTTTGTAGGATACCTAGGAAGCCTATAAGGTTCGGATTGAAATCCATGAATCCTAAGGTACGTGAAAATGGGAAACTGGATATACCACGATTTGTATTGCTCAATCAACTTTGTTGCCTCCTTGGACAACCTCTTGTGGATTCCGTCTTGCAATATCCTTGTAATATACATAGTGAATGCATCATTCACTCTCTTACGGTCTTCAATTCTATACATGTTCAACTATGGATAACATTCATAACTTCTATACTGCCCTTGTCCATTCCCATCTACACCTGTGCATATCAATCCTTTGTAAGTAACAAATCGTGCAAGTATATACACGAGATAGGAAGTCATGGAAAATGATTTAGATCTCTCCACATTCCTCAACTGGAAATCCAGACTGTCACTTGTGATTTTTGACCAATTAATCAATGTTCCCTTCAAACAATCCTGGATAAAATAGAACATCCATCCATGATATAATACACCTTGTGACATTCCCATCACTTGGTTAAGTAGGAATACCAAACTGCTATATTCCTCTTTCAAATCTGTGCACATGAGTGCCTTGGGAGTCTTGGAATGATGAGCCCTAGGTTCAATCATCCACTCCTTGTTCACTATAGTTTTGCATGCATCCACCCTCTTCTTGTATTTTTCTTAATATCAATCCTTTGTCCTATCTTTCATATCTGCACCACGTGGAATTCCAAAAACCTCAGCAATCGCATCCTCAACAAGGAAAGCAATGGTAACATCCTTAGGAGTCTTGATCATTCGGGAGTGAGGATCATAACATCGTGCACACTCCAGGACCAACTCACTGCACTGTATGGACTATGGAAATCCAGCGGCCTAGTAGATACCACTCTTCATAATGTTTGCATAAGTGGGAGAAGGAATATGGTTTCCAATTCCGAACATCCGCTGCCGCATCTGGTCCATGTTCAAGAAATGCATATTCGTATCAGTAATCTCCTTCCACTTGGATGACATCTTGGATTCTGGATAGAATCCACTCTCAACTATCTTCTGTTGTTCCTTCCGAATGCTAATTCCGGACTTCAACATTGCACCTGTACAAAGCTAGAAGTTAGCAACCTCGGAAAATCTTCCTAATAACTATTTTCAGAATTGGAAAAGTTTTGATTTCTAATGATTTAGACAATTTTAGAGATGGAAATCAAGAATTTTATCCATATTTCTAATGAATTCTGAAAATAGAACAAAAATATGACAAGATTAAGGTATGAAACCCTCATGAAATTCATTAAAATCATCATTTTTCGGACTTAACAAAGTCTGAAGACACCTCTTTATACTTAGAAATTTTATCAAAATTAGAGTGCAAATGAGTATATCGGATTGGGAAATAACTTAGGAAAGGTGTGAAAAGTAGGATTTTCACTCAAAAAATGTCTGAAGACACCTTTCCCAGGTCAACAATGGTTGCCAGTAAGTCTGAAGACAACTTGCAACTCTACAAATTAGTCACTTAAATCATGTTGCAATGTGTGAAATGCAAATGTGGAATAAAAACAATTTTCCCAAGGGAAAAGTGGGTAAATTTGAGCACAAATATAGGGCTGGAAATGAATTTTCAGTCTGAAGACAAGTCTGAAAATGAAGGTTTCAGATTTACCAGTACTTCTAACAATGGTGGCAAACTCAGAAAATGACCACAAAATGATACAAAAATGATTTCCAAGTGAAATCGCCCAAGTTGGCAAGTGGCTGGAAATGAAGAATTTTTGAGGACAACCCTTAGCAATGGTGTCTCAGACCCGCAACAACGAGTACAAGGTCTGAAAATGCTCCAAAAACTTCACAAAATCACCTCCAAGAAAAATTGCCCAAGTGTGGAAGAGCTGAGCAATGAAGAATAATTCTGAAAATTGTGTTCCCAGTCAACCATGGAGTCCAAATAATCTTCAGCAATGGAGGAAAACTCAGGTCTGAAAATTACAACAGCAAGGAGCAACAATGGCAGCCCACAACTGTGGAGGAAATGCACCAAAAATGGGGAAGAATGATCTCCCAAATAATATTGCCCCACTTGGAGAAATGGTGCTACCTCCAAAATCACCCAAATCTGAAAAAAATCTCTTCAAACTCGCTCCAATGGCTGCCAAGAAATATCACCCAGCTGGAAATAGGCAGAAAATGAACAACAAAACTAACTTTCAGCTCCAAATGTGTCAAGTAGACACTTCACCAAAATCGCCCAGCTAGAAAAAAATCACCCAAGTCAGCAACTTAGCAATCACACTTGGCAAATATAATATTATTATAATGCTGGCCTCCTCTTAAACATGTTTCACCTTGAGTTTTCACCACACAAGCAATGTGGGATAAAACATTTGCACTTTTACACTTGTGTTGGAAAATCGACTTGCCTGAGGATATTTTATTTTTTAAATTGCAAGTCATTAAATAATTGTTTTAAATTTTTTAAATAATTGTCAACACTTGTAAAAACAATTAAATTTGGGTCAATTTATTTAAAAGATTTAAAATTTGGATCAAAATTGACCTCTGGGGGAAATTCTCCAAATAAAAATTGCTAAAATACTTAAAATTGTGCACTAGGGGGAAAATCGACCCCTATTGGGATAAAAATCCCAACAAAATTTCATCACATTTGCATGAAAAAGCCTCCAGGGGAAAATCGATCCATGTCTGGAGTCAAAAATCCATCTTACTTCGCCACTTAAGCTCAAAAAATCACTCTGGGGGAAAATCGACCCCTGTCTGGATAGTTATCCGAACTCAAAATCATAAATCTGGCATTTGTGGAAATTCGCCTCATGTCTGGAATCACTATCCGCACAAAAATCGTTAAAATCTCGTCATAAAAAGCTCTGGTAGAAAATCGATTGGCATCAGGAATCATCATTCTAGTCATCATCAAGGTCATCCGCATTCCCAGGGGAAATTCGTAGGTCATTAGGAGGATTTCCCAACACTTAGTCAAAATTTTGCCTCCTTGGTGGAAAATCAACCTCCATCAGGAATATGAATGGGGGAAAAACTAGGTCCATCAGGAATCCAGGGTAAATTCACCTCCCATACAAATTTTGAGTGGGGGAAAATCATGGGTCGCTGGAAATGTGGGGGAAAAGCACCTCCCCATTAGGAATTTTGACATTTTGATCCTTAGAACATGGATTTTCATAAGGAATTTAACAATTTAACTACTTAAAATCATTTGGAGACTTGAAATTTTCATTAGAATGCATCTGGACTTAGAGAAATTCACCTAAATTTGAGTGAAACAAAAGGAAATCTATCAGTATTAAGTATAAAATCAACTTGAATAACTTCCTAGGAGCGAGAAAACAACTCTGAAAGGTCCTAGAATACCGAGGCACTTAAATATCACTGATGAGGACATTAAAAAACACGCTTACGCTCAAAAGGTCTACACTTAGACAAAATTAGGATTGCTTAAACTCTCAACTTTGCAAACTTGATCCTATAACTTTAAAACCCTAATCGACAATTAGGCATGACCAAAATTTTGAGACTCGGGCACGAGAACTCAAAATTGCCCACTATGCTGCCAAAACCCTAAACTAACCAATGCAGAAAGCAAGAAAGAGGGGGTCCTCGTTTGCAATGGGCGATGTGTGAAAAGGTCACAACCGGCACCAACTTTAAAGTCACCGTAAAATATTAATAAATGCTTAAGGGAAACATTCGTAAAATATCATATTATAAGCATAATCGAAAACCACTCGTTTAATTTATGAAAACCACAACAAAGCATTGAATATCAAATTTGAATGTGCTTGGGTGCCACTGAAGATGAGACATATTGATGCTGAAAATGGTGACTAACCATAAATAGACAGGGGCTCCAAGAAATGTGGAGCTCAAGATGGGTGATAGAAAATGCTTTTGAAAGCATGACTGCAAAACACACTAAAAACTGAGCTCAAAGACAACCATAAATTTTTTGAAGGAACAACATTACAACGACTCCTTGATCTATGGAGTTTCCTAACCAACCACATTATCTTACGAGAACCCGAGGGATAGGCTAATAGACACCAACTATCTAGGCTTAGAAGTGGGACATTACAATCATAGGAAAAAATCGTTCGAAAGGATTAAGCATAAACACATTTAGATTGTGACCATCATTCTATATGATATCCTCTACATGAAAAACTGGCTCATGCAACATCCTTCTATCAGATAGATCGCACAATCTTCAACAACTAAAAAGATGCCTTAGCATTTTTAATGGGTTAATGGCTATAATTTAGTCACCATTCCCATTCGTTATGCCTTGGAATATCTTTGTTCTTTTAACTTGCCTCCCTTTATTTTGTGCTTATCAATGGATAAATTTTTAAGGCAAGCTACAAAGTTTGTGAATTATGATTTGTAAGGATACTTTGTAATCCCTTAAGAACGATACAAAGGTCCGATTTATGGACAAGGTGCTCCACTTTTCTTCTTTCGTGTTAAAATCATTTACAGGAATCATTCTTACGGGAGAAATAAATTTCTAAGAGAAGTTATCATCTTTGGGGATACTTATTTAGCTCACCAAACTATTTCAATTCCGTGTTCAATTGATGCACTTGAAAGATGCCGACTAGGAGAAGAGTCAATTCTGAATTGTTTTGTTTCAAATTCAATCTCTGACCAACGTATTGTAGCTTGGGGTTTTGAGGAAGTTTTGAGTTTTAATGCGTTTTTGGGGTTTTTGAATGCTAGAATGAATATTGCAATTTTGGAATTCAAGACAGGAACAAACTACAACTACTGAACTAATTTTCAGAATATCTGATTTATTAACAACTAATAAATGTAAAGAATAATTGAATTTGAACACTAACATGCCAAATTGGCCTACCAAGGGTCCAACGCCTTGCCTGGAGGGCTTCTTTATTGACTTTATTTAAGGAAAATACTGCTATAGGAGCTTCCAAAGTGCACCAACAACTCCAATGAGTTTTATTCTTCTATGAAAGATCCCTGATGGATCCCCTTGCTGATCTGCTGTAATTTTTAAAGTAATAAACTATATTTTCCTATGATTTTTGCTGATGGTCTTACAGAATAGAAAGAAGTTGCAGAATGTTTGGTTTCTTTTTGTATTTTTTTGAATATATAAACAAGTAATGAATAAAGAACAATAAATAAGGAAGGAAACTGAAACAAGTAAGAACATTCAATTAAATTAGAATTGATACAAATCGTACCAGGCAGATTTCTGATTTATAATATTCAGATTATTCCCTACGCACTAGGGATGTGCTTACATCCAATAATGGCGCCAACTGAAGGGTAGATGATGAACACAAACCAAGAACACCAGCTATGGCTGAATGAAAGTCTTCACCACTTCCAGTGCATAGTGTACCTGCTGTAATGGTGGCATCAAGTTGAAACAATCATGCCCTAGCTGGGAAATTCAACCACCCTGCTGAAACCCTCACCAAGCAATCTGAATCTCCACAAGGAATAGCGCATACACTCTGACCAATAATGCCAATGCCAAAAGAATCCACTGCCAATCAATAGTTGAGGGCTACGTCCCAGCCAATACCAATCATGGGGTTTGCATCCCAGATTGAAGAATTGCTCTACTAGAGCAATATCGCACCAAACAAGTTTTCAATAAGTAAAAGATAATGAGAAATTAGGTTTCCTTCTCCTTATATCTCTTTCCTTCCAAATCGAACCCTAAAGATATATGAAAAGTGCGCTTTAATATAAAGTCATATTTCCCAATATTGGGCGCCCAAGTATAGAGAAAACACCACTTTTTCAATATAAAATAACTCCAAGCGCCAAAAGGACCCTGGCAAGTGAAAATCATTTAGAAAAGTTCAAGACCTTTCCAACGAGCTATAACACATGGGCATATGAATCCAGATGAAGCCAGAAACCCCTTATTACTTCGAAATTGCTATAGACATAGCCTTATTTAAAATATTAAAACGCTAACCTAGGAAATATTTAAATATATTAAAAATATAACCCAAATAGCTACAAAAAACTCGAAACACACCAAAAGCCTGAAACTGAACCCGTCACCTGTCTGTGACTGATGTCGGAAATCATGGATCAACTGGCAGTCTCATCCCAAAAATCTAGGGATGCTCCTAGAAACTAGGAAACACACCCAAATCTCCTGAAACTGAAACCAAGGAATGGTCTCATGGAACCCCAACCTTGGACGCTGTCACAACCTCCTAAAAGTAGGAACTGCCTCCTAAAATCAAGGAACTGCTCCAAACTGGTCTACTACTGCCAGGAACACCAAATCCAAACATTGAATAGCCTGACTGAGTCTCTATCCACCATTGCCAGCCTACAAGATTCCATAATAGGCTAACTCACAGGTCTCTGCTAGATAGAGCTAAAGAGGGGACATGACTTTCTAAACAATAATTATCAAAAATGATTGAATGGATAGCTGGCAATTCTGAAGCTTATTCTGAAATCTTGTCAAGAGAGATCACCAAATTGACCCTATTTTCCCCTTTAATTTGCTGATATCATTCAAATGTGTCTTGAATTCACAGAAGAGATCATTGATCTGCCCTAGTGACCTCCCAACAATGATTTTCCAACCAATAACTTATGCTAAATTCCCTTTATTAATTTATTTGCATCTCACATGCTGATTGGGATCGTACGACTGACCTAGGAGAGGTACAACTGACATGAATAAACAATAAATTGCTGAAAGTGTCAACCAAAGTGCTCAGATTTGATTATCAGACTATAACCTTGCTGTAGCTGCTAACAAATACTGGTTTTTGACCCTTATTGGCAAAATATGAACATTTTGGGCAAAATCGGTAGCTTAAATATGAGAGGGATTTCGTCCTCTCACCCAAATCTGAAGGTTTCCATCTCCAAATCTAGTTAAGACACCTGCAATAGACGTTGCAGACCTACAAATACCAAATGGATCTCAAAAATAATAATTTTCCAATCATAGATGTGCAAAATGAGCTCCCAAACACCTTTTATTTTCAGCTCAAACCCTAATTTCGAATTAGGGTTTCATTTGCCCTTTTTATTAATAAAATAACTTTATTTTATTTGCAAGACAATTCCCTTTAGAAGTTGAATTGGCTAAAGGGGTCAATTATTCATTGAATGGGGCCAAAATCACTTAAACCAACTCCTCCAAGTTGCCACGCTTAGGAAAAGTGTTATGGCTTTTATTTAATAATATAATAAGATAAGAGATTAATATAATCACCTTTTAATTATTTAATCAACTTAGGAAATATTTTAATATTTCCTATTTTATTCATCAAGTGGTCATATAAACTCAGAACTATAAACTGATCAAAGCCACCTACCTGTGGATAATGCCTGAGCCACATAAGCCAACTTGTAGTTTTCCCCTAAAGTCTAGGGATGCTCCTAAAAAGTAGGAGACTGGACCTCTCAACTTGAAATTGAATCCCAATGGTTCCCCTCTGCTATTTGCACCTCCGGGATGTCTGTCAGTGAACTGAGAGTTCCTCCTAAAAAATAGGAGTGCCTTCTAAAAAATAGTAGATGCACTCAAAGTCTTCAAAATGTTCCTAGAGGTCTCCGGATGCCCCCTAGAACACTCCCAGTCAATCCTTAAAAAATAGGGATCCCTCATAAATTTAAGGAAACTGTTGTCAACTGCTCCAAAATGCCTAAAAGGCTCATGCATGCTTCTCTAAGCCCTTGAGTTGGTTCCCTCGACGCTCTGCTGGCCTACAGGAACCAGATAATAGACCAACCCTGCTAGAAATGCTGTTACTAAGGAAGGGCAAAAATTGGGGACATGACAGTCCTCCCTTCCCAAAGATTGCTTTTCCTCAAGCAACCTATACCTGCATACTGCACATCAATTCTTGAATCCTATACCAATCCGAGGCATGTCGCATCACCCATTCGCTGCGCTACTCTGATATAAACATCAATATCCCCAAAGTGTAGCAACGCACGATGAATCCACCGGAGAAATGTATTATACATGTTAATACGTGGATTGCAAACCATCACAAACGATGTCAAACAAACCATCACACGGAAAAGATAACGTTGCCACATTAAGAGTAACCGGTGGCAACCTCAAAGTTGAAGCATGTCTGCCATCATGAGAAAAATCAAAGCATGCATCATGTGTACCCAACACTGCAGAATTACTATGACTCATTTCCCCATGATTATATGCACCTATGTCATGACAAAAAAACAATGAACCACTGCTGTTATAAATTTGAAAATCAGGACTGAATATTTCCCTTGTATCCATCCCTTTGGAGTCATCCAAGTTGGTACTAAAAGACATATTCTCTACTATGTGAGCTTCTAGAAGAGATAACTCCTCAAATTCGCCATGAATAATCAAAAGCTCAACCAAATCTGCATTATGGATGTCTTTATTTGCATATAATGACATGACATTTGTGGCTAGTGCACTAAATTTATGCTCAGCTTTACAATTATATTCCACACTTGATTCCCACATATCATTTGTGTAATCAAGATTAAGAGCTTCCTCATCATCCAACTCAAAGAGTGGATTATCTAAAGTCAAGTCAACAATCACCTCAAAAAACGATTATCAACAAAGTTTGAATATATTTCATTACCTTCTTCATGACTGTAGACAACAAACTCATGAGAATAGGAAGTTGTACTGCTGCTGTCATCCCTTTGAGTCATGTCTTCAACTTTTACAAGCACTTCTTCATTGAAAGCTTTGTGCTCAACACTTGTACTTTGAGTGCTAACACTTGTAGACCCTTCTTCGTTAGTTATTCCACGTGTAAAGGCTGCTATAGAGGACTGATTTTCTGATTTATGCAGTGTATGATGAGGCATACTCAGCTGAAGACGAAGATACACAATCTCTCTATCTTTATCTTTCACCAACTTGACTGCTATATCCCTATCTTTAAGCATTTGTAGGTAGTCCTCTTTACCAATTTCAATGCTTCTTTGAAAGAATGCAGATGTGTATGAGAAATTCCTTGTGCCATACCATTTTTTCTTTCTTCTCTTTGGGCCATCCAAATAAGGTCTTCTAGGTGCTTATGAGTAAGATCCACTTTTGATAGTGCTTGAGCTATTTTATTTTCCATTACCGTCAACTGGCCTTGCAAATCTTCCCACACCAAAGGCTTTTGTTCTGATTTTTCTTCACATGTAGGAATCGTATCATCATTGGAATCGACTATTACCTTGTTGATACCTTCACCCAAAGTTTGAAGGCTAATATTCAAAGATTCCAAAACATTTTTATCTTCATGCATGAAAGCTGCCCACTCATAAATCTCATGGTCTTCTTCAATTGCTGATACAAAATCGGACTCTAAGAAATCTGAGTTTTCAACCTTTACCTCATTCTCATCAATCTTCTCTTGAATGTCCTCAATGGAAGGTTCATGTGATGACCAAGAATTGCTAGTCAAACTTAGAAAATCAGATTCATGTTCATCATAGTTATTTGACTCGAGAGTGATCTCACCACTAGCTGCCCTACTTCGCATGTTGCTAGAACCTACAAACTCTTCCTTCAAATCTTCAGAGTTGAATGATGGAACAACACTGAGATCAACTGAAAGGGCACCAATAGAATCCATGCGTCCATATGATTTATCAATCATGATTTCAAAGTCACCAACCAAGAGACTTTTGCTCACATTACCTTTATCAGCAATTGGTTCTCCAATTCCTTGGACATCATAATACTCATCTTCATTCCCACCTTTATCAGCAATTGGTTCTCCAATTCCTTGGACATCATAATACTCATCTTCATTCCCAGATTGATAATCAGCATTATACAACGCTAACTCTTCTTCTTTCCCATTGCTTTCTGTGCCATCCTTTGATTCTTCTTTCCTTCTTTGCCACAGATATGAACTTGTAGATACCATATCATCATTCTCACCTAGTATATCCATAAATTGTGAGAAAGACAGTTGGTCACGTATCTCCTTAGGGAGAGTGCAATACCTATGGTGGCTGCTCACAATTGCTTCGTTGAATGCCTGGGCACAAGGCATGTTACTTGTACTTGATGATGGAGATGAAGTCTTAAAGAGCCCATTTTTCCTTGACTGTTTCTTTTCCTTCGTTGGTGAAGCAGGAAGGAAAATAGGTATTAATCTTCCATCCTTAATTCTAGCCATTGTACCGATCTGTAGCTGAACTGATTTTTTTTTCCCAACAAGCTGGCAGGTTCAATGCTCTGATACCACTAAAAGATGCCGACTAGGAGAAGAATCAATTCTGAATTGTTTTGTTTAAAATTCAATCTCTGACCAGCGTATTGTAGCTTGGGGTTTTGAGGAAGTTTTGAGTTTTAATGCGTTTTTGGGGTTTTTGAATGCTAGAATGAATATTGCAATTTTGGAATTCAAGACATGAACAAACTACAACTACTGAAACTAATTTTCAGAATATCTGATTTATTAACAACAACTAATAAATGCAAAGAATAATTGAATTTGAACACTAACATGCCAAATTGGCCTACCAGGGGTCCAACGCCTTGCCTAGAAGGCTTCTTTATTGACTTAAATGAAGGAAAATATTGCTACAGGAGCTTCCAAAGTGCACCAACAGCTCCAATGAGTTTTATTCTTCTAAACAATAATTATCAAAAACAATTGAATGGATGGTTGGCAATTCTGAAGCTTATTCTGGAATCTTGTCAGGAGACATCACCAAATTGACCCTATTTTCCCTTCTAATTTGTTGATATCATTCAAATGTGCCCTGAATTCACTGAAGAGAGTATTGATCTGCCCTAGTGACCTCCCAACAATGATTTTCCAACCATTAGCTATTGCTAAATTCCCTTTAATAATTTATTTGCATCCCATATGCTGATTGGGATGGTACGACTGACCTAGGAGAGGTACGGTTGGCATGAATAAACAATAACTTGCTGAAAGTGTCAACCAAAGTGCTGATATCTTATTATCAGACTGTAACCTTGCTGTAGCTGCTAACAAATACTGGTTTTTGGCCCCTATTGGCAAAATATGAACATTCCAGGGAAAATCGGTAGCTTAAATATGAGAGGGATTTTGTCCTCTCACCCAAATCTGAAGGTTTCCGTCTCCAAATTCAGTTTAGACACCTGGAATAGACGTTGCAGACTTGCAAATACCAAATGGCTCTCAAAAATAATAATTTTCCAGTCATAGATGTGCAAAATGAGCTCCCAAACACCTTTTATTTTCAGCCTAAATCCTACTTTCGAATTAGGGTTTCATTTGCCCTTTTTATTAATAAAATAACTTTATTTTATTTGCAAGACAATTCCCTTTAGAAGTTGAATTGGCTAAAGGGGTCAATTATTCATTGAATGGGGCCAAAATCACTTAAACCAACTCCAAGTTGCCATGCCTAGGAAAGGTGTTATGGCTTTTATTTAATAATATAATAAGATAAGTGATTAATATAATCACCTTTTAATTATTTAATCAACTTAGGAAATATTTTAGTATTTCCTATTTTATTCATCAAGTGCTCAAATAAACTCAGAACTGTAAATTGATCGAAGTCACTGTGGATAATGCTTGAGCCACATAAGACAACTAGTAATTTCCCCCTAAAATCTAGGGTTATTCCTAAAAAGTAGGAGATTGGACTTGTCAACCTGAAATTGAATCCCAATGGTTCCCCTTTGTTGTGTGCACCTCCGTGATGTCTGTCAGTGAGCTGGGAGTCCTCCTTAAAAATAGGAGGGCCTCTTAAAAAATAGGAGATGCACTCAGAGTTTCCAAAATGTTCCCAGAGGTCTCCGAATGCCTACTAGACCATTCCCAGTCAATCCCTAAAAAATAAGGATCCCTCCTAAATTTTAGGAAGCTACTCCAAATTGCCTGAAAGGCTCATGCATGACTCTCTAAGCCCTTGAGTTGGTTCCCTCCACGCTCTGCTGGCCTATGGGAACTAGATAATAGACCAACCCTGCTAGAAATGCTGTTACTAGGGAAGGGCAAAAATTGGGGACATGACAGCACTGTACTTTTCTATCATAGGAATGCTGAATGTATGCCAAATTTTCACCCCATGTCTTTGGATGCGTTCTATTAAATACTCTATTAAGTAATAACCACTTCAGTTTGGCCATATGTATATGCATGAAAATTGGAAGAACTGTTTAACTTGGTTTCCATCCATTTCCACAAAGGTATGCAAACATTGCTATAAAAATTGTTTATCTATCTGAAATAATGAAGTTAAGAAAACAGAAGCATTAAGCAGACCCTTTTTGCCAAAAACAATGCTGTTTTAATAACCTTCACACTTGTTCTGCACTGGAATAGTACTACAAAATGAAAATACACACTTCCTACACTTCTGCAAATTACAAATACTCTATATGCTTTTCCCATCCGCCTAGCACATATTTATTCTTGAATTTAATTCATAGACCATCATAGTCAATTGATGTGTCAATTGAGCTCAAGAGATTGGATGGGGACAATTCTTGTTGCATGTAGGCAATTCTTGTTCTTGTATTGTACTATTAGGACTAGTTGAGCAGCTGCTTAACCTATCAGATGAATTATGATGAGTTTTACATGTGCTAATCCTGTTTGCTCTTCCTAGGAATCAAAGGCAACAGTGGCTTCTTCCCTAGGTGTTCGAAGGTCCTCTTACTGCATCTGGACAGGATTGGTAGTTGACGAATCTGTTTATTTATTTTCCATTTTTACAGGGTGA
Organism: Cryptomeria japonica; assembly: GCF_030272615.1. Classification (NCBI taxonomy): domain Eukaryota; kingdom Viridiplantae; phylum Streptophyta; class Pinopsida; order Cupressales; family Cupressaceae; genus Cryptomeria; species Cryptomeria japonica. Next base: position 591,032,872 of record NC_081405.1, on the reverse strand, counting down.
TGTGTTCAGCAGGTCCTGAACCCTTCACTACGAATTATATTCTAAAAAGTAAACACACCAATTTCATTGGTGTGTCAACATTTTCTAAGAGATCTTGATTAATCCTATTAAACTTTGTACATGTGCTATCTTCACCCTTGCCTTCTCTTCCCTTGTTGGTTGGTCTTCAACTTGACGATTCTGAGCACGAGTGTTTGTGTGTAAAAGAGAGTGAGCAAAGTCATATTTTTCTGAACTGGATTGATGCATTTTGGACTAAACTTCTATGATTAGGAGGCTTTTGGTCCCAAAATTTCAATTAGTTAAGAAATGAGGAACAAACCCCGCACCTTCTCTTCAGCGAACCATATTGCTTTAGTTGTCCAATGCACTTTCTCCTCTCCCAATTATGCTCACCTCTTCTGAAGTACCATTTGTAAAAGATATTTACATTATTTGAATTTCATCTCTTTAGAATGTTTGATAATTTTTAAATTTTAATATTTAATTGTGCAATTGACAAGCGATTGAGTACACACGTATATATGTGTTTGTGTGTTTTATGCACACACACACGTATATTTATATATATGTACATATATACTGTATATATATATTTATTTATATATACACATACGTACATATATATGTATACATATCTCTCACACACACACACATATGTATGTATATGTATATGTTTACATATACATATACATATATATATACACACACGTGCACACACACACAGATGTCTGTGTATAAATATACAATTATATGTATATGTATATGTATATATATGTATATGTATATGTATATATGTTTATGTATACATATATGTATATGTATATGTATATGTATATATGTTTATGTATACATATATACATACATATATACATACACTTATACATATATATACATATACATATACATATACACATATATATATGTATATGTATATGTATATATATATATGTGTATATGTATATGTATATGTGTATAAATATACAAGTATATGTGTGTAATCTTTCTAACATCTAACAGCTAAAGCAGGTTTCCTAGCTCCAATTAATATTATGAGATGGTTACAAAAGGAGGGTTTTGAGTATTTGCTAACCATCCTATTAGAGTAGTAATACCGTCTTCTTTTCTTTTAGATATGCTTCTATTATGTTGACAAAGTTGATTGAAGCATTTAGAAGTCGTGTGTAATTCATTTTCTGTTACATAATTTGTTCTTTCATTTCACACTTGCTGTAGAAGAATATCTCAGTTTCTTAATTACGTTCATAAATCTTCTCTCATGTTTTAAAGCACATTTGGCAAGATGTGACTATTCCTTCTGACGTTTACCATGACATTAAATCTTGACCTGCAGGTGCAAAAGAACCTTCTAAAGACAATATCCCTAGCATTAGTCAAAATGATAGAACTGGAAATGACTTAACATCTGAAGAAGATGAGTTTGCTAGAGAGGTTTTAGATTTTGTGAATTTGTTGGAAAAGAAATTGGAGTCTTCAAAGCAAGAAAAGGCTTCAAAGTTGACTGAAGACAAGAAAGGATTCTTCGATGAGCTCCTTCCTTCATATGATGGACGTTACAATTCTTATCTGATGTAAGCCATTATTAGGGTTTTGATTTTGATTGTCATTTCTTTGTATAAAGTGAATATCAAGATCATACACAATGCTTGCATATCCATAACCATATAAATGCATACAATTTAATGGAAATATGCTTTTTGATTTATCACTAATGTTCATGCATGCAAATCTGATGTGTTAACATGGAATATACAGAGAACAACCTCATTGGTTCATTTATTTCTGTCTTTTATATAAAAATTATTTATAGAGATATGGAAATGGTTAAATTCTGTCCCGTTCCCTTGTACATTTACCTGCGTTTGTGACATTACGTGTGGTGAGCATATTGTCATCCTGTGTAATGAATTGGTCTTGACTGTTTTCTAACAGGAGAAAACAACCACCAATTAATAAAACTTTACAGAAAAAAGACAGTTTGCATATGAGTCCTGCTCAAGACTTAAGAATATAAACAAGCAGCGATATATTATGATTCATTGACACCCATGTGAATAGGAAAATAATTATGATTATCCCAAATCTTTCATGACTCCCCATTTCTATGCTCATCACTACTGAATAATTATCATTGATTCATAGCTGTGAGAGTTGTTCATTAATGGTTCTATTGATATGTTTTTTATGCACATGTGAACACAAAATAAAATACCTTGAGTATCTTATCCTCTCTTGAACAAAGTTATTCGAATGCTGAAGATTTGCCTAAAGATCAATCGAAATAACTCCAAGGTTCTTATATGTAGGGTCTCTACGTGTGGATAAGCTCTTTCGGTGTGATGTGATTATGCTGGAATCACAAGGGGACTTACATTTGATGACCTGAGCATCTGATTTACTTTGGATATCACTGGAACGTGGGTCTTTATTGATCCTTGATTTTTAAAAAAGGGAAAAAAGGATAAGGGTTGGAGAGGAATCTAATTCTAACACTGAGAATGTAGGAGCAATGGATGACCTTTGATGAAACTCTAACTAAGTCTTGCTTTGACATGCTATGATCATCTCCACAAGGTTAGTGTGATCTTCTAAGGATAGCTTTATGATGTTCATATCACCGCTATAAGCATAGACACCGTCAGGTTGATGCATATCAATGAAGAAGCGATAATTGAAGTTAAGCTTAAGTTGAATGATTCCAGTTGACTACGCAAGGCAAGTTTGCAATCAACAAACCGCTAGTAGTATGGATATACAAATTTCACCATTGATCATACAAATTTCTTCCATTCATCTAATAACATGAAATTAAATTTGAGAAGTATAGAGACCATGCAAATTGTAGAATCGACACATAGAAATCACCATTCTTTCAATGAAGTTTACATGTCTTTTGCAACAATGTCTTGTCAACAATCTTTGCCTTCTCTTTCTACTCTACTCTAAAATGCTATCTACTATTGAGCTACTAATTATTGACTATCTCTCTTTTGCTAACTCCTAACTATTCTTTGACTATTAAACTTTACAAATGAAGAGCCAGGGCTTTATATAGAGAGCTCTTTACATTTCAATAGCTCAGATTGATTTAGAATGAATGGCTAGGATTACAAGATGAAAACCCTAATTAGGGTTTGTTAGAACAAAACCTTTTAGCCAATGAGAAAGCTACATTCAATGCATGAGAACCAATAGGAAACGGGGGTAGGTACGTCGGAGTTTGTGCCTTCATGCATGAACTTGGTTCATCGAATTTGGACATGCCGATGTGGACCTTCCCAATTGGAGGAATAGTGACTGGGATGCCACCTTGTCTAGTACTTGCCTTGGTCGATCCTCCATCGTCCTTGATGTGCTTGAGGAACGATGTACCTTTCCTTGGTTCCCTTGTGTTTGCCTATGAGATCCTCTTGAAGAGATCTTCCTTTGACCTTGATGTTGATATATTCTTCTTGAGATCCTCGTTTCGATCTTCATCGAACCTGGTCTTTTTGATTTCTTTCTTTTCCTACTGCAAAACAAACAAATGAACATAAAACACATGATATATAGCTTATACAATCCCTTAATTTGATATAATCTCTGATTTTATGTGATTTGCAGGTCTGATAGGTGCAGGTTTAGGGGAGATTGTCCTTTGCTTGAGCAAATTTGCTCTTGCTATGATGAATTCAGTCCTTCCTTTATTGATTTTTGCTGTTGTTAGGATGTACTCTGTTCCTTAAAGTGACTGATCTCTATAAGACCTGAAATTTGCCTCCTCAATCACCAATCTGTCTAATGAAATCTGCTTTTGAAATTCGCCTTGATGAATTCAGTTGCTCCTCAAATTCGCTCTTGTTGAATTCGGCTTGTGAAGATTGTTGACAAATCTGGAGTTTGCTTCTTAACTGCTGAAGGATTTCGCTCTTTGAAGAAGAATGTTTGAAATGAATGATGAACAATTTAAGAATCAACCTCTCTTATATAGGCGCCTTTATGGGAGAATGCACTTCTTTGATGAATGCCGTCTTTGTTTGGATGAATTAATCAATTGTATTTCCCTTTAGCTGGCCGACTTCTATTTAAAAATTCGAATTCGCTTTTGCGACCAAAGTGAGATTGGTTTATTAATGCATCAAATCTTTCTAGGTTGACTTGCACTTAGTCTTCTCTTGATCTTTTCAGTTTTTTACCATAATGCAATTGCCTTTAATAGAATTTCGCCTTGGTACCTTAGAGAGGGAAATGAGCAAGCTAGGATATAAGTCAAATTTTCATCAATATTTGATGAAGGCAAGGTTAGTTCTCACGATCTGCATGAAGTTTAGGATGCTTGAACACTTGAAACCACCATGAAGAAGACTTACAACACACCATCATTAGCATATTACTCATCCTCAATGCATTTTGCTCCTGTACCTTTGGAAGGTACATGAGCGAACAAAGGGTTGATCTTAGTTTTCTCACTCACATACTCAATTTTCATTATCATTAGAAGGCTCATGCTGCAACAAAGGCTTAAATTACCTTCAAGAAGGCTTGTCTTGATATCTTGATTAACAAAACACTCTTCTTCAAGGAGCTAATAACACTCTTCTTCAAGAGATTTCACTCTTGTACCTTTGGAAGGTACATGAGCGAATTTCTTCCTCTTGACTCAATTCACGCTTCATTCCTATCACTTTGCCTTAGAATTGATTTTCCAAATTCTCTTCTCATCGTGCTCAAGTCAATTTGCTCCCAACTTTGCTTAAAACAAGATCTTCTTAGTGTTTTAGGTGAGATAGAAGGTCCTTCCAAGAGATTTCGCTTGTGTACCTTAGAGAGGTATAGGACCCTTAGGAAAATTCGCTCTTGTACCTTTGGAAGGGTCAGGAGCGAAATTTGCTTGATAGCTCAAATCCTTAACCTTTTGCCATTCAACTTCATTTCAATGTAATTCAAAGGCATAAAAGCTAGGTTACCGGTATGTTTAGGTTTTCCCCCAAATCCGGATACGATTCGTCTTGGATTCGTCTAGGTTGACTTTCACGGAAGGAAAATGGGTTATTTAAACCCTAAAACAAAAGAGAAGACGTATATACGATTTCTCTTCGGCGACAGCACGAGCAGACAAAAAACACATTTCGGATTTGTCTTCGTTTGTCTTCGGCTCACGACAATGGCTCACAGCTCACAGCTCATGGCTCACGACAACGCTCAGGCAACAACTCACGACAATGCTCAGGTGACGGCAGTAGTTTCTTCATTTGTCCGAGTTGAACAAAAATGTTTTAGACAAATGTAGTTTGTGCGAATGGTAATAACCATGACGGAATCCATGGATGTTGTCGCAAACCTTCATCGTTAATAATGAAATATATAAAATAGATTTTTAAAATGTATTATACATTATCTTAATATATTGTCCCGTAACCTATATATTAGTAGTTATATAATTAGATTACAAATTTAAAATAATATAAATTTTATAAGATATATTTAATATTAATTTATAATTAATATGTTTAATTTTTAATAATGAAATATATAAAATAGTTTATTTTAAAATTATTATACATTATATTATTATATTGTTCGTAAAACTATATCTTAATAGTTATATAATAAAATTATAAGTTTAAAATAATATTAAATTTATAAAGTATATATTTAATATTAATATATGTAATTTTTAATTTATATAAATATTTTTTTAATTTAGAATTAATATATTTAAATTTTAATATACATATTTATGATTTTTATATGTTTTTTATACCAACGTACCCAGCTCCCTCAAATTTTGATTTTTATATGTTTTTTATACCAACGTACCCAAAATGTACCCAGCTCCCTCAAATTTTTTTTTGCCGTACCTGCGTACTGTACCCACGTACCCGATTCCGATTCCGATTCGGTAACTTAGCATAAAAGAATCATCTCCTCTTCACTCAAGGCCTAAAAGCATGAATCTGATCCAAATGAGAAGGAAGAGGGGAGGTCTAGTAAAATTCGCTCCTGTACCTTTGGAAGGGTCAGGAGCGAAATTGACATTGCTGCTCAAATTCTTCATACTTCATCGTTCAACTTGGTTTGAATTCTCTTTTAAAGGCATGCATAACTCAACTTTCTTTCAATCAAGCCCTGAAGGCGTGAGTTTGGATCCAAGCAAGGAGCAAGAAGGCATTTTTAAGAAAATTCGCTGCTGTACCTTTGGAAGGGTCAGGAGCGAATTTTATGCTTGTGCTCAAATTCTTAACTTCTTCTCCAAATTTCTAAGTTCAAGCTTGTTTAAATTCGTCCCCAAAGGTAAGTTCAATTTGATTCCTCTCCAATCAACACTCTAAAGTGAGATTTCCATCCAAATTAGAAGCACAAAGAGAGCCTAAGAAGAATTCGTTCCTGTACCTTTGGAAGGGTCAAGAGCGAATTTGATGCTCTAGCTCAAATTCTCATCTCTTTCTTCAAATCTTCACTTCTAAACCTCATGACCTTGCTCCTCAAAGGGAAATGAATGGATTTCGTATCAAACAAAGCCTTAAAGTGAAATCTTCGAGCCAAATGGGGGGCAAAGGGAGCCTAAAGAGAATTCGCTCCTGTACCCTTGGAAGGCACATGAGCGAAATTTGATAATCTAGCCCAGGGTCTCCAATTTTCTCCAATTTTACACGCTCAAGTCTCAGGAAAACTGGTGATTTTGTCATCATTTGCACAAGCAATTGTGCTTAATGAAATTGTCCTAGATTGTGTTGAATTCACTTCTTCCTTGTAAAATTCAGGTTTCCTTTTCCCATAAATCTGTCACTTTCAGATCGACGAAATCCAACCTGAATCTAATATGGACCACATCTGTAGAAATTCCCCCAATCTGCTCTTCTTTATTCAAGTTAAGATGCTTCTGCCTCAACCTTGAATTAAGCACAGAATTAGGCTTCAAACAAGTTGCTTTTGCTTCATCTCAAGCAGAAATTGACCTCAAATCAGGTCTGATTGTAAATTTAGTGTTGGATGATAATGATGGCTTGCATCTAATTAAATTTGCTCCTTTTGAATCCTGCTTCCTGAATTCATTTAGGTCTGATCTGCTCTGATTTGCCCGAGTCTTTATTTTTTCACCTGAAAGTTAAAAAAAGACATTTTCAATTAAGAAGAATCAAACAAAACTTAACAACGTTATTAGCTTTATCAATCTAGAAATGAATTATCTCTTGGTACTACTGTCTGGAAATCTAATATTCTTCACCTTCCATCAGATTGGACTCTGAAAGATGACACTTGGTGAAATTCACATCAACATGATTGAGATTACCTTCAAAGTAAGTCTGCTTCACCTTTCCCCCATGCTGGAAGTTAACTACCTTTATCTCTGCCTTGTTCAAATTGAGAGTTTTGTGCTCTTCTACTGTAGATCATATTCGGGCCTGCCCTGCTCTTCTTATGATTTGATTTTGAATTTAAATCCCCCCAATGTTTTGTTCATGTGACACATCTTTCCCTTCAAAGGCCAGCTTGTTTATTTCCTAAGTGCCACACCTTACATTGTGTTTCATCGTGGCATGTGTTGGGAATATTAGGAGCCAAATAAAATGATGAGGTGGCTCTTTTCTTTTGAATATACCTTAAAAACTTATTCCTCTTTCCAAAGTTAAGTTTTGGTGGGCCCAAGCAATGATGTGGAAAAGGTATGTGAAAACTTTTAAAATTTCCATTTCTGATTTTGTGGGGCCCAAGCAATATGTGGCATGGTAATTAAAAACACTTAAAATCCCCAGGCTAAAGCTCGGTGGGTCCCAGCAAGGAAGGTCCTTCAAAATCTTATTTGATTCTCCTTTTTTGAGTGTGGGGCCCAAAAGGATGATATGATCCGGTGGAGAGAAATATGAGGGGGGGAGTGGTAGGAAATGTTAAGGGTAGATGCTACATGGAGAAAGAGGGGGGAATGGGATGTTGGAGGAAAGGGGGACATAAGGGATATAAATGATGGAAGAAGGAGATACGTGGGGGGGAATGAGGTTTAGGATGTGTGAGGTAAAAGGGGTTGGAGGGAGTTAGGATATGTTGGGGAATAAAGTGGAGTGGGAGGTATAAGAGGGTAATGAAAGGGTAAAGGGGATGTAGGTTATAATGGGAGTTATAAGGGGCAAGGAATAAGGGGGTAGGGTGGTAGGTTAGGATAGGGATAGGGATAGGATATGGGTAGGCTAGCATGGGGGGTAGGTGATAAGATGGAAAGGGTAGGTTAATAGGTGTGTGGTAGAGGTAAGCTTAGGGAAATAAAGGAAGTAAGACTTATGGGATGTGGGTTAGAATAGGTGATTTTATGGGAATAAAGGGGTAAAGGGGGTAGGTAGTGTGGATGGTAGGTTAAAGGGAGTGTGAGATAGAAGGTATGAGGGAAGGAAGATGTTAGGATAGAATAGGGGTGGGGGTAAGGTGGAAATGAAGTTAGTGGAGGGAGGTGAGGGTGTAAGATGGAAGGGTAGGTTTAAGTTAAGATGTGAAGGTAGGTGAGTTAGAAGGTATGGTAAATGGAAGTGAAGAGTGTTAGGGGAGGTGGAAATGGAAGGAAATGGAATTGGGAGTGATTGGGTTTGAGCACCTAGTGACAGGATTGAGAGAAGTGGAAGGGATTATGTTGGCATATGTTCAGAATATGTTGACATGATGATATTGTGTTGTCATTGATGTCAATTTGCTGAAAAAGAACTGGTAATATGCTGAATAGTGAACCGGTAACATGATCAAGAGTGAACAGGATTATTGAAGGTAAGCAACTGACAAAGAGAACCGGTATGATGTTGTGAACCGAAACCGTATGTTAGAACGACAACCGATATAAGGAATGTTTTGTATCTAGGGTTCATATGGCATAACTACCGGTTGGTAGTTTCAGCTTCAGGGTTTCCGGTTGAAGTGTTTCGAGCCTGTGTGTTTCAACCGATGGCATTGTGTGATGAGTTAGCATTGTAATAGAGATCAAATCATGTTGCCACGTCAGCCTCATGCACGTGAAGGATCTTGCATGAAGGAGATTGATCCTATCTACCTTGGGAATGTGCGAAGTCTCTGCAAATGGTGGAGAACGCATGATGGGTTATCACCTCCAAGAAGCGGCAAAGAACGAACGATGGAGAATGTCTTGAGATCTGTTCAAGACCGTTGTATTCAAATGCAAAGTGTTCAATGGTCACGATTGAACCGACTAAATTTCTCAACCTAAGTGTTTAGGGTTTAGGGTTTATGCTACCGACCTATCTGTTTCCTATAAGGTCGATGTGGTGTTTCATGCTGAGGTTGTTGGCAAATGTTGTGTGTGTATGTATGTGCAGAGATACGTGATTCTTGCCAGACCAGTTGAGAGGATTGATACCTGTATAGTGTGTGTACAGAAGGAAGGAACTAAAGCGGATCTACATTGGCATTGAGTGCTATTACCAGATCATTGTAATACCTGTTGATCTCTAATCACTTCAATAGTTGGAAAATCCTTTAACAGGGTAGCTTTAACTAGCTTGCTGTAAATCCTTTAACACGGTGACTCAAAGCCATTGAGTTCATAAAATCCTTTAACAAGGTAACCTCTAACAGGGTTTAACCCTTAACCGGGTGATCCCTAACAGGATCGGTTTCTAACAGAACCTGTTGTAACAGTCTTTAACTGGACTAGGCTTCTAACAGAGTGGACTTCTAAAGAGTTCAAAACAGCTCATGGGTATTCATCCCCATCGTGGTTTTTCCTAGTTGGGTTTCCACGTGAAAAATGTGTGTCATATGTGATGTCTTTTTCATGTGATGCTTTGTTGTTTTCTATCAAGCGGTGAATCATGTTGATCTAGCAAGTTATTATATCTCTGATGATAGATTATTTGTTTATGCATTAGGACAAAGTGGAAATGAGGGAGTAGGTTGTATGAAAAGCTAAGAAGATTGACCGGTTCATGTCTTTCACAATTGCACTGTGTTTAACCGGTAGTAATCTGGTTTGGACCGGTGTTAGGGATTGCTAGTAGTTTACAGTCTGCAATCAAACCGGTTCAGGAAAAGTTTTGGTGCCTGTACTGATTCACCCCCCCCTCTCAGTACCGGTTTGGTACTCACTATTCATCACTAAGTTATTAGGTTATGCCTTGGCTAGGCAAAGGGAATATTAAACCTCACTTCATCTTCAAAAGAGAAAGACTTGGCCAGCTCTTGAGAAACTATGAACAAAAGGTTAATAGCAAAGACTCGACAACAACTAATTAAGACAACTAACCTAGAAAGTGAAATAGTGGGGGTCCCCATTTGCAATGGGGCAATGTGTGAATACATCACAATAGGTTCCACACACTACATTATAGCTTTGGGTGTGTAGTGACCATCCTTCCACCTTCAAGCTCTCAACTTTACCACACAGGTAAGCCTAACAATACAACTTATGGTTGAAGGCATAAAAGTTATTCTCTAAACCACGATTGAAATCTATCAAATTTCTCACACCTCACAAATAAATATTTGAATGGTTTACTACTGTCTCCACTCACTACAATATATCCCTAGGAATGGACAATAATTATGTGTGGCATCTTCAATCTCCCAAACTTACCGCAAGTATAAGGGTGCCAATAAGGTTCATGCCTAAAGACATGGGAGCTTGCCCATCGCCTTAAATGTGAATTAACTTTGCTACACATCATTGTAGATTCCATTTTCTTTTTGCATGTACATGGAAATAGAGACTATGCACTACAAGCTTCTAGTAGTGCTTAAAATATATATAGAAATGAAGAAGTCAAAGTGCATGGATTGAATTCTTAGGGGTAATGTCATCCAATGTTGTAAAAGGAAACACACAACTACGAAGTGTATGGGCCTCTTGCTTCGGACAGTTAGTGGAAAGGAAAAGTCACGGTTTCATGTTCAGGTGATCGATCTTGATAATCCAGAAGAAGGACAACAATCTGATGATGCTCCTAAGTCTCTAGCTTCGGACTCACCTCATGACTTTCCTTCCTCAGTTTCGATTGAGACGCCTCTTTCTCCTCCTGATATAATAGTGGAAGAGTCTCCTCATAATGCTGTTCCTATTTTAGCATTTGAGCCGCCTCCTGATCATCAACAAGAGGGTGTCCTGGAAATTCCTGAGGATACCCCTGCATGTATCCAGTTGTCAGAGATTGATACCTCCACTTCTGGCTTTGAAGAATTTATGAGGCAATCTTCATGCCCATTGGTTACTGAGCAAACCATGGTCGCCATCCAAACAGATACTCCTCCTAGGGTGACCACGATTGTTCAAACAGAAACTGCTTCTCCTTTGCTTGCAGCTGCTACTGAAGGAGAGTTGATGGCTTTACCTCCATGGCTTAGTTCTTTTACCCCAAAGAGGAAGAAGCACGAAATCTCACTTGATGCCTTTGATTATCAGCAACTTAAACAGTCTAGACTCAAGGTTGCTAAAAAGGCCAAGACTATCTCAAGAGTAACTGTTGATAGCAACAAGATGAAGGTGGCTGAAATTGTTGAACCTCTAGCAGATAAGCCACTTGAAGAGATGTCAGCTGGTGATTACAAAGTCACAAGGGTAGAATTGGGCAAGCAAACGCATGAAGTGGTTAAACATGATGCCCAATATTCTATAGCCTCACTAGTGCAACGATATGATGAACTTCTAGCTAAGAAAGATAAGCTAGAAGAGGACAACCGACAACTTGTTGTAGTTGTTCGTAAAATCACAAAACCGATTGGTGAAGTGAGTAATCCTACAAGTTCTTCCGAGGCACGAGAACCAATCCAGTGAGTTGAGAGAGCTGCTCAAAAGATACAAGCACTGGAATCTTGGGTTGATCAGCTTCATAATCTATGTGCACAAGTCTTGAAGGAGGTTTTCCAAATGATGGCCAAGTTGAAAACCATTGAAGAACAATTGAACCAAGTTTCTGATATTTTAAAAGGAACTTGGAAAAGGTAGAAGATAGCTTGACTATTTGGCTTAAAATTCCTCAGCAAAAGTTAAGCGTTCTTCTAGAACGTCAGCTAATTCCTTCAAGAGTTGTGTAGTTGGAATATTAGGAGCTCTTGGAGAACAAAGCCCTTGTTGTTAAGTCACTTATTGAAGACATTTATGATGCTATGAGGCTGGGTTTGGAAGTTTTTCAGGATATGGTCTCTCATTGTCAGAAAGCTTCTTGCACCATCATGGGTCATGATGGAGAATTGTTGATAGAAGAAAAGGTTCTTTCTGATCTATAGTTGAAGATCCGTCAAGAGTGGAAAAGTGAACCATTTTCAGCAGCATCTATTCAAGCCTTAGTGACTTATCAAGGTTACTTGCGGGAAATTCAATCTTCCTTTGAGAGAAATAATGCCACAATCCTTTGTTGCAGCGATGTTATTGTGAAAACCATGATCGTGGCCAAGAACACCCATGAACCGGAACCTGATGAGTTGCAAATGATCATCCAGAAGTTCGAAGGATTCATGTCTTCACACTCTGCAGCTTAAGTGTTTTTCAACATTAAGTTGTATTTTTCAAGATTTGTAATCTTTTAGTTTTAGTTTTTCTTTTGACAAGTTACATGTAAAAGCGTTTTGTAAATTGCAAGTTAAGTTTTTACTTGCACTTTTGTAATTACATGTAAGGCAACTACAAGTTGAGTTCAGTTAGGATTGTAGCTGGAATAAGTCTTAGTTAGTTATTGAATAAGTCTTGGTGGTTGAGAGAATCTCTCAAGTTAGTTAGGATCCTCCCATCTTTTTCTCAAGGCTCCTCTTCTATAAATACTTGAGGGGTCTATTGTAATCTTTATCTTTTTGAAAGCAAGCAAAAACTCTACCAAATTTGCAGCAAAAAAGTCTTTGAGCTTTTGTGTGTAAATTGAAGAATTGAAAGGAATAAAAGAAAATTGCTCAAGTTTTGAGTCTTTGTGCTACATTCTTGAGTTTGTGTCCCATATTACCTTTCTTGCAACTGTTTCTTTGAGAACTTAATCGAATTTGATTTGCAATCTTTGAGCTGCAAGTATTGGAGATTAATTTAGTTAAAGTAGAAGTTCTATTGGGAAAAAGTTGTAAGACTTTGTGCTTACACTTGTTTTTAACAGAGTTTAGAAGTAAGTAGATTTTATGAGAAATAGCTGTAAGTCTTTGAGCTCACACTTGTTCTTGCTGTCTTGCATAGAAAGAATAAGACATTTCAGTCTTTGCGTTGTTATAATTTGTTCTTAATAAAATTAGTATAGAAAAGGGTAGATAGGACTTCACATAATCAAGACTTTGAGCTTGATATTTCTGTCCCGTCCGGAAGGAAGTGACAAAAGTCTTTGAGCTTTCAAGAAACTTCATTTCTTTTCTCTCATTTCATTTCGAAAGTTGTTACTGCTGTTTTATATCAAATCGCTATCACTTTTCTGTGAAGAGAAAAGGATATTGCCTTTCTTGAAAGAAGAAGAAAGATTGCTATCCCATCCTATTTTTTATTTTCAAAGTTGTAGTTAGATAGGGGGAGCCTTCCCTTAACTAGGAGAGTTTTACTCACACACTGTGGTTGAAACCACAATTTTGTATATTTCCCAAGTTTATAAAATTTTCAACCAACATGGTGGAGATGACTTAGGGAAAAATTAATTAAGTAATATTCATTTGATTATCTCCTAAGTCTGAGGGTGAATTTGTGGTGGCCATTTAGAGGATTAAAACATCTTTGGCCTAATGTTTTTTATTGCAAAAATGACACCACCATGAGGAAGTTCGAACTTACCTAGGAAAGGTAAGTGGGTGTCAAGTTAGTGGGGAGACATAAGGTGAAATGAAATTGAATTTGAGAGAAGTTGGTGCCATTTGCATTTGCATTTGGGAAGGCATGGAGTTATAAATATGAGCCTTGGGCTCTCATTTTGGGGATCTTGAAAATTTGCATTGTTATGCTACCGGATTGGCGTCAGAACTTTGAGGCTCCGGAGTGCGGCTCCCTAGTACTTTCCAGTTTTGTACTTGAAATATAGTACCTAGCTGTGTGCTGTAATCTACCATACTTTCAGTGCATATCTTAGTCCTTTTGGTGTTTGGAGCAATTTTTGGAGCTACTGGTTTACTTGTGGCTGAAGCACATTTTTTATCACACCTCTCTGCCTGAGTGTCTGGTCATTCTGGGTACCGGCTCATTCATCCTTCCTGCTACTGGCAATTCATACTGTAAATTTTTAGCACCTTGCATTGAGTATGGAATTTAATATTGCCAATCGAAATTATCTGGTTAGGCGTGGGTTTTAGAAGGCGCATTGGGATGCGTGCCAAATAAATGAGGGTGTTTTGATAGCGTACTTTTGGTTTTTCTTCATCGCTATTGGTCTAGTGTTGGTTTGGGTTTGATTTTGGGTGAATTGGGTGAGTATTGAGAGAGATATGAGTGATTTAGTGGGTTTATAGGTTGCTGGTTATGCATTTCCAGCCTGCAGTTTTGATGTTAGCCAAGTTTCATGCTTATTATCTTTTATGTTCAGCATTATTCTTCTACTGTCACTCTCTCTATTATTGTAAGGTTAAGTAGTAGTACTACCAACCCATTCTAGCTTGTAATCTCTCATCCTGCTGAAAAGTGGAAGAGGCGGGCTTGTTGCCTAAATTAGTTAAATTGTAATTCAGTCCTTCCGCTACATAAGCGGTCGAGTTGACTATTTGTAATTCAGTCCTCCCGCTGAAATACTACGGTTGAGCGATTTGTGTTTGCTGTATGGTTCTCTTGGTTGGTTCACCGCCAAGTCTCTTGCTTTCCTGTTGGATAAGCGGAAGGGGCTGGCTTGCTGCCCAGTATTGTATTTACTTTATCAGTTCAGCAGATTTGTGATCTAACGATCCCCTCTTCATTGTATGCTCTCACCTTCCCACATTGGGCACTTGGTGATCAAAAAGTGGAAGGGTTGCTTTTTCAGCAAGCTTTGAGTTTATGTTTTCTAACCTTAACAAGTATATGTTGGTTGATGATTCTTATTGGTCTTAAAAAACAAAAAAAGATATCCGGGATACTACACAGTTATACCCTGAAGTTGAAGCTAAACCACCTATTTTTGCCATTATAAATTAATGGTTAACTGTTAACCTACACATATAAAGTGAAAAGACAAAGTTAATATATTAGTTAAAAACTTTAGCAAACTATCTAAATTAGTTTAAATAATTTTTAGATACCATTGAAAGTTAAAAAATAAAAAAAATCTATTAGGTTTTGAATTTTTTTGAAAAACTAGAGATTCTTCAAAAAATAGTGAAAAAATCAATAAAAATTGTAAAAAATAGTGTTAAATCTTGTTCCAATGACTCTAAATCAATTTTGACTACTTAGGAATAATTTTCTATTCATCTAGATGCAACAAAAAATAAATAAAATGTTTTAAAAAGACAAGAAAAAAAATCAGAAAACCTACCTGGGAATTTGATTTTGCCTCAAAAACCACCTCAAATTCGCTTAGAATTGGCAAGACTCGATGGAAATCAGTTTGCAAATGTTTGGGAGGGCATTTTTCCCCTTACTAGCAAAATGCAAAACACAAAATGATGAAATGTGCTTTTTTTTACTTTATTTGTTTAAGTTCCTAGGTGGCCGAGTTCTAAACATGGACTTGCCATGTTTTTGGCAAAAACTCGGAGGGGTCAAAAGTCGCAAGCCAATGGCGTAAAAATTCGCCTGGCAAAAAAACTTGTGAGTTTTTTGCAACTCACCGAGTTTTCGGCCAGTGGTGCATCTATGATCTTACTTATTGCCTGCTAGAAGTCTCTCATCCCTTGAGGTGGCCTAGTTTTTGTCTTGTTAGCAACACTTGTTTTGTGCCTCTTTTGGTTCAAGAACTACTCCAAAGCCAACATACCTCCGATTTTAGGTGGTAGTTTTGTATACTTCGTATAGTGTAATCTAATCTCCTCAGCCATAGAAACCGACAGTTCATGCACTTGAACTTGCAGAGCCTCCTGTTGATGTGTTTTTCATGCACATGCAAACACAGAATAAAATACCTAAAGGTACCTTATCCTCTCTTGAGCAAAGTTTCCCGATTGCTAAAGATCTCGCCGAAGGATCAGTCGAGGCAACTCCAAGGTTCTTGTATGTAGGTTCTGTACTCGTGGATAAGCTCTTTGTGGTATGATGTGATTTTGCTGGAATCACAAGGGGACTTACACTTGATGACTAAACGTCTGATTTGCTTTGAATATTGCTGGAACACAGGATTTCACTAGCCTAGATTTTGAAAACAAAGAAAAAAGGATGAGGGCGAGGAAAGGATCTAATTCTGACACTAAGAATATAGGAGCAATGAATGATCTTTGATGAAATTTTAACTAAGTCTTGTTTTGACATCCCAGGACCATCTCCACAAGGTTAGTGTGATCTTCGGAGGAAAGCTTTATGATGTTCAGATCATCGCTAGAGGCATAGACACCATCAGGTTGATGCATATCAGTGAAGAAGCGACAATTGAAGTTAGGCTTAAGCTGAATGATTCCAGTTGACTACACAAGGCAAGTCTGCAATCAACAAACTGCTAGTAGTATGGATATACAAATTTCACCATCAATCAAACACATTTCTTCCACTCATCAAATAACATGAAATCAAATCCGAGAAGTATAGAGACCATGCAAATTGTTGAATCGACCCATAGATTTCACCATTTCTTCAATGAAGTTTTACAAGTCTTTTACAACAACATCTTGGCAACAATCTTTGCCTTCTCTTTCTATTCTACTCTAACTGCTATTCTATTTGTTATCAATCATTAGCTATTCTAACCTCTATCAACTAATTACTCACCTTCTAACTACTGACTAACTATTAGCCTTTACAAATGAGGAGCCAGGGCTTATATAGCGCCCTCAATACAAATCGATGGTTTAGATCAACTTGAAATCAATGGCCAAGATCTTACAATGAAAACCCTAATTAGGGTTTGTTACAACAAACTCAATTCTGGCCAATGAAACAATTGCATTGTTTGGACACATGTCTTCTCTGGAATATTCGACCAATAGAGAACCGAGGTAGGTACATCGAAGTTTGTGCCATCTCCAATGAGTCAGGTACATTGAATCTGGACACGCTGAGGTGGACCAATCCGACTGGAGGAGTGATGATTGGGATGCCACCTTGTCTGACACTTGTAACTTGGTAGATGCTCAATTTGATGTTGCTGAGAAGCTAGCTTTAATTAACTCTTCTAAAACTGTCTGCTTCTTCAATGAACCCTTGCTTTAACTTCCTTTGTCTTCGATGTGCAGGATGGATAGTCTACCTTTCCTTCGAGTGCTGGATTGGAAGAGGTCGTCCCTGATGATGCTGGATCGGAGAAGGCCGTCCTTGATGATGCTGGGTTGGAGAAGGTCATTCTTGTTGATGCTTGACCGGAGAAGGCTGTCCTTGATGATGCTGGGCTGGAGAAGGTCGCCTTTTAACTGCAAGACAAACAAAAAGATGATTAAGGACACATAATAAATTCATTTCAACATAGCATTTTATACCTTAAATCATCAACAAGAAGACATCAAAATTAAGTTTGTTCAAGAGTCTTTCTAGGGACAGGCCCTATAAGAATTTCACCCTGGACCCTCTGGAAGGGTCAGGAGCGAAATTTGCATTCTTGGCTCATTTAGACCTCTTTTCAACATTACCTCACAACCAACTCTTTGCCTTGATCTTTATCATGAGCAATCTGAGTGAAATTGGGAATTTCGCTCTGGACCCTTTGGAAGGGTCAGGAGCGAAATTCACCTTTTAGGTCACAACTCTTCATTTTCTTCACTTCAATTCATCTTGTAGGGCAAAGTAACATCAATTTAACCTCAACTTCGCCTTAGGACTCCAAGTCTTGACTTGACACAAGGAGGAAATAGGTAGATGAAGAATTTCGCTCTGGACCCTTTGGGAGGGTCAGGAGCGAAATTCACCTTTTAGCTCAAAATTCACACTTTTGAAGGTCAAACATCTTTCCAAGGCATTCCAAATAGCTTCTCTCACCCTAGTCTAGGCTTGACTTAGCACAAAATTTGGAGGATAAGATGGTTTTTAGGATTTTCGCTCTGGACCCTTTGGAAGGGTCAGGAGCGAAAATCTTATTTTAGGCTTATTTCCTCATCTTTTCAACTCCAATCCACCTCCAAGACCAAGGACAGATCACCTCACTCCTATCTAGGCCATAAAAACCAAAAACTAGACTTGATTTGCAAGGAAAAAAGGGTGATCCTAGGAATTTCGCTTTGGACCCTTTGGAAGGGTCAGGAGTGAAATTCTCATTTTGGCTTCAAAATTTGCATTCTTGGTGACCAAAATCCACTCTAAGGCAATCCAAATGACTTCTCTCACCCTTGTCCAGGTTTGATTTTGCTCAAATTTTGGAAGAAAAGATGGTTTTTAGGATTTTCGCTCTGGACCCTTTGGAAGGGTCAGGAGTGAAAATCACTATTTAGGACAAATTCTACCATTCAACTCACCTCCAAGGTCAAGGAAACTTTGATCCATCCTTCCCTAAGCCATAAAAACCAAAAGCTTGACTTGATTTGCAAGGAAGATAAGTGATTTTAGGAATTTTGCTCTGGACCCTTTGGAAGGGTCAGGAGCGAAATTCACCATTTGGCTCAATTCCTTCACATTTGATAATCATTGATAAGTCAAAGTTATTTCTAAGGACCTCTTCCATCAAAACTCACCTTAGTCAGCACTAGGCTTGGCACAAAATTGGGAAAAAAGGTGGTTTTTGAGAAAATTCGCTCTGGACCCTTTGGAAGGGTCAGGAGCTAATTTCTTGTGTTGAGCTCATTTCTTCATATTTGATGATTCTTGACAATTCAAGGACATCCCTAAGGACACCTCTAATCTTGACCCACACTAGACTTGGCATAAATTTGAGGGAAAAGATAGGTTTTGACAATTTCGCCCTGGACCCTTTGGAAGGGTCAGGAGCGAATTTCATGATTTGCTTGTTTATCCTCATTCAATTCCATTCTTTTCACTTTGTTTACTTGGACTCTTATCCTTGGATCCCTCTCCCATGCTTGCAACATTTCGCTTGACCTCAAAGTGACTAGAAAAGAGAATTTCGCTAGAAATCATGGCCAGGGACAGGACCTATAATGAATTTTGCTCTGGACCCTTTGGAAGGGTCAGGAGCAAAATTCTTCCTCTAGCCCAAAATCATCATTTTTTGAGACAAAAATCCATTCAAGGGCAATCTTAAGGGCTTCTATCATCCTTGTCTATGCCTGACTTGGCACAAATGTGAAAGGAATAGGTGGATTTAGGATTTTCGCTCTGGACCTTTTGGAAGGGTCAGGAGCAAAAATCTCATTCTTGACTTGATCCTTCATCTTTTCACCTCCAATCTTCTCTAGAAGGTAACTAAACATCATTCCCATGCAAGGAACAAAGTCTTAAGCCCAAGCAAGGTCGCTATGGACCCTTTGGAAGGGTCAGGAGCGAAATTCATCTTCTTGGCTAGAATCCTTCATTTTTTCAAGGCTTTCAAACATTTCCAAAGTCCAAACATGTCCACACTTCCCTTCAAGATGCCTTGCAACTCAAAATTTGGTCAAACTAGGGAGGAGATGAGCCTTAGGAGGATTTTCGCTTTGGACCCTTTGGAAGGGTCAGGAGCGAAATTCACCATTTGGGCTTGATTGTTCATTTTTTAAACTTCAATTTTCTCCTGGAGGCAAATATAGATTGTTTTCCATCAAAGGGGCAAGGTTTCAAGCCAAAACAAGGGAGCAAAAAAGGTTTATGATGAATTTCGCTCTGGACCCTTCGGAAGGGTCAGGAGCGAAATTCACTTTTTGGCTAAAATCTTCATCTTTCAAAGTGTCCAACTCCCTCCCAAGGCAAGAACATACCAATTTATCCTACATCACGCCAACACCTAGCCAAAACAAAGGAAATAAGAGCTACAAGGATTTTCGCTCTGGACCCTTTGGAAGGGTCAGGAGCGAAAATCATGATTTGACCTTGATTCTTGCTTTTTTAAACTCTAATTTTCTTTGCGAGGCAAACATAGACTACTCTCCTTTCATCTCCATCTTGGTCTTGACTTTAGCAAAGGGGAAAATGAGTGTTTTCAAGGATTTCGCTCTGGACCCTTTGGAAGGGTTAGGAGCGAAATTTCTATTCTAGGCTCAATTCACCTTCAAATTGACTTGACTTTGTCTTAGACTCAATCCTAGATCCATTTCCTTCCATAGCCTTGCATATTTGCTCGACCACACTTTAAGTTATATTCCATATATACTAGCAGGATGTTTGAGAGTGGTTTCGGACCTCCAAGAGTTATATTGCAAAATCTAGTTTTTGGAGGATTCTTTAGTTTTCCAGACTTAGTCAAATTTCAGGATCAGGACATTCCAGACTTAGCCAAATTTCAGGACATTTAAAGATTAGGATGACATTCTAGACTTTATCACTCACCAACTTGACCTAGCTCGGACCTTCAAGAATGATACTCACTCACCAAGCAAGACACAATTAGTAACAAAAGCAAAACCAGGCCCTAAGGAAGACTCTCAAAGAAACCCTAATTCTGGGGCCCTGTGGACTCACCCTAGCTCAAGCAAAGCCTGCAATCCAACGATCCCCTCGACAACACTCATCCTGCAAAGGCTAACAGACAAAACCCTAAAAGACCTAGAAAACAAACCCTAGAAAGCAAAAAGCAAGGGTCCCCATTTGCAATGGGGCAATGTGTGAATACGTCACAACACCTCCATACGAGCAAAAGTCATTTGTAGGGGTTTGGACGCTAAACTTGTAGTGGTCCTCCTCTCTGTGCTATGCTAATCATTACTCCTATTGGACTCACTTGTCTCACCTATATGACAAGTATGTGGCGGAGTCAAATTTTGATTAGACTTAGACAATAGTTGCGGCATCATGTCCATCATATTGTCGAACTTCCTCTCTGCTTTGGTATTTAGACTTAAGGACCCAGTTCGTCTTTTGCCCTTTTTTGCCATTTGTCCTGAAATACTATTATTGTCACTAGAAGAACTTTTATGTAAACTCAAAATCTATGAGATAGAATCACCTTCTAGAACCTATGGTGGCTGCCATTGATTATGTCGTTGTTCCCTAGTATAAGTCTAATACTCTTTATCTTTCAGCAAATGCCCTATTAATAGGCTGGTAGGAAAAACTTTGCTCTGATACCACTGAAATATCCGACCCTGATTTGGATATGTTTTTTTGTGTTTTTTACAATTTCTGATGTTTTTAATATTTTCTGAATATAATGGAAATGAATGCTGGAAAATGAAATTAAACAACTCCTAATATTAAAAGACAAATAACTTCACCAAACCCACAATTATTATTTGCATCTAATTAACATACTGAACATACTGCAGTCCAAATGCTTTAGTAGGTAAGATGTATCGATCGATAATGACTGTAAGTGTCTGAATGTTCTCTAACAACAGCAGATCTGATTCTTACAATTCTGAAAATATGAAGTATTCTCTTCCCAATGCCTAGGGTTGCCAGGAAACACAACACCCCAAACGTCCAGCTAGAAAAATAAATTTGCTGATTAAAGTTGGTTGGTTTCTGATCAAGACTGGTACAGCCTGATTTAGGGTCTAAATCTGATCCGAAATGACATTCCGAAACCCCATGTTGGCCGTAGGAAAGGTACAGCCTACTTTGGAGATGGTACAGCCCGCAATAGTGATTCTTCAATGCCTCCGACCTACAATTTAAACCTTTCATTCTGTGTAATGTCCCCTTCTCAGGCGTAATGTTTCAGTTGACCGATGGCCTATTTCGGAGACTTGTAGGCTACTCAATGGGTGAAATTAGGGTTTCCAATTT
This sequence comes from Cryptomeria japonica, assembly GCF_030272615.1. Classification (NCBI taxonomy): domain Eukaryota; kingdom Viridiplantae; phylum Streptophyta; class Pinopsida; order Cupressales; family Cupressaceae; genus Cryptomeria; species Cryptomeria japonica. The sequence goes on along the minus strand of NC_081405.1, from coordinate 591,011,070 downwards.
TGGAGTTTGTTGTTGCTCATGAATTAGAGTTTGGATTGCGGATTCTTTTTGGGTTTTCAAAGGGCTTCACAGTGGTATGTCCGGCTTTGCGTTCTGAGCACTTTTTGGAATTTACTATTTTTAGTAAATTCTATTTCTGGCAGTGGTCCTGATTATTTTGACACAGTTGGTTCTCTTCTTTAGTTGGTTCAGTTGGCTTCGTCACTTTTGGCCTTGGGATGTTTTTGGAGAGATAAGTTCATTTCATTTAAATAATGTTATGTTTTAATGTTATATTTTAAAGTTGACCCCTTGGCCTAGCTTCATCACTTCAAGTTGTTTTAAAAGGTGGTCTTCAAGGGTGGATGCATCATGGAAGGGATTTAATATTTCCTAAGGTCTAAAATCTTGCTTATGAAAAAGGGTGCCAACTTTATGAAGAGAAGTGAATTAAAATAAAGGTTAATTAAGCTTTTAAAAGTGGTGCCATCTCTTGGAGGAAAATTCAAATGTGAAATTAGGGCGCACTTTCTAGAAGCCTCTAGAGATCCCTTGTTAAGCTTATAAATGGAGGCCTCTTCCCTTCATTTGGATCTTATGTCTATTGTAATGTTACTCTGTCGGAATGGTATTGGGGTTGCTTCGAGGAATGAATGCGTTCTAGCCTTGGCATTGCTTCTTGCTTGAAAGATAGCAACTAGTGGTGATTTTGTGTAGTTGGGAGAGTTTGTAGTGGGGATTGCATTGTAGCTTGAGTTGTGCTTGAAGTTCAGTTATTTGCATTTTATTTCATTTTCGGGAGTCACGGTTAGTAGGGCAGATTTGTAGTTTCACTCATATATTTCAAAATAAAAACATATTCATTCTGGGTATTGCATATTTCCTCTTGTTTTGGTTGGGTGCTCCTTTGTGCAAATTTGCAGATTCTAATATGAAGTGTTTTATTTTATAGAGAAGAATCACCATTCTTGCCTGGTGTCACTGCTGGGAATTGCCTTCGGGTTCGTGATAAATAATCTATTGGGTTAATGTCTGATTTCTTGGTATTGGTTGGGTCGCTTCCTTCATAGGAAGCCATTGTTTTTAGTTTTGGTTCATTCGGACTATTATTGAGAGAGTAATGAGCATTTTAGTGATTCCATGTGTTGCTGATTAAGCATTTCACGTGCAGGTCTGTCATAAATCAGAATATTAAGATTGATCCTTGAGTAGAATTTCTTGGACTTATCATTTTTGTTAAGCCCGGGAGAACCTTCTATATTGTTACAGCATTGTATGGTCTTAATCCTATGATCTTGGCAAGCATTTACTATCATATTGTAAGCTGAACAGTAGTACTGGCAGCATTTCTTCTCATTATCATTTCACGCTTGTTATTTACATTTAATTCCATTTCTAAGTTCTTAGCATCTCCGCCATATTGTAGCTCCATTCCCACCCTGGGTTTGAAAGCAAATGCTTGATGTCGAGTTTTCCTTTCAGTAGTTGCAATTGTAAAGATCCTCTGACCATATGTTAGTCCATCTTGGGCACATTCTTGGTTAGAGTTGCTTTCAGCATGCACCAAGATCCTCTGACCATATGTTAGTCCATCTTGGGCACATTCTTGGTTAGAGTTATTTTCAGAATGTTTTAAGACCCTCTGACCATATGCTCACGCCTTGCCCAACCCGGGATCCTAGTGTACATTCTTGGTTAGAGTTGTTTTCCGCATCGTTTTGATTTAAGTGCTAACCCTAACAGATGTGTGTTGCATTACTCTTTGTAATTGAAAAAATTGAAAAAATTGGTTTGGCTCTTTCAATCTCTTGAAATGAAAATCTGATCAAACTCTGATGAATTGAATCCAATGAAGCGCAATTATAACCTCTGAATGAGATTATCAAATTGATCATTCTTGGCTGATCTTCCACACCTGCAAACACTGTTCTCTTTGAGGGATTTCATCCTCAAAAAGCTATGGCTTTCACAAACTAGCAAACCCTTGCTTCAGCTGTCCACATGAAATTGGCAAAACAAGTATATATGACAAAACTCTCAAATGAGCTTTTATATCTCCCCAAAGCCCACATCCCACTTGGCTTTTTAATCATTTTAAATTATTTGCTTTTTGATGTTTTAAAACTCCATAGTTGGCACCCCTTTCATAACTTTTAATTAATCACTTTATGAGATTAATATATTTAATTCTTTTAACCCCTTATAATCCCTTTTTTCATAAAGTCATGTAATTTAACTAATAATATTAAAGTCAATGCTTGATAAGACTTTAATAAATTAAATTAAATCATTAAAATCTGAAAAATGCCAATAACTATTCATGAGACTAATCTTGCCAACTTTCTAGATGTAGCCAACAATTCATTAGACTAATCCATTTAGCAACTTGGGCATTCCATTGTGGCTGCATTATCTTCATTTAGAAATGCCTTATTATGTGTCATGGCATGCATCACAAGTTGGTCAACAAGTGTCAACTCTCTCTTACAACTCCTTTTTGTGTCCTAGATGTTTCTAAGATTTCCAATGCAAGAGGCCCAACTTTTGGAAGCCATAGGTTTTGATCTAGGAGGCCATTGGGGCCTGTGTTTTATTTAACTTGTAGAGCTCAATTTTTTTTATGCAATTGACATTCTTGAAAGTGATTCTGAATAATTATGAATTTTATTTTGGTCTAAAGCCAATTTTATAACCCAAAAATTGATTTTTAATGTTTCATAGTCTGAAAACTGCATTTTTACATTCTTAACATTAGGAGCAAGGTTAAGGCACCTTTCCTAATGAAAGCAGCTCACATATCTCTGATAGTTCAATTCAAAAATAGGCTGGCTGAATCATAGGCGAATTTTATTCTTTGTAATTATGATGTGGGAGCTCAAATGGACTTTCATGACAGAGTAAACTTGTCTCAAAATGGTGCTGAGGAGGAGGTCAAGGATCCTTGCAAACTTTAGTCATAAATATTAATCTTTTTGTCAATTCAAGCATCTTCACTTCACTTATAAATCCCTGAAAACTTTTACTAGAAAAAGAAACTCTATCAAGCAAAATCCTTTTGTTATGGTGTCTACTAAGATTTCTTTTGTGGTAAACGTTGCTGAAGGTACAGTGACCATAATAGTTGATGAAGAAATCAGAGACGAGGACATTCTGATATGCCAATCTCTTACTTGAACTCAAGAGAATGAAGTCATTTATGGTAATGTCAAAAGCAAGGGCAAGACCATTTCTTTTTCTTCTTTTGTTCTTGTTTCAATTAATCTAAATATATCTTATTTGCAGCCACTCAGAGTAACCTACACTGCAGACCTCATATCTCATTCTTTCTGTTAACCATGATATATAATACCTCCAAGAGTCTCATTCTATCTTCCCTTCCTATAATGGATAATGTCTTCACTCCTTTCCATCCTCAACCTATTAAACCAGCTGCAAAAAAGCTGATTGCTGGTTCACATATTTCCAACAGAGAGGGAAGAACTAAAGCCACTAATAATCCTGAGGCCAATTCTCAATCCAATTCTGAGATCATGATCCATTTGGCTTTAGCCAATATAAGTGATACTTTAAGTGCCTTATCAGAGTCATGGAGCAGCAAAACAAGCAACATGAATCCAATCAAGAATTCTCTGTTCTGCTGATGCAAAACTTACAAGGCTTCAAAGAGAATCTGTGAGGGATTATCAATAGCATAAACAAGCTGAAGAGGGATTGGTTATCCTTTGTCATTGCTACTAGTAGATCCACAACAGGGTTGAGCTAATTCAAAGTGTTCTTGGAGATGAAAGGAGAAAAGGGATAACAACCTCCCTAACCAACGCTAAATAATGCCAAAAGAATGACAATCTGATAACCATCTGTCTCAATGGCATGCCACCTCTGCTGAATGATGGAACTTGCATCCTGGCAGCCTAGGAGAAGGGCAACATGTTTGGGGACATAACCTAGAGAATTGAATGCATGCTGGACCAAATTCTCCTAAAAGATGCTGCAACACCAGGAATAACAACTGAAGAATTGCAGGTTCTTTTTGCTTCTTTCTAGCTGTCTTAGCTTCTGATCTTGTCTTTTCTATCCAAAGTTTAACACAAGATGTTGTTTATATTTTTCTGGATATATTTTTTCCCCTTCTATAGTCTTAGATTTTGACAATGGACTGCACCTTTGATAAGGTGTTGTACTCTGCCCTATAAAGCACTTGCTTGAAAACTGCTATTAAGGTATCCATTTCCAAAAAGGCATGTGGGGTTATTAGCACCAGATAGGGGAAAGGCTCACGTGGTCAACAACGATTTGTTACATTATAGACATCAACCAAACTGCACGTTCCACAATGCATTGCATAGCTACCTCCCAAGCTTGGGTCATTTATGGTTTGTAACTAGTCGGTCCTGGTATAGGAATGGGTATGGGTTCAAGGTATATATATATATATACACACACACACAGACACACACATATATATATACATGTATACATGTATAAGTATGTATATATCATATATACATACATATATATATACATAGATAGATATATATATCCTCCCATCATCTTTATGAGTTTTCGCTCTTTGATCTTCTCGGCCTTCGCAGTGGACTGAAATGTTAAAAACTCCTAGATTACTCTTCCTCAATGCATAGAGGAAATCAAAATGGAAAGTTCATCGGTAGCTGCGAGAACAAGGGAAGAAGAGTTCATTTCAATGCAAATGCGACCAAAGTTCTATGATAGATAAGATCAAAGAAATCTTCATGATCAGAAATGATACTGAGGAAGCTTTGGTGCGGTGTGTTGTGAGGTATTCACACATCGTCCCATTGCAAATGGGGACCCCCACTTTTTTCTGCTTTCTAGGATAGTGTTAGAGACTTTAGCTATTAGCCTTTGCATTGGAGAGGTATAGATGGTCGGGAAGTGGGGAGTCTAGAGGATAGCTCTTCTTTTGGGGGTGAAATCAGGTTAAAATGAACATAAAGAGAAAGAGGTCTGATGGAAGAACTCTTCAAGATCAAGCCCAATCAAGCAATGCAAGGAAACATCAATTGGGTCAAGTACGTAGGCAACTTCAAGTGCCCCCTCTCTCAGAGTGAATTTCACTCTTATTGCCTCAGGCTGAAGGTGAGATCATATCAAGGTGAGTTTTGAGGTCTTTTAGTACATAGGAGCTTAAACTAAAGCATAAAGTGATAAGGTTCAACTCAAAAGTGCATTTTCAAGCTACTTCAAGTGCCCTTAGTTCAGAGCAAAATTGTTTCTAGAATGTCCTATGAGCCTAGTTTCATCAAAATTGAATGAATGGAATGAAAGAGAATGAGCAAGAAAACACTAAGTGTCATGTTTCAATCCACTTTAGGTGCATGAGCTTTGGAGCGAACTTCATGTGCATCCACTTTGGAGAGAACTTCACTTCATGTGCATCCCTTGAGGAGTGAACTTCATGTGCTCAAGTCCAAGAGCAAAATTCTTCCTAAGACCTCATGTTGAGCATGCTATGATGTGTTGGAATTGAGAAAGTGTAAGTGAGCGAAGGAGAGTTAGAGTGTTGATTTGAAATTCACTTTAAGTCCTCTTCTTGAGGAGCGGATTTCATTTCAAGTGCTCTTTGATAGGAGCGAATCCTCCTTTTAGGCCTTGTATGAGGTGAAGTTTGATACAAATGAATAAAAAACCCAAGATTTGAGTTAGTGAAGCAATAAAAATGATTGAGAACAAGTTCAATTTTGATTCGAAATTCACTTCAAGTGCATGCAAATTGGAGCAAACTCCAAGTGCATGAGCTTTGGAGCTAATTTGCCTCATTTGCCCAAGATAAGACACAAAACTGCTTACAGATCATTCCCTTGAGCCAATTTGATGTCTTCATATGCTTAGAAAAGAACAATTTTGAATTTGAGATGATGAAGGACAAGTTTGAAGGTTACTTCAAGTGCTCCTTCCTTGGAGCAAATTCTACTTCAAGTGCTCCTCTCTAGGAACAAAAAACACTTCAATTGCTCCTTCATTAGAGCGAATTTTCTCCAAATGCTCTTATCAAACTTGCAAAACACATAAAATTAGAGAATATATCAAGTTAGAAGCACTATCAAGGTTATGTATAATGTGTATTTGATATCATGTTTATTTTGTTTTGCAGATAGGAGAGGATGGTGATTGCAAAGCATAAGAAGAAAGATTGTAAGATCTACACCACCATGCAAAAGGGGAAAACCTCATAGACAAGCACAAGAAGGTGACTACACAAGAAACGTTCAGTAACACAAAGACATGATCCAACTATTCAAGGTTTGATGCATTGAAAGAATCGACAACATGAAGGGAGTCGCAGAGAAGGAATTCCAAAGGAGAGAAGTAGTGGTGAAATCAAGAGTTCGTTCCAAGGTGTTGTGACGTATTCACACATCACCCCATTGCAAATGGGGACCCCTACCTTTTTTAGGAGTTTGTCTATTAGCCTTTGCATGCTGAGTGTTGCCAAAGGGATCAATAAGATGGCAGGCTTTGCTTCAGCCAGGGTGAGTCCACGGGGCCCCAAAATTAGGGTTTCTTTGAAAGTCTCTGTTAGGCCTAAGTTTTGCTCTTGTTGCTTATTGTGTCAGGAGGTCATTGAATCTTGATGAGGGAATATCATTTTTGAAGGTCTGAGTTAGGTCAAAATGGTGAGTGATGAACTCTTGGGCGTTGATTGATGAGTAGTTGACCTATCTGTCCTTTGGAGATGCCTTGGCCAAGTCTAGGCATGAGAATTTGATGAAATGGTCAAAAAGCTTGAGCTAGGCTAGAATTTCGCTCCTGACCCTTCCAAAGGGTCCAGAGCGAAATTTCACCAAGGACCCAAGATTTTACCTAAGTCAAAGAGTGGTTGAGCGAATTGGTAAGGATATGGAAGGATATGCACCAAGGGTTGAGTCTAGGGCAAAGTCAAGTTAATTCCAAAGTGAATCAAGCGTAGAATCAGAAATTTCGCTCCCAACCCTTCCAAAGGGTCCAAAGTGAATTCCTTCATAAGACATTTTACCTTGTCCAAACGTATGAACTAATCCTTGTCCCATGCATTTTTGAGAGCCAAGCACTTCTTTGGATAAGGAAGTATGGAAATGAAGTCAAGATTTGAGCCTTAATGTGAATTTCGCTTTTGACCCTTCCAAAGGGTCCAAAGCGAAATTATTGAATGACCTTATTTCCTTACTAAGACCTTGAAATAAATGCCACTTTGAGAACAATTTGACTTGATGATGATAGGAGGAGGCCTAAGAAGTTATATTCAGGCCAACAGAGGGAGGAAAAGAGTGAGAAATGAGCCCAAGTAAGAATTTCGCTCCTGACCCTTCCAAAGGGTCAAGAGCAAAATTCACATAACCTTCGTTTTCTTCCTTGTTATAGACAAGTTTTGGACTTATAAGGCATGGTTGGAGTGATCTTGAGGTGTTATAGCCTTTGAAAGGAGGTTTGAGGCGATGAAATGGTGAAAATCAACCTAGAATAGAAATTTCGCTCTTGACCCTTCTAGAGGGTCCAGAGCGAAATCCTCATCTGACCCTCTATTTCGCCTAGGACATTGGAAAGACCTTGTTTTGAGCTAAGTAAGTGGCAAATAGACTTGATGGTGATAAGGAGAGGTGAATTTGATCAAGTTTGAAGGTGAATTGAGGTAATGGAGTGTGAAATCAACCTAATTTGTGAATTTCACTCTTGACCCTTCCAAAGGGTCCAAAGCGAAATTCTTAGAAGAGACCTTTCTTTCCTTTTGGTTGCACTAAAAGTCTTGTTCTTTGGACATGATGGGGGTAAATGACGAATCTTTGCCTTTTGGAGTGATAGGATGTGAAAGAGTGAAGGAGTTTTGACCACGACAAGAATTTCGATACTGACCCTTCCAAAGTGTCTAGAGCGAAATTCATATTTCCTCTATTTTTCTCTTTAACTTGACCAAGTTTCGAACTTCTAAGGCATGGTTTGGAAGACTTGGATGCATATTTGCCTTGGAGAGGAGGTTTGAGGCGATGAAATGATGGAAATCAATCTGGAAGGAGAATTTCGCTCCTGAGCCTTCCAAATGGTCCAGAGCGAAATCGTCAGTTTGACCCCCTATCTTGCCTAAAATGATGAAAACGACCTTGTCTTGAGCTAGTTTGATGGTGGATTCACTTAAATGTGGAGGAAGGAAGTTGAATTGATCAACTTTGAAGGAGAATTGGATGAAGGAAGTGGAAAACCAACCAAGAATGTGGATTTCACTCTTGACCCTTCCAAAGGGTCTAGACTCTAGAGCGAAAATCCGCATAACTCTCATTTCCTCCCTAATTTTGGCCAAGTGTTGGTTTCTAAGGCATGTTGGAAGGTGGATTGATGTGTTCTTGCCTTGAGAGGTGGTTGAAAGCATTGGAAGATGAAGATTTTGCCTAAAGGATCAAATTTGCTCCTCACCCTTCCAAAGGGTCCAGAGCGAAATTCATTATAAACCTCGTTTGCTCCCTTGCTTAGGCTACAATCCTTGTTCCTTAGGTGGAGAGTGATGTATTTTTGCTTTCCAGAGAAGATTGGACTTGAAGAGATGAAGAGTCAAGGCTAGAGTAGGAATTTCACTCATGACCCATCCAAAGGGTCTAGAGCGAAATTCCGCAAAACCACTCTTTTCTCCTAGTTTTGTGCCAAGTCAAGTGTGGGTCAGGGTGAGATAGGATTGGATATGTCCTTAGGAATGACTTTGAGTTACTAGTGATCAATAAATTTGAAGGAATTGAGCAAAAACTAGGATTTCGCTCTTGACCCTTCCAAAGGGTCCAGAGCGAAATTCCTAAGATCACCTATTTCCCCTTCAAAGAAAGTCAAACTTCTGGTTTTTATGGTCTAGAGAGGAATGGAGTAATGTTTCCTTGACCTTTGAGGTGAATTGAAGTGGAAGAATGAAGGAATGAGCTCAAGAACAAGGATTTTGCTTCTGACCCTTACAAAGGGTCCCGAGCAAAAATCCTAAACCTATTCTATCTTCCAAAATTTGTGTCGAAACAAGTCCTGATGAAGATGAGATAAGTTGGGAGATGCCCCTAGGATTGCCCTTGAATGGATTTTGGCCACCAAAAATGAAGATTTTGAGCTAGGACAAGAAATTTGCTCCTGACCCTTCCAAAGGGTCCAGGGCAAAATCCTAAATAGGTCATGACCCTGGCCATGATTTTTAGCGTATTTCTCCTAGCAAGCCATTTTGAGGTCAAACAAAGTGTTGCATGCATGGGAGAAGGATCCAAATAGAGAGTCAAGGTAAATCAAAGTGAGAAGAACGGAGATAAGTAAGAGAAATCAACCTAAAAGGAGAATTTCGCTCTTGACCCTTCCAAAGGGTCCAGAGCGAAATTCTTCAAACCACTTATTTTCTCCTTGTGTGAAGCCAAAACATTGATTCCTAAGGCATGGTTGAAGGTGGAATGAGGTATTCTTGCCTTGTAAGGTGAGTTGAAGTGAAGGAAGTAAAGAAATAAGTCTAAAACTTGAATTTTGCTCCTGACCCTTCCAAAGGGTCCAGAGGGAAATTTTCAATTTCACCTAATTTGCTCATGATGAAGGCCAAGAGATGGATTCCTAGGCCTTGGTGGAGAGAAGACTAGTGTATGGTTGCCTTGGAAGACATTTTGGAGTAGAGAAATGATAGAATTTGTCCTAGAATGTGAATTTCGCTCCTGACCCTTCCAAAGGGTTTAGAGCGAAATTCTTAAAACCTCTATTTTGCTCCAATTTCGCATCAAGCCTAGTGTTTATTGAGATTAAAGGCATCCTTAGACATGCATTTGAGCAAGTTGTGGTCACAAAATGTGAAGATTTTGTCCTAAAATGCAAATTTCGCTCCTGACCCTTCCAAAGGGTCCAAACCGAAATTCCTTATAGGTCCTATGCTTGGCCAAGGTCCAAAGCGAAATCCTGTCTTTTGGTCTTTTAGGAGATCAAATCAATGATGTCTTCAGGAGAAAGCAATTCAAAGGTCGAGGGAAGTTCAAGGCAAGGAGAAGATGAAATTTGAGCTAAAATACAAATTTTGCTCCCGACCCTTCCAAAGGGTGCAGAGCAAAATTCTTATAGAGCATGTCCCTTGGGAGGATCTTGAGTGAATTTCATTCTAATGCCTTTTTGTTGATGATGTAAGGTAAGAAATGCTATGATCGAGATAAATATATCATGTGTTCTTAATCATCTTTTGGTTTGTTTTGCAGATGGAGGAGGATCAGACAAAGACAAGGATGACGTCTTCTAGTCCATCATCATCAAGGACATTCCAAAGGCTTAAAGGTGGACTACATGTGTTCTAGGAGTTGTCATCTACCTCTAGAACCTTCACTTCGCCAGCCCTTCAAGGGGAGATATGCTACTGGAGGAAGAAGACATGACAGTAAGGAAGCCTCATCAAGCACATGGGAGTGAAGGAGGTATATCATTCATCACATCAAGGACAGACGAGGATCAACCAAGACAAAGACGTCAGACAAGGTGGCATCCCAGTCATTTTTTCTCCAATCGGATTGGTCCACCTCAGCATGTCCAGATTCAATGTACCTCATTTATCAGGGACGACACAAACTTTGAGGCACCTACCCCTGTTTCCTATTGGTTCTCAAATATTGAATGTAATTTTCTCATTGGCTAGGTAAGTTTGTTGTAACAAACCCTAATTAGGGTTTCTATCTTGTAATCCTAGCCATTGATTCTAAGTCAATCAGAGCCGTTTATTTGTAAAGGGCTCTCTATATAAAGCCTTGGCTCCTGATTTGTAAAGGGGTTAATAGTTAATAGTCAAAGATTAGTTAATAGTTAGGAATTATCAAAAAGAGATAGAGATAGCATTTTAGATTAGATTATAAAGAGAAGGCAAAGATTGTTGCCAAGATATTGTTGCAAAAGACTTGTAAACTTCATTGAAGAAATGGTGAATTCTATGGGTCGATTCAACAATTTGCATGGTCTCTATACTTCTCAAATTTGATTTCATGTTATTAGGTGAATGGAAGAAATTTGTATGATCAATGGTGAAATTCGTATATCCATACTACTAGGGGTTTGTTGATTGCAGACTTGCCTTGCGTAGTCAACTGGAATCATTTAGCTTAAGCTTAACTTCAATTAGCGTTTCTTCATTGATATGCATCAACCTGACGGTGTCCATGCTTGTAGCGGTGATCTAAACATCATAAAGCTTTCCTCAGAAGATCGTACTAATCTTGTGGAGATGATCCTAGCATGTCAAAGCAAGACATAGTTAGAATTTCATCTAAGGTCATTCATTGCTCTTACGTTCTTAGTGTTAGAAATAGATCCCATTCCAACCCTTACCGTTTTCCTCTTTTTAAAATCAAGGGCTAGTGAAATTCGATGCTCTAGTAATATCCAAAGCAAATCAGATGTTTAGGTCGTCGAAAGTAAGTCCCCTTGTGATTCCAGCAAAATCACATTATACCACAAGAGCTTATCCACACGTAGAGAACCTACATATCAGAACCTTGGAGTTACTCCGACTGATCCTTCGGCGAGATCTTCAGCAGTCGGGAAACTTTGTTCAAGAGAGGATAAGGTACCTTTAGGTATTTTATTGTGTTTGGTCGTGTATAAAAGACACATCAACAAAATTGGCGCTAGAAGGAGGGCTGATCATTTTGAAGTCGTAAAAAGCCTAAATTGAGGTGATATCAATTCATATTTGCGAGAAGTTATCCAGAGCTTTTATCCTTTTCCCACACTCAACAAGATTAGGAGGGCATGATAGCAAATGCGAAACTCTTGAATCAAAGGAAGATCAGTGGAGAACCTTTTCTCAACGCTCAACATAAGTGGTACAAAGAAAGGAGGTGATCTCTAGGTCGTCGATTGGACTTGCAAAAAGAAGGAAGCAGGCTGGAACCAGTTGGGCTTTCAAAATTAAATTTGAGATATTCAAGATCTCTCTTATTCAAAAAATCCAAAAAAAGTGAAAAACCAGAAAATCAAAAGAACAAAAAAATCAAAAATAGAAAAAAATCAAAAAATAGAAAATTCAAAAGAAGAAAAAAGAAAGATTTCTCAATGGAAGGGCAGCAACACTTTTATGACTAGCAACAAGTTGATTTTCCTCAACTTTGGTGGAGATTAGATACACAACTTTATCCACACCGATTGTTCGAGTTCGCAAGGCTAGGGCTCTGTCGAATCCATGAGATAGATGAATATGATGAAATGCATTGCTTGAAATATTTATCAAGGATGGAATCGACAGCGCAGGGAAAGATCTTCTTTTGGGATGTCCCTAGACTATAGGCAGAAGAAAGCAATTTCAGTGTCCTAGAAACCAAAGATCCTCTTCTAAGCTTCTTGTGGATGATTGAGAGTGAACTTTATTTTGAATGGTGAAATGTGTTTAGAAAACATATTGCTACCGTTGTGGTGTAGAATTCACAGTGCACCTCACTCTGAAGTTTCTTGCTTAGTATGTGAAATGGCCATCAATCAAGTTAGAAATCAGTTTTGAATGCCAACCTTATTTGAAGAAGAGTGTATTGTGAACAGATGTTGGGGTGCACATCTTGCAGCTGAATTCAGGAGAACCTATGAAAAGGACATTGATCCAACACCTGATTGTGAGAAGGACTAGTTGCAAGTTGACGATACAAATACACCTAATGATCAATGTATAGATAGCTCACCATGCCTTGCACCTGAAGAAATATACCATGTGATGAAAGTTGAAGAAGCAGTTGAGAATGCTCAAACAGTAATAAGGGAAGATCAAAATGCCAAGCAAACAATCAAAGGAGAAGATGAATCATTCCTTGAAGAATTCTCACTCATGCTACAAAGGGAGATCCTTGAGAGTGAATTGCAAGAGGTCTCAAATGGCATTCTCAGAGAAGACAATCAAGTTGACATATTTAATGAAGAGCTACGAATCATCATAAGTGAGCCTAGGTATGAAGGACAAATCGAGGGGGTGCTTAAAGACATCCTCACTCTCATGATATTTGAGGGAGCGCTGAAGGATCTTATAGAAGAAGTACAAGTGGAATCATTACCAAAATTTTTTCAAGATAAACAAGCTATGGTGAGTGATGTGATCCATCATCAATTGCGACCTCTCGAGACATCGCTCGAGGATGAGACATCACCTGAGATTATCTTTGATCAACTAGAGGAAATGTTTGAGGCTCAATCCATTAGGGAGTGCTTGGTTTTTGAGGATATGCTCACAAAATTCCATGAAGATGCTTGGTTTGTGCAAGATGTCTCAATGAAAACAAAGAATGTTGAGCTATTCGAAGGGGTGCTGAGCTTGTTTCAAGAGGAACTTTCTAATCGAGATCAATATATTGTGAATGCTCGTGGAATAGCTCATCATCAATGGCAACCTCCTGAAGCAGTTGGTGATCTCGCTTCCGACAATGCAGTTCCATATAAGCACGAACAATGCCAAATTTTCTCTTTCCTTAATCCTAGCCTTGAAAGTTATTATGATTTTGATTATAAGGATTTTGGGAAAACAACTTGCATCTGGGTTGATCATGGTCCTAACGAATTACCCCAGTTGATCATTTTAAGTGAAAACTTGCCTGAATATGAGAGATGCATGGTGAGAGCTTGCTTTTCTGTATTCAAAGATGAATTTCCTCAACTGAGAACAATCACTTTTGCCATGCTCCTGTTGCACAACCTGAGAAATCATGTAAAGTCATGTACATATTTTGCCTCTTTGAGTCGTGTCGAGTCTAGGAGTCTTGTATTTAGCTTTAGAGTAGGATTTCCTTTCGTGTGTTTTAGATTAGAGGTCTTTTGAGCCTTGTTCTTAATTTGCCTTGAGTCATTTGATTCATGATCTTTAGTGGCTCAAGTAGTTTAGTTTGTTTGCTTTTTGGTGTGCGCTTTAATTTAGTTTTCTTTTGGGTCAGTCGTTTGCTTTATTTTAGGTGTCTTGAGTGGGAGCCTCCATTCGTGAGAAAGGCGTCTGTGTTGTTGCTCACACACTGGCAACATCTTGGATCTTATGTTAGATTCATTTCTTAGATATCTATTCATGAAGTGCTTTGAATCCGAGGTTATTCCTCTCCAGATTTATCATTTGATCAGGACTTGTACTTGACCCGACAGGGAACCACTTTTTGTGTCTTGATGCCGACATCTGTTTATTACTATATCTTTACACATTAATAGACTTCGAGTCATTATGGTTTTCAAGCAAAGCTGTGATTAGTGAAAAATCTAAAATCTAGCTTCAACGCCACTGCAGTCCTCAAACCCTAGTAAGCTTCACTGCTTACGAGCTAAAGCAATTGACAAAATGAAAAAGCAATATCGAAAAGAAAAAATGAGAAAATGAAAGAGAAAAAAATAAAAAATGAAATATCAAAATTGGCTAATGGAAATGTGCGAGTAACTCCATCAGGGCTATGGACGCTCGGCTGGCAATGGAGAAATGTTTGTGAGATTGCGGCGATAACCTTGTCGGGACTATAGACGTCTGACTCGCAGCGAGGCTCTATCTAGGATGCTTATGAAGTTTAGATATACTACGTAGCCAATCACAAGGGAACCTGAAAGTCATAGTTGTCTCGTCAATAGGAATGAATACACTTGCACACACCTGGGTAATCAAAAACTAAGTGTTTGGATTTGGTTAAGGATTTTCCTTCCACTTTGAGTGCATTTTCTAATCTCTTGATAAGTTAGGTTGAATTTTTCGGAGATTCTAAATGTCAATTGAGTCTTCATCTCTGAAATGTACATGGACATTTATTCAAGGTGGCACTAGATGTTGTGACGTATTCACACATCACCCCATTGCAAATGGCGACCCCTACCTTTTTTGCTTTCTGGGGTTTTGTAATATCCCAGTAATTTTTTTTTTGATATTTTAACAATAAGAGATACACGCAATCACCACAACCCGTTAAGGTTAGAGAAATAATCCAAATTGCTGAAAGGGAACCCTTCCACCTTTTGTTCACCGAGAGCCTAGTTTGGGAGGGTGAGAGCATACGGTGTTTCGGGGATCATTAGCAACAATAATCAAACTGAAATTACATTGCCTGGGCGGCAAGCTAGCCCCTTCTGCTTATCTAGCAGGATAGAAACCAAACTCTTGGCGGTAAACCGACAAAGGGAAAATGACAGGAAACTGAAATTCAATCACTCTACCGCGTATTTCAGCAGGAGGACATTACATTAAGCTATCACTCTACCACATATTTCAGCGGGAGGACCATTGTATTGAACTTATCACTCAACCACTTATTCAGTGGGAGGATTGAGTACAAAAATTGAATTACAAAACATAGAAAGCGGCAAGCCAACCTCTTCCACTTATGCAGTGAGAATTACAAATAAAACTAGAAAGAAGGGATGATCAGTACTACTGAAACAACCTTACAAAATAGAGATGAGATGAGAAGAGTAATTGCAGATTTCTACAACAAGACTATAATTTTCTGTTACAACTAATCTGCAGGCTGAAAGTACAATTCAGCAGCCTATGGAAACATCAAAATACTCATAACTCCCTCATTTTTCACCCGAATCAACTCAAATCAATCCCAATCCCCCAATATAACACTAACAACAACATCCAATCCAAACTACAACCCAAACAACCCACTATTCATTTGGCACACATCCCAATGCAATTGCAAAACCCCATGCTATATCTGGGAAGTTCGATTTTATCTAGTAAATTCATTGCTCATTTAAAACTGCTAAAAACTTACACATTGTATCGCCATGGCTAGGAAGGAAGGATGAGCCGGTACCCAGAATGATGGAGTCGCCTGGTTAAGAGGTGTGAGCAAAATATACTTTCAGCAGTCCTGCGACCAGCAACCAGAAACACTCAAATCCAGCATAGAACACTCCACAATCTGCAACTCATTCAACAATCAGCAATGGGAATACAAGGACACAGCTAGGTACTATCTTGCAAGTACGAAACTGAGACTTAGCTACGAAGCCAACTTCGAAGCTCAGATTTTTCAGTAGTCAAACCGGTAGCATAACGATGCAATTTTCAAAGATGATCCAAATGGGAGCCCAAGTCTCATATTTATAACTTCACTCCTCAAATCCAGATGCAATTCCTCCAAATTCAATGCCTTGCATTTGCATTTCATTCCACTACATGTGGACCCCCAAAAGTGGCGCTATTTCCCATAAGTCAAATCCCACGCCCAAGGCATGGACCCACGATATACTTTGGCCAATATTTAGAGATAAGTCACAAAATAATATTTCTTTCAAATAATTCGACATCTCCTTAATAAACATGAAGCTCGCCAAATACTTAGGAAAAATATGGACATTAATCCCAAATATAATAAATCAGTAGCAAAATCAGATTAATTAAATATTAAACCTTAGGATAAGGAAAATAATATTTAATTATGTCGCCAATGACTCCCGTACTGATTATTATCACAACCAGGATGAAATTGAGCCCGGACGACCACAGAACCGCTATAGAATAAGACCCCTGTCTACTGCCAAAAATAGAATTGTGCCACACAGCCACTTACTAAAAATAGTAAGTCAAGAACTAATGCTCAGAAAAGCATGATCATCGCGTCTAGAGGCAAAACATGGAGAGCTCAGTAGGGCAATAACACCAGAATGGCCATTCCCTGACTTACTAAAAATAGTAAGTCCTCGTTTCATCAATGGTGGACCCTCATTCTTCATTCCACCTAGCCTATGGGTCTTAGGAATAGGCTAATGGACCACTGGAAGGTCATCAGTGAGAAGGGGACATTATAGGTTTGTTTCTAGGTCTTTTAGGGTTTTGTCTATTAGCCTTTGCATGTTGAGTGTTGCCAAAGGGATCAATAAGATGGCAGGCTCTGCTTGAGCCAGGGTGAGTCTACGGGGCCCCAAAATTAGGGTTTCTTTGAAAGTCTCCCTTAGGCCTAAGTTTTGCTCTTGTTGCTTATTGTGTTAGGAGGTCATTGAATCTTGATGAGAGAATATCATTTTTGAAGGTTTGAGCTAGGTCAAAATGGTGAGTGATGAAGTCTTGGGCGTTGATTGATGAGTAGTTGACCTATCTGTCCTTTGGAGACACCCTGGCCAAGTCTAGGCATGATGATTTGATGAAATGGTCAAGAAGCTTGAGCTAGATTACAATTTTGCTCCTGACCCTTCCAAAGGGTCCATAGCGAAATTTCACAAAGGACCCAAGATTTTACCTAAGTCAAAGAGTGGTTGAGCGAATTGGTAAGGATATGGAAGGATATGCACCAAGGGTTGAGTCTAGGGCAAAGTCAAGTTAATTCCAAAGTGAATCAAGCCTAGAATCAGGAATTTCGCTCCTGATCCTTCCAAAGGGTCCAGAGCGAATTCCTTCATAAGACATTTTACCTTTCCCAAACCTATGAAATAATCCTTGTCCCATGCATTTTTGAGAGCTAAGCACTTCTTTGGATAAGGAAGTATGGAAATGAAATCAAGATTTGAGCCTTAATGTGAATTTCGCTTCTGACCCTTCCAAAGGGTCCAAAGCGAAATTCTTGAATGACCTTATTTCCTCACTAAGGCCTTGAAATAAATGCTACTTTGAGAACAATTTGACTTGATAATGATAGGAGGCCTAAGAAGTTATATTCAAGCCAAGAGAGGGAGGAAACAGGTGAGAAATGAGCCCAAGTAAGAATCTCGCTCCTGACCCTTCCAAAGTGTCGAGAGCGAAATTCACATAACCTTCATTTTCTTCCTTGTTATGGACAAATTTTGGACTTCTAAGGCATGGTTGGAGTGACCTTGAGGTGTTCTAGCCTCTGAAAGGAGGTTTGAGGTGATGAAATGGTGAAAATCAACCTAAAATGGAAATTTTGCTCCTCACCCTTCTAGAGGGTCCAAAGCGAAATTCTCATTTGACCCTCTATTTCGCCTAGGACATTGTAAAGACCTTGTTTTGAGCTAAGTAAGTGGCAAATAGACTTGATGGTGACAAGGAGAGGTGAATTTGATCAAGTTTGAAGCTGAATTGAGGTAATGGACTTTGAAGTCAACCTAATTTGTGAATTTTGCTCCTGACCCTTCCATAGGGTCCAATGCGAAATTCTTAGAAGAGACCTTTCTTTCCTTTTGGTTGCACGAAAAGTCTTGTTCTTTGGACATGGTGGGGGCAAATGATGAATATTTGCCTTTTGGAGTGATAGGATGTGAAAGAGTGAAGGAGTTTTGACCAAGACAAGAATTTCGAACCTGACCCTTCCAAAGGGTCCAGAGCGAAATTCATATTTCCTCTATTTTTCTCTTTAACTGGACCAAGTTTGGAACTTTTAAGGCATGGTTTGGAAGACTTGGATGCATATTTTCCTTGGAGAGGAGGTTTGAGGCGATGAAATGATGGAAATCAACCTAGAAGGAGAATTTAGCTACTGACCCTTCCAAAGGGTCCATAGCGAAATGCTCCGTTTGCCCCCCTATCTTGCCTAAAATGATGAAAACGACCTTGTCTTGAGCTAGTTTGATGGTGGATTCACTTAAATGTGGAGGAAGGAAGTTGAATTGATCAAGTTTGAAAGAGAATTCGATGAAGGAAGTGGAAAACCAACCAAGAATGTGGATTTCGCTCCTGACCCTTCCAAAGGGTCTAGAGCGAAAATCCTCATAACTCTCATTTCCTTCCTAGTTTTGGCCAGGTATTGGTTTCTAAGGCATGTTGGAAGGTGGATTGATGTGTTCTTGCCTTGAGAGGTGGTTGAAAGCATTGGAAGATGAAGATTTTTCCTAAAGGATGAAATTCGCTCCTGACCCTTCCAAAGGGTGTAGAGCGAAATTCATTATAAACTTCATTTGCTCTCTTGCTTAGGCTACAATCCTTGTTCCTTGGGTGGAGAGTGATGTATTTTTGCCTTCCAGAGAAGATTGGAGTTAAAGAGATGAAGAGAAAAGCCTAGAGTAGTTGACCCTTCCAAAGGGTCTAGAGCGAAATTCCACAAAACCACTCTTTTCTCCCAGTTTTGTGCCAAGTGAAGTGTGGTTCAGGGTGACATAGGATTGGATATGTCCTTAGGAATGTCTTTGAGTTGCTAGTGATCAATAAGTTTGAAGGAATTGAGCAAAAACTAGGATTTCGCTCCTGACCCTTCCAAAGGGTCCAGAGCGAAATTCCTAAGATCACATATTTCCCCTTCAAAGCAAGTCAAACTTTTGGTTTTTATGGTCTAGAGAGGAATGGAGTAATGTTTCCTTGACCTTTGAGGTGAATTGAAGTGGAAGAATGAAGGAATGAGGTCAAGAACAAGGATTTTGCTGCTGACCCTTCCAAAGGGTCCTTAGCGAAAATCCTAAAACCTATTCTATCTTCCAAAATTTGTGTCGAAACAAGTCCTGATGAAGATGAGATAAGTTGGGAGATGCCCCTAGGATTGCCCTTGAATGGATTTTGGCCACCAAAAATGAAGATTTTGAGCTAGAACAAGAAATTTGCTCCTGACCCTTCCGAAGGGTCTAGGGCGAAATCCTAAATAGGTCCTGTCCGTGGCCATGTTTTTAGCACGTTTCTCCTAGCAAACCATTTTGAGGTCAAACAAAGTGTTGCATGCATGGAAGAAGGATCCAAATAGAGAGTCAAGGTAGATCAAAGTGAGAAGAATGGATCTAAGTAAGAGAAATCAACCTAACAGGAGAATTTCGCTCCTGACCATTCCAAAGGGTCCAGAGCGAAATTCTTCAAACCACTTATTTTCTCCTTGTGTGAAGCCAAAACATTGATTCCTATGGCATGGTTGAAGGTTGAGTGAGGTATTATTGCCTTGTAAGGTGAATTGAAGTGAAGGAAGTAAAGAAATAAGTCTAAAACTTGAATTTCGCTCCTGACCCTTCCAAAGGGTCCAGAGCGAAATTCTCAATTTCACCTAATTTGCTCATGATGAAGGTCAAGAGATGGATTCCTAGGCCTTGGTGGAGAGAAGACTAGTGTATGGTTGCCTTGAAAGACATTTTGGAGTAGAGAAATGATAGAATTTGTCCTAGAATGTGAATTTCGTTCCTGACCTTTCCAAAGGGTTTAGAGCGAAATTCTTAAAACCTCTATTTTGCTCCAATTTCGCATCAAGCCTAGTGTTGATTGAGTTTGAAGGCATCCTTAGACATGCATTTGAGCAAGTTGTGGTCACAAAATGTGAAGATTTTGTCCTAAAATGCAAATTTCGCTCCTGACCCTTCCAAAGGGTCCAAACCGAAATTCCTTATAGGTCCTGTGCTTGGCCAAGGTCCAAAGCGAAATCCTGTCTTTTGGTCTTTTAGGAGATCAAATCAATGATGTCTTCAGGAGAAAGCAATTCAAAGGTCAAGGGAAGTTCAAGGCAAGGAGAAGATGAAATTTGAGCTAAAATACAAATTTTGCTCCCGACCCTTCCAAAGGGTGCAGAGCAAAATTCTTATAGGGCCTATCCGTGGGGAGGATCTTGAGTGAATTTCATTCTAATGCCTTTTTGTTGATGATTTAAGGTAAGAAATACTATGATTGGAATAAATATATGATGTGTCCTTAATCATCTTTTGGTTTGTTTTGCAAATGGAGGAGGATCAGACCAAGACAAGGACAACCTATTCTAGTCCATCGTCATCAAGGACATTCCAAAGGAATAAAGGTGGACTACATGTGTTCTAGGAGTTGCCATCTACCTCCAAAACCTTCACTTCGCCATCCCTTCAAGGCGAAATATGCTACCGGAGGAAGAAGACATGATAGTAAGGAAGTCTCATCAAGCACATGGGAGTCAAGGAGGTATATCATTCATCACATCAAGGACAGACGAGGATCAACCAAGACAAAGACATCAGACAAGGTGGCATCCCAGTCATTTTTTCTCCAATCGGATTGGTCCACCTCAGCATGTCTAGATTCAATGTACCTCATTTATCAGGGACGACACAAACTTTGAGGCACCTACCCCTATTTCCTATTGGTTCTCAAATATTGAATGTAATTTTCTCATTGGCTAGGTAAGTTTGTTGTAACAAACCCTAATTAGGGTTTCTATCTTGTAATCCTAGCCATTGATTCTAAGTCAATCAGAGCCGTTTATTTGTAAAAGGCTCTCTATATAAAGCCCTGGTTCCTGATTTGTAAAGGGGTTAATAGTTAATAGTCAAAGATTAGTTAATAGTTAGGAATTAGCAAAAAGAGATAGAGATAGCATTTTAGATTAGATTAGAAAGAGAAGGCAAAGATTGTTGCCAAGATATTGTTGCAAAAGACTTGTAAACTTCATTGAAGAAATGGTGAATTCTATGGGTCGATTCAACAATTTGCATGGTCTCTATACTTCTCAAATTTGAACTCATGTTATTAGGTGAATGGAAGAAATTTGTATGATCAACGGTGAAATTCGTATATCCATACTACTAGGGGTTTGTTGATTGCAGACTTGTCTTGCATAGTCAATTGGAATCATTTAGCTTAAGCTTAACTTCAATTAGCGCTTCTTCATTGATATGCATCAACTTGATGGTGTCCATGCTTGTAGCGGTGATCTAAACATCATAAAGCTTTCCTCAGAAGATCATACTAATCTTGTGGAGATGATCCTAGCATGTCAAAGCAAGACATAGTTAGAATTTCATCTAAGGTCATTCATTGCTCTTACATTCTTAGTGTTAGAAATAGATCCCGTTCCAATGCTTACCATTTTCCTCTTTTTAAAATCAAGGGCCAGTGAAATTGCACACTCCAGTAATATCCAAAACAAATCAGACGTTTAGGTCGTCGAAAGTAAGTCCCCTTGTGATTCCAGTAAAATCACATCATACCGCAAGAGCTTATCCACACGTAGAGAACTTACATATTAGAACCTTGGAGTTACTCCGACTGATCCTTCGACGAGATCTTCAGCAGTCGGGAAACTTTGTTCAAGAGAGGATAAGGTACCTTTAGGTATTTTATTCTGTGTTTGGTCGTGTATAAAAGACACATCAACACAAGGCATCATCAATACTTCAAAACTAAGTTCTATACCTCGCACCTTCATGAGTGAAGCATTCAAGAGGATAGTTTCAGAAGAGTTAATCAAAGTTAGAAGATCATCATCATCATCACCGCTGAAGCTGGATAACGTTGAGTATCAAGAAATATTCCTTCATGATGATCTACCAAGTGTACAAGTGCAAGTTGAATTGGCTTCCTAGTCATCATCCTAGTCACTACTCACCAATCAGAGGAATTCCACATCAGCATGTCTGGATGCAATGCACCTGACTTGTCCATGATGGCGCAAACTCCAATGTACCTACCCCCGTTATCTATTGGTTGGATATTCCAGAGATGACATGTGTCCAAATGTTGCAATTATTTCATCGGCCAAAATTGAGATTGTTGTAACAAACTCTAATTAGGGTTTTCCTTGTAAAATCTCGCCCGTTGATCTCAAATTGATTTGAGCCATTGAATTGTATTGAGAGCACTATAAAAGGCTCTAAAATCTCATTTGTAAAGGTTAATTGAAGAATAGATAGTTTTAGAAGAATAGAATAGAGAATAGTTCAATAGAATATAGCATCTAGAATAGAGTCAGATTAGGAGGAGGAATTGTTGTAAAGACTTGTAAATGAGGTACTCTTTCCATTGAAGTTATGGTGAAATGTATTATTTCAACAAGTGTCATGGTTTCTAATTCGCATTTACTTTCATGTTGATTAGATTTAATGGAAGGATTTGTTGAATGCATTTATATGGAATCCGTTTAGTCCATAACACTGGCCTCTTGGTTCTACAAAACCTAATCAATTTTTGTCTGATTAGAAGCTCAACCTGATCTCCCTTTATACTTTTTCACCCCAACATCCAGAAGCTTCTAGAAATAATATTAAAATCACTTACATGACTCTATGATATAATTTTTAATCAAGTCACTTTATTAAATTAATTAAATATAAAGTCATCTTTTAATTTTTAATTTATTTGATAACTTTATAAATAATTAACTTAATATTATTAATTAAAATAATAATAATTTGGACAACTTAACTACTTAAATTAATTAATTAATTTCTCTCAAAAAATGGGGACATTACAGGCCAATAAAATGGCCCAAATGGTCCATGTAAATCCGTGACTTTGTAGTGGAAATTTCTTTTCTTGTCTAACCAAATTAGCTAGTGTTACATTCTTCTTTGCTCCAATTTTAGTTTCATTCATGGATTTGTATTGTGCTAAATTTGGGACTGTTGTGACATATTCGCACATCGCCCCATTGCAAATGGGGACCCCTACTTTTTTTGCTTTCTGGGGTTTGCTTTCTTGGTTTTTAGGGTTTTGTCTATTAGCCTTTGCATGCTGAGTGTTGCCAGAGGGATCACTAAGATAGCAGGCTCTGTTTTAACTAAAGGTGAGTCAATGGATGCTCCGGGTTAGGGTCATCTTTGAAAGTCTTCCTTAGGACAAAGTTTTGCTCTTGTTGCTAATTGTGTCTTGTTTGAGTTTGAGGAGGTCAATGAAGCTTGGTGATTGAATATCCTCTTTGAAGGTCTGAGTTAGGTCAAGTTGTTGAGTGATGAAGTCTGGAATGTCATCCTGATCTTCAAAGGTTTTGAAATTTGGCTAAGTCTGGAATGTCATCCTGATCCTGAAATTTGACTGTTTGGAAAATTGAAGAATCCTCCAAAAACTAGATTTTGCATTATAACTCCTGGAGGTCCGAAACCACTCTCAAACATCCTGACAGTATATATGGACTTAAAGTATAAGTGACATTTCCTTGTTTCATATATGAATCCTGACGAAGAGATCAAAATGTCGAATTTTGCTCCTGACCCTTCCAAAGGGTCCAGAGCGAAATTCCCTATAGGTCCTATCCTTGGCCTAGGTCCAGAGCGAAATCCTCAGTTTGACCCCCTATCTTGCCTAAAACGATGAAAACGACCTTGTCTTGAGCTAGTTTGATGGTGGATTCACTTAAATGTGGAGAAAGGAGCTTATATTTGATCAAGTTTGAAGGAGAATTGGATGAAGGAAGTGGAAAACCAACCAAGAATGTGGATTTTGCTCCTGACCCTTCCAAAGGGTCTAGAGTGAAAATCCCCATAGACCTCATTTTCTTCCTTGTTTTGGCCAATTTCTTAGTTTCTAAGGCATGTTGGAAGGTGGATTGACATGTTTTTGCCTTAGGGAGTGACTCAAAGTGAAAATGTGAAGGATTTTAGCCTAAAATAGAAATTTCACTCCTGACCCTTCCAAATGGTCCAGAGTGAAATTCTTGGAAACTCCTATTTTCTTCTTCGATGAGGTCAAGACAATGGTTCCTATGGCATAGGTGCAAGTAGAGTGGTGTATTTTTGCCTTGCAAGGAAGATTGGAGTTGAAAAGATGAAGAG
This sequence comes from Cryptomeria japonica, assembly GCF_030272615.1. Classification (NCBI taxonomy): domain Eukaryota; kingdom Viridiplantae; phylum Streptophyta; class Pinopsida; order Cupressales; family Cupressaceae; genus Cryptomeria; species Cryptomeria japonica. The sequence goes on along the minus strand of NC_081405.1, from coordinate 590,986,782 downwards.
TTAAGCCTAGAATGTGGATTTCGCTCCTGACCCTTCTAGAGGGTCCAGAGCGAAATTCCCCAAAACCTCCCTTTTTTCTCAATTTCGTGCCAAGCCAAGTGTGGGTTAGGATGAATTAGGATTGGAGATGTCCTTAAGCATGGCTTTGAGTTGCTAGTGATCACCAAATGTGAAGGATTTTGGTCTAGAAGGAGAATTTCGCTCCTGACCCTTCCAAAGGGTCCAAAGCGAAATTCTTAAGAGCACCTATTTCCCTTTCAAAACAATTCAAGTTCTTGGTTTTTATGGCATAGATAGGTGTGAAGTGACGTGTCCTTGCCTTTTTGAGGTGGTTTGGAGTTGAAAGAATGAAGAAATGTGCTCAAAACTAGAATTTCGCTCCCGACCCTTCCAAAGGGTCCAGAGCAAAATTCCTAAAATCCACCTTTTCCTTTCATTTTGTGTCAAGCTAATTGTGGATCAAGTTAGATTGAGCTTGGAGGGACCCCTAGGCATGCCTTGGAATGGATTGTGGCCACCAATGGCCAAGATTTTGAGCTAGGACAAGGATTTCGCTCCTGACCCTTCCAAAGGGTCCAGGGCGAAATCCTAAATAGGTCCTGTCCCTGGCCATGATTTTTAGCAAAATTCTCCTTTCTAGCCATTTTGAGGGTCAAGCAAGTGTTGCATGTATGGGAGAGGGATCCAAAGATGAGAGTGAAAAGGATAGACCTTGGTGAGGGAAAACAAGCAAGTCACGAATTTCGCTCCTAACCCTTTCAAAGGGTCCAGAGCGAAATTCTCAACTTCACCTAATTTGCTCATGATGAAGGTCAAGAGATGGATTCTTAGGCCTTGGTGGAGAGAAGACTAGTGTATGCTTTCCTTGGAAGGTATTTTGGAGTAGAGAAATGATAGAATTTGTCCTAGAATGTGAATTTTGCTCCTGACCCTTCCAAAGGGTCCAGAGCAAAATTCTTAAAACCTCTATTTTGCTCTAATTTCGCATCAAGCCTAGTATTAATTGAGAATAAAGGCATCCTTAGACATGCATTTGAGCAAGTTGTGGTCACAAAATGTGAAGATTTTGTCCTAAAATGCAAATTTCGCTCCTAACCCTTCCAAAGGGTCCAGAGCGAAATTCCTTATAGAACCTAACCTTGGCCAAGGTCCAAAGTGAAATCCTCTCTTTTGGTCTTTTAGGACGTCAAATCAATCATGTCTTCAGGAGAAAGCAATTCAAAGGTCAAGGGAAGTTCAAGGCAAGGAGATGATGAAATTTGAGCTAAAATGCAAATTTCGCTCCCGACCCTTCCAAAGGGTCCAGAGCGAAATTCTTATAAGGCTTGTCCCTGGGGAGGATCTTGAGTGAATTTCATTCTAATGCCTTTTTGTTGATGATTTAAGGTAAGAAATGCTATGATCGGGATAAATATATCATGTGTCCTTAATCATCTTTTGGTTTGTTTTGCAGATGGAGGAGGATCAGACCAAGACAAGGACGACCTGTTCTAGTCCATCATCATCAAGGACATTCCAAAGGCATAAAGGTGGACTACATGTGTTCTAGGAGTTGCCAACTACATCCAAAACCTTCACTTCGCCACACTAAGGAACCACAAGATGACAAAGAAAGGCTTTGCCTGCTCTTCAAGGCAAGGTATGCTACCAGAGAAGGAAGACTTGACGATAAGAAAGCCTCATCAAGCACTTGGGAGTAAAAGAGGTACATCATTCATCAAATTGAGAGAGAAAAGAGATCAACAAAGACACAGACGTCAGACAAGGTGGCATCCCAGTCACTACTCCTCCAGTCGGATTGGTCCACCTCAGCATGTGCAGATTCAATGTACCTGACTCATCGGAGGCGGCACAAACTTCGGTGTACCTACCCCTGCTTGCTATTGGTCCTCGCTTCGAGAATGTAATTTTCTAATTGGCTAAGGAAGTTTGTTGTAACAAACCTGTTGTGACATATTCACACATCGCCCATTGCAAATGTGGACCCCTGCTTTTTGCTTTCTAGGGTTTGTTTTCTAGGTCTTTTATGGTTTTGTCTGTTAGCCTTTGCAGGATGAGTGTTGTCGAGGGGATCATTGGATTGCAGGCTTTGCTTGAGCTAGGGTGAGTCCATAGGGCCCCAGAATTAGGGTTTCTTTGAGAGTCTTCCTTAGGGCCTGGTTTTGATCTTGTTGCTAATTGTGTCTTGCTTTGTGAGTGAGTATCATCCTTGAAAGTCTGAGTTAGGTCAAGTTGGTGAGTGATGAAGTCTGGAATGTCATCCTGATCTTCAAATGCCCTGAAATTTGGCTAAGTCTGGAATGTCCTGATCTTGAAATTTGACTAAGTCTGGAAAACTGAAGAATCCTCCAAAAACTAGATTTTGCAATATAACTCCTAGAGGTCCGAAACCACTCTCAAACATCTTGAAAGTATATATGGAATATAACTTAAAGTATAAATGTTATATTCCATAAAATGATCCTGACGGAGAGTCCAAAATGTCAAATTTCGCTCCTGACCCTTCCAAAGGGTCCAAAGTGAATTTGGCTCTTGACCTTTCCAAAGGGTCCAAAGTGAAATTTTCCATAGGACATTCTACTTTGACCAAAACCTAGAACTAACACATTCCTAGGCTTGAATGAAGGAAAAAACGCTTGTTTGAATGAAGAAATGTGAAAATGAAGTCAGGATCTTGGGCAAGATTAGGAATTTCGCTCCTAATCCTTCCAAAGGGTCTAGAGCAAAAATCTTTATAACTCTTGTTTTCCTCCTTATTTTGGCTAGGCGTTGGCTTGATGGGAGATGAATGGGTATGTTTTTGCCTTGAGAGGGAGTTTGATTGATTTTGAAAAACAAGATTTTGGCCTAAAGGAGAATTTCGCTCCTGACCCTTCCAAAGGGTCCAGAGCGAAATTCATCATAAACTTCATTTGCTACCTTGTTTGGCCTTGAAACCTTCTTCCTCAGGTGGAGAATGATCTAAGTTTGTTTCTTGAAGTGGTTTGAAGTTTGAAAAGTGAGTAATCTAGCCTAGAATGAGATTTTCGCTCTTGACCCTTCCAAAGGGTCCAGAGTGAAAATCTTCTTAAAGCTCATTTCCTCCTAAGTTTGACTAATTTTTGATTTGCAGGGTATCTTGGAAGGAAGGATGGACATTCTTGTTGCCTCGGAAGTGTTTGAAAGCATTGAAAAATGAAGGATTTTGGACCAAAAGGGAAATTTCGCTCCTGACCCTTCCAAAGGGTCCAGAGCAAAATTCCTAAAAGCTCTTATTTTTGCAATGAAAAAGATCAAGTTTTGATTTGTTATGATGTGGATGGAAGAGAAATAACTTGTCTTTGCCTCTTGAGGTCGTTTTGAAAGGGAGAAATGAAGAATCTAGCCCAAGTCAAGATTTTCGCTCCTGACCCTTCCAAAGGGTCCAGAGCGAAAATCTCTCTAAGAGGCATTTCTTTCGTTGCTTAGCAAAATCTTGATGACCAAGACATGATGAGAAGAAGAATGAGCATGATTTAGCCTTTGAGAATGTTTGGAAGTTATGAAAATGAAGGATTCTAGCCAAGAAAGGAAATTTCGCTCCTAACCCTTCCAAAGGGTCCAGAGCGAAATTTCTTATAAACCTACTTTTTGACCTTTCTTGGACATGAAACCTTGTTTCAAGGGCAATGAAAGATGAAATCCTACCTTGCAAAGAAGTTTCAAGTTGAAAAAATGATGATTTTTGGTCAAGAATGAGAATTTCGCTCCTGACCCTTCCAAAGGGTCCAAAGCGAATTTTCTCAAAACCTCTTTTTGCTATCAAGTTTTGCTAGATCAAGTGTGGGATAAGGTAAAATCAAGAGGAAGTTGCCCATAAGAGTGACTTTTAGTTGCTAGAAACCATGAAAGATGAAGGAATTGAGCCTAAAAGTGATTTTCGCTCCTGACCCTTCCAAAGGGTCTAGAGCGAAAATCCTTAAAATCATCTTTTCTTCCAAATTTTGAGCAAAGCCAAGCTTGGACAAGCATGAGAGAGGTCATTTGGATTGCTTTGGAGTGGATTTTGGTCACCAAGAATGCAAATTTTGAAGCCAAATGAGATTTTCGCTCTTGACCCTTCCAAAGGGTCCAAAGCGAAAATCCTAAAACCCATCATTTTCTCCAAAATTTGTACCAAGCCATGCCTAGACCAAGGTGAGGGATGCCCTTGAGATTGTCCTTGAATTGATTGTTTTCTCAAAAAGTAATGATTTTGGGCTAGAAAGGGAAATTCGCTCCTGACCCTTCCAGAGGGTCCAGGGCGAAATTGTGCAAAACCTATCTTTTCCCTTAGTTTCATGCCAAATCTAGTGTGGATCATGATTAAAGGGGGCCTTAGGAATGACTCCAAATTGTCAATTATTATCAAACTTGAAGGAATTGAGCCAAAAAGTGATTTTCGCTCCTGACCCTTCTAGAGGGTCTAGAGCGAAAATCTTGAAACCACCTATTTTCCTTGCAAGTCTAGTCAAACGTTAGGTTTTCATGGCTTGGATGGGTGCGAGGAGACATGTTCTTTCCTTTTGAAGTTAATTGGTGTTGAAAATGATGGAAATTAGCCCAAATCAAGAAATTCGCTCCTGACCCTTCCAAAGGGTCTAGAGCGAAAATCCTAGGATCACCTACTTTCTTTGCAAGACAAGTTAAAATTTTGGCCTAGATAGGAGTGAGGCAATGTGTCCTTAGCCTTGGAGGTGAATTGAAGTTGAAAGGATGAAAATCCCTCCTGACCCTTCCAAAGGGTCTAGAGCAAAATTCATCAAAGTCACTATTTCCTCTTTGTGTCAAGACAAGATTTTGATTCCTAAGGCATGAAAAGACTAGAGAGAGGTTGTTTAAGCCTTGCAAGATGAGTTGAAGTGAAGGAAAACAAGCAAAGAGAGAAATTCGCTCCTGACCCTTCCAAAGGTTCCAAGACGAATTTCTCCAAATCAACCATTTTTCCCTTGAGTGAAGCTAAAATGTTGATACCTATGGCATGGTTGAGGCTGGGGTGAGATATTCTTGCCTTGTAGGGTGAAGTGAAGTAAAGGAAGTGTAAAATAAAGCCTAAAGAAGGAATTTCGCTCCTGACCCTTCCAAAGGGTCCAGAGCGAAATTTTCATTATCACCTAATTTGCCCATATGAGAAGCTAAAAGGATGGAGCCCTAGACTTTGTTGGACTAAAACAAGCATATGCTCACCTTCCGGAGGATTTTGGAGTGAAAAAATGGGGTAATTGAGGCCTAATAAAGAAAATCGCTCCTGACCCTTCCAAAGGGTCCAGGGCGAAATCCTTTGAAACTGCTATTTTTCACCTTGTTGGGGCCAGGCGAGGAGCTAATTGTGAGGTAACGTTGAAAGGAGGTCTAAATGAGCCAGGAATGCAAAATTCACTCCTAACCCTTCCAGAGGGTTCAGGGCGAAATTCTTATAGGGCCTGTCCCTAGAAAGAGTCTTGAACTAACTTCATTTTAATATCTTTTGTTGATGATTTAAGTTGAAAATGCTATGTTGAAATGAATTTATCATGTGTCCTTAATCATCTTTTGGTTTGTTTTGGCAGATGAAAGAAGACCAGGCTAGGACAAGGACGACTTTCTCTAGCCCAGCATCAACAAGGACGACCTTCTCCAGCCCAGCCTCATCAAGGACGACCTCTTCCAGTCCAACATTTGAAGGAAAGACAAGGTGGCATCCCAGTCATCACTCCTCCAGTTGGGTTGGTCCACTTCAGCATGTCCAGATTCAATGTACCTGACTCATCAAAGATGGCACTGATTTCGATGTACCTACCCCAGCTATCCATTGGTCGAATATTCCAGAGAAGACATGTGTCCAAATAATGCAATTATTTCATTGGCCAGAATTGAGTTGTTGTAACAAACCCTAATTAGGGTTTTCATTGTAAAATCTCGGCCATTAATCTTAAGTTGATCTGAGCCATTGAATTGTATTGAGGGCACTATATAAGCCCTAGCTCCTCATTTGTAAACGCTAATAGTTAGTCAGTGGTTAGCTAATAGTCGATAGTTGGTCAGTAGATAGTAGGTGAATAATTAGCTAATAGTGAATAGTCAGTTGATAGAATAGCAATTAGAGTAGAATAGCAAGAGAAGACAAAGATTGTTGCCAAGATGTTGTTGTAAAAGACTTGTAAAACTTCATTGAAGAAATGGTGAAATCTATGGGCTGATTCAACAATTTGCATGGTCTTTATACTTCTTAGATTTGATTTCATGTTATTAGATGAGTGGAAGAAATGTGTTTGATTGATGGTGAAATTTGTATATCCATATTGCTAGCAGTTTGTTGATTGCAGACTTGCCTTGTGTAGTCAACTGGAATCATTTAGCTTAAGCTTAACTTCAATTGTCCCTTCTTCACTGATATGCATCAACCTGATGGTGTCTATGCCTATAGCGATGACCTGAACATCATAAAGCTTTCCTCCGAAGATCGCACTAACCTTGTGGAGATGGTCCTGGGATGTCAAAACAAGACTTAGTTAGAATTTCACCAAAGGTTATTCATTGTTCCTACAGTCTTAGTGTCAGACTTAGATCCTTTCCTCGCCCTCATCTTTTTTCCTTTTTTTCAAAAAAATCGAGACTAATGAAATCCTGTGTTCCAGCAATATTCAAAGCAAATCAGACGTTTAGTCATCAAGTGTAAGTCCCCTTGTGATTCCAGCAAAATCACATCATACCACAAAGAGCTTATCCACGAGTAGAGAACCTACATACAAGAACCTTGGAGTTGCCTCGACTGATCCTTTGGCGAGATCTTCAGCAGTGAAGAAACTTTGTTCAAGAAAGGATAAGGTACCTTTTAGGTATTTTATTCTGTGTTTGGTCGTGTACAAAATACACATCAACAAAACCCTAATTAGGGTTTCTATCTTGTAAGCTTAGCCATTGATTCTAAGTCAATCAGAGTCGTTAGTTTGTAAAAGGTTCTCTATATAAAGCCCCGACTCCTCATTTTTAAAGGTTAATAGTTAATAGTTAGAGAGTAGGAAATAGTTAGAGAGAATAGTCAATAATTAGTAGCATTTTAGAGTAGAGTAGAAAGAGAAGGCAAAGATTGTTGCCAAGAGATTGTTGCAAAAGACATGTAAACTTCATTGAAGGAATGGTGAATTCTATGTGTCGATTCTACAATTTGCATGGTCTCTATACTTCTCAAATTTAATTTCATGTTATTAGATGAATGGAAGAAATTTGTATGATCAATGGTGAAATTTGTATATCCATACTACTAGCGGTTTGTTGATTGCAAACTTGCCTTGCGTAGTCAACTGGAATCGTTCAGCTTAAGCTTAACTTCAATTATTGCTTCTTCATTGATATGCATCAACTTGATGGTGTCTGTGCTTGTAGCGGTGATCTGAACATCATAAAGCTTTCCTTAGAAAATTGCACTAACCTTGTGGAGATGATCCTAGCATGTCAAAGCAAGACTTAGTTAAAGTTTCATCAAAGGTCATCCATTGCTCCTACATTCTTAGTGTTAGAATTAGATCCTTCTCCAACCCTTATCCTTTTCTGTTTTTTAAAAATCAAGGATCAGTAAAGACCCACGTTCTAGTGATATCCAAAGCAAATCAAACGCTTAGGTCATTGAGTGTAAGTCCCCTTGTGATTCTAGCAAAATCACATCATACCGCGAGAAACTTATCCACACATAGAGACGCTACATACAAAAACCTTGGAGTTGCCTCGATTAATCCTTCGGCGAGATCTTCAACAGTCGGGAAACTTTGTTCAAGAGAGGATAAGATACCTTGGTATTTTATTCTGTGTTCGCATGTGCATGAAAAACACATCAACAGGGGCCAACACTTAGATTAGATGTTTCTGGTTTTACTTTTAAAACATAAGCTATTTGTTTTCATTTCAATGGGAAGTTGTTTCATAAGAGAAGCAAAAGGGAAATACATAAATTAACATGGAAATAATTATCTATGATCTTATATTTTACAAACCATACCTAGATTTTTTTTAATAATGAAGTTTGCCAAAGCTTCTGCCTTATCAAGTCTACCATACTATCTGAACATGGTGACTATGCTTTACATTGCAACCCGTCATTGGACAGTCCTGTGGGCCTTGGATTGCACATGAGAAAACTCCATAGTTCAATTTTCAGAAAGATTATTTGTGCCTATGTTATGTGTGGAAGGACTTGGAGTAAAAATTGCCTTGTTCCTTACCAAGCCTGTATGTGTTACTTAACATAAATTTCTCTTTATTTGAAATGTGGAAGGTCGATTTTTCCATTTCATTTGGTCCAGAAAATGATCTTCTCCTATAAACTGTGATTTTTGTTTTAAAATCTGATCTGCCCCTCATAACCACATGTAAGTTTTTCAGAAGATGATCTGCTAAGCTTTATTCTTAATATTTAAAGCTCTAACATCATGTGCATATTGTTTAACTGTTAGATATCAAATTTTCAGGACAGATATTAAGTACCTTGAGTTGTAAACTTAAACATGTTTCTTCTATGCAGAAATATTCTTGTTGCAATCAACATTGCAGTTTACCTCTTTGAGCTTGCAAGTCCAGTTAGAGGTTCAGATATTGGGAGCGTATCACTGCCCCTACTTTATGGAGCAAAGATAAATGAGCTGATTTTGGACGGTCAATGGTGGAGATTGATAACACCGACATTTTTGGTATGCTGGAGTATAAATGCTTGTATTTATATTGAGTCCTTAATGTATATTTTCTCACACATCATGTAGAAATTGTTAACTTTAGTATCATGAATATTATCTTGAAATTTTTGTTGAGTGAATGCAACTTTCAGAAGTTTTGTGGATATTTAGTACAACTTAGCTTATTAGAATATGGTTTGGAAGGCTTTTGCAGGTAAGAGTTTTTCTTCAAGTATCAATTTGACATTAGAAAGTCGAACTTAACCTTTAACAAATGAAAAAAAAAAAGAAAAGTGAACCCATTTATATTATGATCAGATTTTTCTCATGTTTAACTCCTGTTAAGGTAGCGTATAGATATTGAGAAATTGCTGGACTTTTTAGGTGCATACATTATTTTCATTTCATAATATGCTTTTACTTTTCACTACCATGTTAGCTGGCCTTTATAGTGTGTATAGGGGGTGTGGGAGGGTTTGTGGGATCCCCACACTCCTTTATAGCCCAATAAGAACAAGAAAAGTAAAATATCTTTTTATTTAAATGAGTCTCTTGCCATTTGTTTCCACAGGAATGCTTGGCTGTCCCTGCAATGGTTGAGGGATGTCTAAGACATCCTCATCCATCCTGGGGATAGGGACGGCCAGATGTCCCCTTCATGCTCTTGGATGTTCTTGATTTTTTGGTATGCATTCTGAGATGTTTCCTAAATTTTGCAAATGATGGGGGACAGCCCCTGATGTCTTGCCATCCTCGAAACGACACAAGGGACGGTGATTGGTGGTTTAGGGGTGGGGTGGGGATGTGTCCTTGTGTAACACAACTATCTGGTGGTCTACCTAGAGGAATATCACCAAACGTTCAATAGTGACTAAATATCAACATGATAAGCTATCATATCCTTTGAATGAGCCTTTGTAGAAATAAGGCATTGGGCTGTCCATGCAACCTCACCATGCCTAAAAATATCCTCCATCTTCTTTGCAATGACTACTTTGTGTACTCTATTAGACATGCGTTGAAGTGCTATCTTTTTCCCATATGCTTTGAACTTCAACTCCAAAGTTTGAAATTTTTGGGAGTACTTCCCATGAGAATGTAGCCATTGTTTTCCCGAAACCACATTTGTCTCTCCAATTCATAGTACATAGAAAGCATTTGTCGCCCCATGGTTGCCTAGTATGATGCTCAACTACGATATCTTCTTGGTGCATGTCATAGTGAATCCATCTGCAACCATCACATTAAACCCTTTCAAATCCTCCACCTCAAGTTCTTTTTTTGCTACTAGGCCCTCATCAATGAAGTTGTGGGGTGCTCCACTATCAATCAAAATCATCACTCTCCAACCTTGCAATACTTCTTTAACTTTGAATGGATTATATCTAGGTGTACTAGATAGAGTAGCAAAAATTCCTCCTTAAACCCCTCCAACAATGTGATTTCGATTGGCTTCTTCTTCGTGTTCAGTCTTTGAACCAATATCCTCATTTTCCTCTTCATTGTTAGAGATAACTTCAATGTTACAATTTGCCTCTTTCTGGGCACGTGACTTGGTTCCCATGGATCTTTGCATGAAAAACGTAATTACTTCCTCCACAGCTCATTCTTTGTCTCCTCATCCATGTTTACTTTTTGAAGCCGTTCCTTTGAAAGGGTTTCTTGTCATTCCTAGGTGGGAATGATTTAGGCTGTAATTTATTTTTCGGTGTGGAAAACTCCATGTTTCTTGCCCTTTTTATTGCATCTTGTAAAAAATGCCTTCACTCAACCTCTAAGTGGTTCAGTCAAACCCTCAACAAAAGGGACAAGTCTTCTCTCTGATACATTAGGAATCATCACATAAAACCTTTGAAATTTAGACACAACTATCAATTGAGCCATGCTGCTTCAATTGTGCTAGCTTCTTGAAATGTAGTTTCAAATCCTTCTAATCAAACTTGTCAATTAGTCCTTGGTTCAGATCTGCATAAGTGTCTATGAGAGTATGGCCTCGTATGACCATATCATGGTATCACCACTCATTAGCATCGCCTTCCAAATAAAGTGTGTAATATCACAATTTTCTAGGTCTCTTGTAGTGCACTTGAATCTAAGTTTTAGGGTTTGTGTCAGCTAGTTCAGAGTGGTATTTCAATGTTACTAGTGTGCTCAGGTGGTTTATTGGAGATGTTTGACATTTCCTAGAGGGATTTCAAAAATTTGTCCGTACTTACTATTTATCATTGTTCGTGGCGATGTGTCCCCCCAAAAAAACCCAATGTCCCATGTACAGGGACGTTTCTGAGACTTGGGGACTTGGGGGAAACATTCCCCAATAGCACCACTACCTCTTCCACCTCCACTAAAGATGTCACTAGGTTGCTTGCTATATGGCATAGGCCATTACTTACTAATTACAACCTTTAACTTTGTGAAAACCAGTTTCCTTTCATGGGGCGCTTGCATAGATGTTATATTGCAGATTTTGCCTTGAAGATTTCAGTTTACCTCAATTTGTATATAAATGCCACCCCTCCATTGCTTCCCAGCTGTCATCCCCTCATCGTGTCTTCGCCATCCCCAAATTTAGGCCCTCGGTCCCCCCGTCCCCAAACTTGTCCTTGTGTCACCGTGTCCCCCCATCAGTAAACTCTGTGGAACTATGCTATATATAGTAAGCATCAATTTTGGACATCAATTTGATGGTTGGCAGACTCACTATTTTTGGATAGTTGGTGATTTCTTAATTTGATGATAGCTTGGCAACATAAGGTGTTTTGGGATATTATTTTAAATAATATTAATTACTAAAAGTTAAATATTACATTTAATTGATGTTATTTAATTTAATAAAGTGACTTTATTTTGGCACCCAAGGTTTTAAACAATCAAATAAAGTACTTTCTAGAGGTGGGCGCCAACTTAGGGAGAGATAAGGTGAATTTAAAAATAAATTAAAAGGTTGCACAACCCTAATTAGGATGTTGAGCTTGAAGTTATAAGAAGGTGTTTTGAAGCTCACTTGATCTATGTTGAAGATTTTGATAATTTCTCTCTGGAAACCCTTGGGGTTTGAGGCTTGTTTGTTTCATCCTTCTAGAAGACGGAAACCCTTTTGAAGAAGATGAGAGATCCTCCCCTGGTTGGTTCGGTGTGGCTCATTCATGGCTACAAATTGTGCGTGCGTGAAGATTTGAAGAGATTCAGAGTCGTTCTTGGTTAGTATTTCAGGTTTGCAGTTTAGGTTTGTGGAAGTCATTGAGATGCTTGTGTGCATGTTGTATGTGAATATTTTGAGTAATACATTGTTGCCATGTTCTTATGTTATTTGGCATCTAAGATATGAGATTGGCGTAAGATTTTCGAGCTTACACCTAGGTGTTGCTTTTTTTGAAGCATTTTTTGGTGATCAGCTACCGCAATGTTCTTAGACGGTGAAGATTTTGTCTCTTTGGTTGATTGGAACTTGTTTCATATGTTGGTGTGAGGTAAAGGACAAAAAGGGTGGTTAGCATGGGAAATATAAGGATTTTTAGTTGTGTGTATGAGCTAGAAGAAGACAAATTACAAATGACAAAATTATAGGCGCTATGTTCTTCATTTCCACGTGGCCTGAAGAGTTTCTTGTGGTTCGATTTCCTTGATTATTACCTTTTGTTAATTCAAATAAGACAAAAGTAGAAGTCAATCAAAAGGGACAAATTCATTCAAGCTTTTGTGGCAATTCTTCCCCTCAAGCATTTTGGATATCTTCATTTGTTGGAATTGATTAATCAGTTATTATGGTCGATTGGTGTAAATTGTTATGCTCAAGTTTTGCGTGGTATTAACAAGGAAATCAAATTGCTATTCTAATAAAATAAATCTCAAGTGTTGGGAATTGAATATGAGTCTAAATTGTGAGTTTAGTGAAGGTTGAGGATTATTTGTTAATCCATGGAGTTATTTGTTGCCGCCTGAGTGTTATGGGATGTCATTGATGTGAAGGCACTTTGGCTTTTGCGTTGAATAGTTGAGTTTGGCGTGGAAATCTCGTTCCCTGTTGGCGTGACCCCTCTGGTAAAAGTTGGGGCAAACAAGGGTTGAATTGCAGTATGAAGCCCTCCCTTTTGGATTCAGCATGCAGGAGTAAAGAAATATATTGGAAGGTCTTGTGTTGTTTGTGGGATCTCTGTTTAAGCAAAAATCCTCCAGTTTGGTCATATTTCTCCCTTAGCAGCAACCAGCTTTTCCTTAATGAGCATACATATATATATATTTGATTCAACTGCTGAATGGCTGCTTCTCAGAGCTGTGTGGGATTATTTGGTCATTAATATCTTCTTAGTTTGGCTCAATACTTGGTAATTTCACAGCTCCTTGGAGTGGCCAGTGCTGGAGATTGTTAGGGATGTTGAGGGTCCAAAAGGGATTGGTAGTGCAGTTGTTCATGCTCAAAAAATTATTCCCAGCACATTTGTATTCCCTGTAAGGTGTTTCAGACATATTAAGTTCCTGACTTTGGCAATGAATGGATCTGCTATTAAATCTGTAAGCTGTATTTTCAATTTTTTATCATAGATTTTCAGTTGAATGTATTCAGCATTTGATACATTAATAATAAATATCTTTGCTTCCAGACTTGTTTTGTGCATTCATTATTTGAGATGATGAAAGGCAGACAAGAACTGAAATAATCAAACAGACAACTTCAAATAAACCATATCAGATGTCTGCAAAAATATTTGTTAATATGTTCATAATTGTTGATGAAAGATTCCCACTCCAAATTTTACCCAATCTGACCCAAATTAGGATGTTATGTGCAGTGTTTATTTGCTGATAAATCTTTGGCCAGCATATATTTGGATGGGGTTTGACTGGTTTTTGTTTTTGTTTGAGTGGGTTTGAAGTTTTTATGCAAGATTCTTGAATATAACATAAAGAGATTGCTGATTTAAACTAATACATTGCATAACATACAAGGAAGGTAAATAAGTAACTGTCATTTGCTTAAAAGTTCAGCATACATACCATTAACATGAACTCATAAGTCTGATGCAAGTTTCCAGCCCAAAAAAAAATGGAAATCAGCTCCAATTAATGTCAAAACCCTAAGTACATGCTAGGGTTTGAAACCCTTCTACCCAAAATAGAGCGGCAAGCTGAAATAGAGCTGGAAAAAGATGGAAATGACCTCTAAAAGGTCAGTTGTACAACTGATTGAAGAAACCTTGCCGTCTAACTGATAAATCTGCTCAAAGATTCCCCAAAGAGGCTGCCATATGCACACTAAAACTGTATTATGATGGAAACTGACACCCGGGGAAATGGGTTTTCATCCAAATCCCTCAATTCTTCCAAGAGTTGGCTTTCCTGGAAGCCCAAGCTGCTTAAGTTCTCATGCAAACTGCTGATCTGAAAAATGGAGAGGTAAGAATGAGCCCAAATGTTATGAAATTCACTTTTTATAACTCTCCAAGAAGTTCGATCCGTGAGAGGGGTTCTTTTTTGCCTTAAAAACTTAAAACTGAGTTTGAGGGTCTATTTTTCATTGACAAAATGGCCCCCTTTTAAAAACAACTTGAGTTACTAGGTAGGGGGGGTCACTTTTCACTATTCATCCTTATGTTTCTCTGTTACTTTTCACCTTTTACTATTCACATAAGGCCATCTTTAATATTTCAATTTTAACCATAGAAATAACTCCCCACAACCAACTGGAAGACCTGTGAAGCTCCCAAACTAGATTCCACAACCCTGGGTTGGGTCCCAAACCACCTTGCTGACGTACGGGACCCCAATAGTAGGTCAACCTCCACCAAAAAACCTGAGAGGACTAAGGAGGGGACATTACAGTTGAAGGGTGCAAAAAGATGAAAGATCAGCCCGCTAGCCAAATTGTTTGATGTAATGCTTGAGCAATAAACCTTTGAAAAGTAAATAGAAGTTGAAAAAATTCGTAGTACAAAAGGGTTAACATCTTACAGTGGTATCAGAGCCTGCAAACCTGCCATCCTATGAGTTTTGTTGTTGAAACATGTCATCAAAGGAAATAAAGTGGCTGGCCAAAATATTTTATGAGACGGGTAGCTCAGTTTGGATTTTGAAACTAAGAAAGTTGTTCTCAACACCTTGATCTAGTTAGAAGGTTGTTTGATCATTGTAGAGAAATCGCCTTCTACATGTTGCAGGCAACTTTTTATCTTGCAGTGTCTGCTTTGAGTCAATACAAGTGGTTGAGACATTCAAATGGTGAGATAAGGCTATTGGTTACTTCTTGTTTGATAGAGATCACCCTTTAATGACTTGGTAGTTGGTAGAGTTACTATTTTGGGATAGTTGTTGATTGCTTAATTTGATGATATCTTGGTGACATAAGGTGTTTTGAGATATTATTTTAAATAATGTTAAATTACTAAAGTTAAATTTTAATATTTCACTAGCGTTATTTAATTTAATAAAGTGACTTTATTTTGCCGCCTAAGGTTTTAAATAATCAAATAAAGTACTTTCTGGAGGTGGGTGCCAACTCAGGGAGACATAAGGTGAATTTAAAAATAAATTAAAAGGTTGGACAACCCTAATTAGGGCGTTGAGCTTAAAGTTATAAAAAATTGTTTTGAAGCTCATTTGAACTATGTTGAAGATTTTGATATTTTTTCTCTGAAAACCCTTGGGGTTTGAGGATTCTTTATTTTATCCTTCTAGAGGACATAAACCTTTTGAAGAAGATCAACTACGGTGGTGAGAGATCTCCCCTGGTCGATTCAGTGTGGCTCATTTAGAGCTACAGATTGTGCGTGAAAAATTGAAGAGATTCGGAGTTGTTCTTGGTCATTATTCTAGGTTTGCAGTTCATGGTTTTTGTACTAATGAACCCAAACCCCTTTTCAAAATTTTGCCGTACCGGCTTACTAGTTCTTCAAACCCGAACCGGCAACTTAGATATAAATCATTAAATTAATAAATTATCAGCTGAAAGTATTTGATATTACAAATGTATAGAGCTGAATATTGTTGGCGGCAATATTGTACAAAGAAATAGAACTAGTTAATTAAGTTGTAATTGTGTTGGTTAGTTGGCAACCGAGGGGTGGCAGTTGCGGTGCGACGGTTGGCGCTCGCACCCCCTCGGTATCTTTATATACTTCCGAATGTAACTTGTGAGGGGACAACAACGATTATGAATGGAATAACATCTCTTATATTGCATCTGATATCTATGGCATTATTATTTTTTATTGCGTGTTTTATCTGTGTGCTTTAAGTTATTCACCTGAGAGGGCAAACATTTGGCACCGTTGCCTAGATGTACTCGGGAACAGAAGACGTAGATGGCGCATGGACACGATGGGCCTACCTGTCGGTGAGATTAACCCAGAGGTCGACGACGCTCAAACGGAACAATCATCATGGGACGCAGAGCGTGATGGCAAGAGGCGAAGGGGAAATTGAGCCCTGTAATAATCCCGGCACAATGTTGAGATAAATTGTGGCCGAAAGGAAAAATAATAAAAGGTTTTTTTTGTACATGGCGTGTGCTTGCTATGTACGGAAGTGATTTATGCCCAATATATTAAATAAAGAGAGAAATAAAAAAGCAGAAACGGACGAGTGGGAGGCCGCGCAAAGGGCCTTGATTCTGGAGCAGCAAGTTGAACGTAGACAGAGGCTAAGGCAACTTGTCGAAGGGTGGCCCGAGGGGAACCAAGGAGGTGTCACGGAGGGTGCAGAAGCCGACGGAAATTTCTATGCGTCGCCAGAACACTGTAGGGTGCAGAGCCACGAAGAGTTTCTGGAGGAAACAAGGTTAAGGAGAGATCTAGTCGAAGAGACTCGGGATCGGTTCATAAACTTATCCCTTACACCACAAAGTGAGGATCACCAAAGGGAGCCAGGAGTGGGCGCGAGTGACAATGAAGGGGAGGATAACCGTATTGTAGGTGCCACACTCGGCAGGCAAAACATTGTACCTCTAGTCACCCATGTAGGACACACCACCGGCACCAGAGGGACTGGAGGGAGCGGCGCAGGGGCCTAGACACAGCCACAGCCACCTCCAAGAAGATGATCCCCATTGATGGGGAGTAAACAAGAACTGTCGAAGTTCAATGGCGATGGGAAGGAAGATCCGTCCGCCATTGTCGAACGTGCGAAACCATATGGTTAGTGAACGGTGTTACCGACCAAGACGAATGGGTAACACAATTCCCAGCAACCTTGAGAGGAGTGGCCATAGACCGGTACTCAGATATGGACAAGGTCAAAGTCGGCACATGGCCCGACCTGAAGAAGGAGTTTGGGATAGAGTTCTGCCTCCTGAGAGATGACAATGAAATAGTCGCTAAGATCTATGGAACGAAGCAGAACAAGAACGAGACTTTCCGAGCCTATAGTCGACGGCTGAAGGAACTATTGGGAAAAATGGAGAGTCAACCAGCAGATGGGTTGAAAAAGCGATGGTTCGTGAAGGGACTAAAGCATTCCCTCCGAAAGAAGATGAAAATCGTTCCACCTACATCGTACGAAGACGCATACAATAGAGCGATGGATCTCGAGAGCGAGACCAAGACATCGAAGAAAAAGAAGAAGGATAGCTCGTCCAAGGAGGATGACTCGTCACAGGAAAGCAACAACGACAGCGAGTCTGGCAAATGGGTGCAAGCGCTCCAGAAAGACATGGAGTGAATGAGGAGGGAATTCAAAACAATGAGAAGCACCGGTCGGACCGAAGGGGACATATGGTGCATCGAGTCCAAAGAGGTGGGGCACACAAAGGGTACTTGCCCGAAGAAGGCATTCTGCGAGATTTGCCAAGTGATGGGACACTCCACCAAGGAGTGCCCATACAACATGAAAACCTGGAATATGCAAATGAACCAGGTGCTGTTCACGGAGTAGGCCACAACGTCCACACCAGTGGGTACGGGCCAACAAGCGAACAACAATGCAACCTCGGGAGGCTACTGAGATAACTGGTGGGGAGGACGTAACAACAATAAACACACAAGGAGCCGGATCCAATACGACTCCAAAGGTCGACCGATGGTACAATGCAGAGCGTGCAGCTAGTGGGGGCACTTCGTCCGAGACTGCTTGAAGGAAGAGGCCACACAATATTTGTGCAAATGGTGTGGACCGGGAGACCACGAAGACGCCACCTGCCCAAAGTTCGGCGTCAACTTGCTCAATGGTGAGGAAACCAAAGAAGAGGAAGTGCTGGCCATAACCCGCGCCCAAGTCAGACACACAATGTGCCCAGATCCGGAGATGGAGAGGCGAAGGGCACGAGAAGCACGGGAAGAATTGAGAAAGAGATACGAGAAAGGGTGAAGGCGAAGGGTACGACGAGTACTTCCAGTTGACCGGAGGCGGAGGATGCTATACTAAATCAAATTTTAAAATTAAAACTGGAGGTTCCTGTGAAGGTACATGACCTCCTCCAAATGATGCCTCAATTACGAATGGCATTGCTGAATAATCTCTCTTAACCACGCACCAATACCAACCACCGCACAGATATTGCTGGGGGGTCTGCAATAGACCCCATGCTGCTGGAAGTTAACACTGGAAGGAAATCGGCCATTGTGGAGATGGGTATCCTTGGCACCATTGTAACCGATACCATCGTCGATGGTGGATTAGGAGTGAATGTTCTTCCAGAAGAAACCTGGCGAAAGCTGGGGAAGCCGACGTTGTGGCCGTCTACATTCAATCTGCTTGAAGCAGATCAACATGGAATCAAACCCATCGGGACACTGATGGGCCAACAAGTTACCATCGGGACACAACCCTTCATACTGGACTTCATGGTAATCCCACTAAAGAAAAAAGGGTATGATGCGATCTTAGGGAGAGGGTGGCTGGTGGCAGCCAAGGCCACCCACAACTGGAAGAAGAACACTCTGTCTACGGAGAATGGAGGAAGGAAGTTTATCATAGACCTCGAGACACAGTTAGTTAGTGAGGAACTAGCATCATCTTCGGAATCGGAGGGTGAAGGAGAAGGAAACCTGAGGAACGAAGGGTGAGGCTGCAGGGAGCCCAACAACGAAGGGATTCTCAAACTAGGGGAGTGTTCCAAGGATGAGATAGGGTCATTGAACGGGCTCTTCCACTGGTAGATGGAGGATTATGAAATGTTCCAGAGCTACAGGCTCGAAGTAGAGGAACCGGAGCAAGTAACAAAGGAGGTGTACCTGCTAGAATACATAGAATATTGGAAGGGAGACGCTCCAAACCTCAGTGACGTAGATAATCCGAAGATCAATTGTGTCAGCAACGATTGGAACCCTGTGTGGAAGGCCGCAACTTTCAAAATCTTTATTCTTCTTCTTCTTCTTATGTATGGGAAGGAGACCATGGTTGTCGTAGAATTTGTGGTTCCAGGTCTTCGGATGGCCAGTGAAAATAGACTTGCCACCAATGGGTCCAAATTGAAACCCTACCACAAGAAGCGTGCAGGGAACCTGAGAGGTCAGACCCGAGAGTCTGGAGGGGAACCCGATAGGATGGAAGGGGACTCGAGAGGATGGGCAGGCAACTTGAGAGGCACGGGACCAACGCGGGAGATTCTTGGACAAGGAAAACCGAGAAGGATGAAGGGCGATCCCGGAGACAGGGGACTCGAGCCGAAGACTCTCTAGACAACTAAATTAGGAAATTTATCAAAAAAAAAAAAACAAAAAAAAACATATGGTCGTACGGATCTGTACGATAGTTGATCGTACGACTGGGGAAAAATAAAATAAAAAAATTACAGTTGTACGGGTCCGTACGACAGTTGACTGTATGGCTGAAAAAAAAAAAGAAGAGAAGAAAGCCATGGTGGAATCACTGTACGGTGGCAACACCGGTGGTGGAACCATCGTGCGGTGGCAACACTGATGGTGGGACCACCGTGCGGTGGCAACACCGGCGATGGGACCATCGACGGTGGAGCCACCGTGTGGTGGGACCACCGTGCGGTGGCAACATCGTGCGGTGGAACCACCATACGGTGGACCACCGTGTGGTGGAAACCACCACTGCTGCAAGGAATAAAGGCGCGAAGCGCAGAGACATAAAATGCAAACATAAACGCAGCACCGCACAAACAAACATAGCCGTACGGTGGAGGGGTGACTGCACGGGAAGGTGGCCATACGATTGGAGGTGCCAGTGCTATTGTTGACCATATGGGGAGGTTGTGTGGTTTTGAGGGTTGTAAATTGGTGTTGGTAGCGGGGGCGCTGCCCCTCGACCCTGCCCTGTACTGCGATAGGGAGCGCACCTGGGGCGCTGCCCCCAGACCCCGCGAGGGGCGCTGCCCCTTGATCCCACTGGGGCGCTGTCCCCGACCCCAGTTTATTTTTTTTCTACAATACACTTGTTGGAGTTGGGCGAAGGGCATTAGAGTTGTCACGGTAAGTGTTGTGGTTGTTCATACTATGAGAAAGATGCCTGCAACTAAGCATTGGCGGGGAAGCCATAAGCCGTAGAGGGAGACGGATTTGGAGGTTGGGAACAAACAGAGTTTGAGGGAAGGCATTGTAGGTCCGCGCAGTTGTATGACACCAGGGAGTTATTCAGTTCAGTTATTAGCCTTTGGGGAGTGTGATGGAGGATTTGAGGTGTCTCCTGGCCTTTGTGCCAACGGGTTGTGGCCACCTCCAGGAAGGAATGGTACGCTTTGAGGAACTTGGAGTAGGTCTCGGCTGGATGTGAGGTTGCCTTGGTGGATGGAGAGAGGGCTTGGGAGGAGCTGACCACCAGGTTGGAGGCAATACTAGCGTGAGACTTAGCTCAGTGTACCCAGGAGTTGGATGTTGAGAGGGCAACGCCGGTGGCTATCGAGGACAAATTGGCTAGGGAGACAGTATCATTTGAGTAGCAGTTGGTGGAGGTTGAGACTGAAAAGCATGTTTTGCAGACAAGTTTGGTTTAGGCACAAGAGGATTGTGATGTCAAAGGAAGCACTAATGGTGAAATCCGCACTTGAGCATCGGATGGTAGCATAAATGGGTTTTCAGGCGAGGACGCAGTAGATGTATAAGTTTCGGGCTCGACTAACGTCAGCAGGTCTATTTGATGTCATCTCTATTTTGTACTAAGTCGTCCGGAGACGATTTCTTTTCTTTTTGGGGGGATGATGTTGGCGGCAATATTGTACACAAAAATAGAACTAGTTAATTAAGTTGTAATTGTGTTGGTTAGTTGGCAACCGAGGGGTGGTAGTTGCGGTGCGACGGTTGGCGCTCGCACCCCCTTGGTATCTTTATATACTTCCGAATGTAACTTTTGAGGGGACAACAATGATTATGAATGGAATAACATCTCTAATATTGCATCTGATATCTATGGCATTATTATTCTGCATTACGTGTTTTATCTGTGTGCTTTAAGTTATTCACCCGAGAGGGCAAACAAATATAATTGTAAAACATAACCTTAAAATCTGAAATAGCATTCTGGTAAAACCCTTGAAATGATGATATCAATTGTTGAGACCAAGGCACAATGAAATCTTCAACTTTAAAGACTGTACGACCTCCTTATATGGCTGCATTTATTTCTGGGTCTCTGAAATCATAGTAGCACCAGCAACCCATCATTGAAGTCAATATTTTATCCCAAAGAAGGTACAGCTGGGCTAGTCTCCAAATATTCATAAAAAACAGGCACTTTCCTTTATCCTTCCCATGCCCCCTTCTCACACTTGTACTGTAGCTCATGGGCATAAATGGTATGACAAATATTGGGTCTACTCTTTATGTAAATAAAATGGTATGGCTGGTCTTAGTAGGGCCAAGAATATATGAATCACATCTCATTCATTTTGTTTATAAATATTTTCAATAAATATTCAAATTACTTCAGAATTGGGATTTGATTAGAATTTGAAATTATTATTTTTGATTATTTGGCAAATAACTCCATACCAAGCAAGCACTCAAATTTCAATTATTATTTGCTATGCAAATATTTTCAAAATCCTTCAATTTGCAACTCTACCGGATACTAAAAGCAAACTTGGAAATGATCTTTAGCCTTTAACATAAATCTCCATAAATTCCAAACATTCAACACACCCGTGAATCTTGTATGAACCCACTCACAAATTGGCTAGGAATGTTTTTGTCCTTGAAACTAATCTTTTCTGTAGGGTTTTGTCCTAGGGTAGAAAGATTAATAGTTGCTCCATCTCCAAAGCTGGGGTTTTGAAAATAAATTCTCAAGAATGGAGTTCTCTTGTCAAACTCTCCTTTTTTCACCTCCTTTCAATATTTGAAATATTATTTTTCATTTCGCTCTCAAATGACTTCTAATATTTCTTTTTAATCTATTTTAACATTTGGACCCCCCAAAAGTCACTTTTTAATAAATTGTCCAACTTTAATAAAATAATTAATTTAATATAAGTTGCCCATAAAATAAGTGATTTAGATAACTTAATTTAATCAATTAACTATTCCCTTACTGCATCCCCAATTAAGCTACAAGAACTAAAATAGGCTAAGGTTTTCTGCCAAGATTGCCCTCACCTGCGAAGGGGACATACAGCGTGGTTTATATTCTTCATTGTATTATTCAAAAGTCAACTGAAACAGTCAAGAAGCCATTTTTTAACATACACATTTCCTAGCATAGTTCCTGTTAGGAATAAATCTAAGAAACCAAAAAAATGTGCTTCCCCAGAATCAGTTTAGTGAGCCATTACATTGTTGAATATATCTCTATAATAAAAAACTAATCTTGTAGCTTTGTTTTTGGATAAAAGAGTTTAGCTGAGCTTCATATGTATCTTAACAAATAAATGTGATTTTTTTATTATAAATAATTGTACTATAACAGATTTACTATCTTTAGTTTCAAGTAAACAATACATGGGTTGCACTTGCACCTCAAGATATATTTGGTCATTGATTAAATTAAACTCTTCTGAAAGTGCTTGTTAGTTGGAATATGAGTAAAGGCTGTTCTAGAGATGTTAGATATCTGACTTAAGTGAAATTGCTCATTCTAAGTCTAACATTTCATGTGATTTTTCTGTCATAGGAGGCATCGCTCCAAGGGCTCAGTATTTTAAAATGAGAACTTTAAATGAAAAGAAATTTAATGAAAATCAAAATATAGGGCCTGTAGGATTTCATATGGTTTTATGCTAAATGAAAGTGACCTTTAGTTGTTTGGGAATTCAAATGTGTCAGGTTTTATACACTATATTTTATAGTTATATTTTGTTACGTTGTGTTTGGAATTGGACTAATTAACCATAAATTTTGTTCCGTCTTGTGTTACAGCATTCTGGATTATTGCACGTTGCCTTCAGTTCCTGGGCACTTCTCACATTTGGACCTCTGGTTGATAGAGCCTATGGATCACTTGCATTTTGCATGATTTACTTCCTTGGAGGAATTTGTGGAAACTTGATGAGTTTTTTCCATACACCAGATGCTACCATAGGTGGTACGGTAAGTTATGAGGTCAAAATTTATCAGTGTTCTGCTCTTGATTTTCAATTAATAAGTCATCTGAAATATTATCGATAATGTCTTGAGAATAGTGGAACAACACTATTTTTCATTTATCAAAAGAGAAACATTGCTGCATATTTGAGTTCATGGACTTCATATTGGTGCATTTCCGTATGTGTTGTTGCTTGTTTATTACATTGGGAAATTTGTTCACCATTAATCTCCTTAAGAAGTTAGATTGCCACAAATTCCATTCTCGTCCAACAAGGAACACTGTTAGAGCATATCTGCACATTTGATTTAAATTTGTCTTTTGGGGCCCCTTGCATCACCAAATGTGGGTATTCATTTGGATGCTTCAAGTTAGGTTCATTTACATCTTTAAGACACTAGGTTGTTCCTGTGCTTGTTGGGATTGTTGCTTATTGGACCCAAATGGATAAAAGTTTCTTGTACTTGCTATCCAAGTTTCTTAGATGTACCTTTGGTGGTTGTAAGTTAGCATGTCTCATAGATTCACATGTATAAATAGATGAAAATTGCAACTCATTTAGATCATCTTGACTGCTTTTGTTATAGTGAAATACTGTACATGATTTTACCATCCTTATCTTTTATTCTTTTGTTATCTCCTCCCTCTCTTAGTTCTAGATTGCTTTATGGAGTTAATCAATCTTGAAGGAACAAACTATCCTATTCTCACAAGTCACTTCCTTTTCTCTATCATATGCTTTGTATTTGTAGAACATGAGTCATTATACCCTTTATCTTAACATACTTTTTTGGACATTAGTGAACTAGTAAAGAGAAAGATCATTCAATTATATCTTTGTCAATATAACTACCATCATCACATTTCTCTGCATTTTAGACTTCTAATGAGAAAACGGTGCAATCCACCTTATAACAATCAAGTTTTATGAAACAATAGCAACTAACTTTGTTCCTCAAGGAAGTTAGCCTTTCTTCAATCTGCATGCTTGTAGTTTCCTTATTTGTATTGGTTAAAAAATTAATTTCATTCTCCCTTATATTTTGATATAAAGTTATGCTCAGAACTAGCTTCATGAAGGAGCTTATTTCTTCATACAAGAGAAGTCTTCATAGCTCAGAAATTACGAAGGAAGTAGCTGTTATTTATTAGTTGAGGCTTGATACAAATGTTTGAAAGGGTCGAGGCGAAATATTAGTGCAATGTCTAGACAAGATCCTCTTTCTATATTTTTCCACTCACCAAAAGTTGATCTCTTATATTTTTGAGCATGGTCAGATGATTGAATGACCAGCTCAGCTTTTTCGATCAACACATCATATGATCAGTTTCTCAATTGGAGAATTCTATTCTCATATATGTCATCTAGAGTTTTCATAGTATCCCTGTTGAAATATTGTCATTGATGTCAAAGAAAATTATCAGATTGATTGATGAAAGAAATTGTGATCCAAAGGCCACTAATCATTGAAAAAAAATCCAGTCTGACCAACAAGTTGAAGGTGCCATTTGAATAAGATTACATAAATAAATAGTTCTTTATTTTGGCACTCAAGATAGATTTTTGAAGAATATTTATCGTCCCCATGTTAGAAAGGATTTTAAAATAAATAAATTCATATTTTTTGGGCCAATCCTCCTCATAAGCAGCCCCTTGTAATATTCACAAAACGACAAACTTAATTTTGTCTTGGCCAACTTCATACTTGCAAACAAGCACTCTAACAACAAGACAGATATGTCTTATTAACATAAGTGAAATAGGTGTGATCATGACAGAAATTTTGTCTTACTCCTATTTGGTCTTATTCGCATGTTATAACAAAAAGGTGCAAATTGTTTAGGGTGTGATTTATGCTTGGGAAAATAGATTTATGGAGTGGTGCAATCATGTTAAGGCAAACAGCTATTATGAAGTGGTGCGATCAGAATGGGTTATAACTGTTAATGTGAAAGGACATGTTTTCAAAGTGAATTCCCTCTATTGGCAAGGTATAAGATGAGCATTTTGTGAGAGTTGAATGGTGTTTTGAACAAGAGTTATATTATTAATACACCAGCAATTCCAAGCATATGAAAAGAAGATCTTAAGGAGTATATTTCCAGATTTTAATATTATACAAAGGAATTGTGAGGACTGTTAGAGTGAATTTAAAGGCAGACATTATAGCAGATTTATGAACAGACTTATAGCAGAATTTTGAATAGAAGTTTATATTGAGGTTGGTGCCTCATATTGAAAGATATTGGTATGTCTTATTGAGTTGGTGCTCAAGTATTGGGGATTGGTGCCTACAAATTTTGTAAAAACAAGATTATATAAGGAATATTTTTGCCATGGTTTTCTCCCGCAAGGGTTTCCACATACATTGTTTTCCTTATTATTGGATCTTGCATATCTGCTAATGTGGATTTAGTTTTGAAGTGATTAATTAAATTTTTGGGAAAGTAAAAGATTGTCATTATACTGATTCACCCACCCCCATCCCCCCTCTTTTAGTATAACTGTGTGCTCATCAATTGGTATCAGAGCTGATTCCTTCAAATTAGTCTAACAAACAAATTAGAAGGTTGATCTAAAGAGCACACAATGGAGGACAAGAAAGATTCTCTTCCAATAAGGATCCATTGTTTGAGGGGACAAATTATGCCTTTTGGAGCTTAAGGATGGTAACTTATTTGAGTGCTCTAGGATATGGTATTTGGCAATTAGTTAAGAAAGGCTATACACCATCTGCGACTACCCCAATGCATCAAGTAGGAAAGAGGGCAAATGAAAACACCGTTAAAGAAAAAAATGCTATCTTATGTGGACTATCTAAATCTGAATACGTGAAAGTAATGCATTGCAAATCTGTTAAGGATATGTGGGATAAGTTAAAATAAATAAAGCAAAACTTTAGACCCATTGACGACAATTTGAGATTCTAAAGATGATGGATGAATATGTTGCTGCCTACTTGCTTCGAGTAGATGAGACATTCAATATCATAAAGGGTCTTGGTGAAAAAATAGAAGAATCAATGGTAGTGTGTAAGCCGGTTAATTAGTAAATAAGGCTTTTTGTAATGCTTTAAAAGAAAACAATAGTATTAAGTTATATCTACGGGGTAGTTGGTTGTTTGACGGTTGATGGCCTAACCAACCGCAAACTCTTTATATGTAAACTTGTAGCACATTTGGAACTCATTGGATTGGAGAGGAATATGATAAAGATCTATGCTACATGAATATATCTTGGTATACTGTATTGTGTGTTGTTGGTTCCATGCTAATGCTTTATTATGCTCTGGTGTTATAAATTGTATCTTGATGTTTTGTATACTACAACCTAATCCACTTAGGCTACTAACATTTTGGTGCTGTTGCCTAAGTTGAATCCAGAGGTCTCTGGAGGGAAGGCTGGCGGGATGGAAGCATAATGGGTCGTCCATTCGACCAAAGCATCCGGGTAACAGACAGTGACGTAGAGGATAACACCGAAGTAACCAGGGAGGATCAGTTGACACAAGACCTGATTCACGCGTGGGACGTTTCTGTGGACCGATACGTACAACGAGAAGCGTAACTAAGCGCAGTCTCGGCTGGTACGGTACGAGCGTAACTCAACGTGAACCAGGCCGTACATGATCTCCTGGGTAGTCTTCCACGGTTGTTGGCACGTGTACTCGTGGAACGTGAAGAGGAACGAGAGAACATATGGAGGGAGCAACGTAGGCAGCAAGTGCTTCAACAGTATAGAGATAGGAACCAAAGGGAAGAAGAACAGAGGGACACCACACAGCGACGAAACCACCGTAGTTTCAATAATTAATGCCAAATACACTCAACAAAGATCGAAGCTGACAACCCTCGGAGGAACAAGAAGGGAGCCACGAAGACATAGTGAGAAGATCCCTGCGCATCCAGAAGCAACTTGAGAGGCGCTTGAAACTCTACCGGATAGTTGAAGAAAGAGGGAGCCTGGCGGAAGGTTCTCGGCAACATACACAAGAGTGTGATAGGAGTCATGACAGCCCACATGCAATAGAAAGTAGTGAGAATTGGGAGCAAACAACTACGCCGATCGAGTCATTCAACAATTCCCAGAGTAAACCGGAGATTACGAGAAAGATGGCACATAACCTCGAAAAATAGAAACTTCCTAGATTCAATGGACTAGGATCAGTGGACCCCGCTCGCCACTGTAAAACTTGTGTCACCATATGGCAGGCCAATGGCGAGGATGATGAGGATAATTGGTTGAAAGCATTTCCGACCACCCTCCGTGGAATTGCCATTGACTAGTACACGGACCTGCCCACCACTACAAAGGATACCTGGAAAAAACTTGCTAAGGCGTTTGAGGAGGAGTTTCGGCTACTTCGGGACGATGACAAGATTGTCGCAGAAATATACAACACCAAATAGGGCAAGAGTGAGACGGTAAGGTCCTACTACCGCAGACTAAAAGAGTTGATTGGAAAAATGGACAATACGCTAGCCGATGGGTTGAAGAAGCGATGGTTCATCGAGGGATTGCAACCATCCCAGCGGGAAAAGATGAAGGTAGTACCTCCATCTACTTTCATGGACGCGTACAATAGAGCCATGGACATTGAAAGGGAGAACAAGACATCGAAGGGCAAGAAGCGCACAAGTGATGAAGATAGTAGTGATCAGGAAAGCGAGGAGTCACGCACGATACAAGCACTCCCGAAGGATATGAGACGGATGATGCGGGAAATGCGGACGCAGAAGGAAGAAAGTAGGGAGGGTAGGGACCTCTGGTGCACAAAGTGCAAACTAGAGGGACACAAAAACCAATTGTCCAAAGAAAGCATTCTGTGACATCTGCCAAGTGTTGGGACATTCTATTAAGGAATGCCCCTACAACTTGAAGGCAAGGAGTGCCCAGGTACTATATACTCAAGAGCAAGCAACACCACCAACTACACCCTCCAAGAACACAAACTCAGACGCATCACCAGGTGGCTATAGGAGTAGCCGGAGGGGGAGTAACAACAACAGCAATAATAATACCCCACGGGGTCGCATCCAATATGATGCAAAAGGCAGACCAATGATACAATGTCGACGATGTAATGAATGGGGCCATTTTGCACGCGATTGCCAGAGTGGTGTCAGACAAGGAGGAGGGCTACTCTGCAAATGGTGTGGGCCGAGCAATCACGAAGATGCGGAATGTCCAAGATAGAAAGGCGTGAACATGCTGGAGGTAGTACGATCGGAACCAGAAGTGCTGGCCATTACTTGATCCCATACAAGGAAACTAACGTTTCCTGACCTAGGTACAGAAAAGGAAAGACTAAAGGAGGCACAAAAGGAAGTAGAATGGGAAATAAGTGAGGAACGGCAGAAGACAGTATCCCACAAACCCACCAACAACATACGAGCCGCCTCTGAAGCAACCATAATGAAGCAATTGCTACAAACCACCGTGCCGGTCCGAGTAGCGGATTTGTTGCAGACACTACCACAACTGCGGATAGCTATAAACCAGGTGGAGGGGACCAGAAAGGAGGAAAAGATGCCAGGCCACAAGGAGGAAGTGGAAGAAAGGAATCACTCAAAGGAGACCGCTGACCCCATGTTGATGACAGTAGGTGTGGGTAGAACACCAGTTGTAGTGGAAATGGAAATCATGGGCTACAAACTCACCAATACGATTGTGGATGGAGGATCAGCAGTAAATATGTTACCAAAGGAGACATGGAAGGCCTTGGGGAAACCAACACTGTGGCCACCCGCATTCCACCTGGTAGGAACAGACCAGCAGGGGATAAAACGAATTGGCACACTCATGGGACAAAAGGTAACCATTGGAACCCAACAATTATTTCTAGATTTCATGGTTATATCTTTAGCAAGGAAGGGATATGATGCACTCTTGGGAAGAGGATGGCTCATCATGGCCAAAGCAGATCACAATTGGAAGAAAAACACTCTCTCAATCAAAAGTGAAGGGAAGAAATATATCATCAATTTGGGAAACCAAGTAGCGAGTCAAGAAGTGGCTTTGGATTCTGGGTCTGAGAAAGGCGCACCAGGGGAGGATGGTGAGATGGAACCTGATGAAGAAGGAGTCCTTTGCCTAGGGAATTGCTCAGAGGACAAAACAAGTTCTATCAATGGGTTATTCCACTGGCAGATGGAAGATTACAAAATCTTCCACCCGTGCAACATGTTGGAGATCCTGGAGATCGAGGAAGACAATACTTACCCGCCACAATTTGCCGAATACCAGGAAGGGGAGGCCTGGATGGATGGGGCCCTGGCCCACCAATTCGGAGAAAATGAGATCGTACGATATGTGGAACCCAAGGTACAACAAACCAACCTTGGAGAAGAAAAGGACCCAAAAGTAATACTAGTAGGGGACGATTGGGACCCCGTACTAAAGGCAACAACATTTAAAATATTTCTCGAATACAAAGATGTGTTCGCATGGACATATAAGGATTTGAAAGGAGTGCCTCCGGAACTATGTGTACATCGCATAACATTAATACCAGTGGCTAGGCCAGTAAGGAAACGCCCTTACCGCATGAACAAAAATTATGCGGCAAAGGTGCAAGAGGAAATAGAAAAAATGTTAGAAGCGGGAATCATATTCCGGGTGCAAACCAGCGAACGGGTCTCGCCTATTGTCATTTCGCTCAAAAAAGAGGGGAATCAGATCCGCATCTGCATAGACTTTAGATGTTTAAATGCTGTAATTGTGAAAGATCCGTTTCCCATACCTTTTACTGATAGTATACTGGAAGAAGTGGTGGGGCACGAAATCTATTCCTTCATGGATGGCTTTTTGGGCTACAACTAGATTAGCATAGCCGAAGAGGACAGGCTAAAAACCACCTTTATCGTGGAGGATGGAGTTTACGCGTATAACCGGATGCCATTCGGATTATGCAATGCCCCAGCCACATTCCATAGGATCATACTGCATATCTTCGACAAGATGGCGACTGGAAATTTTAAAGCATTCCTGGATGATTGGTCAGTATACAGCGAGAAAAAGGACCACTTGCAAATATTGGGGGAGTGCATGGAAAGGCGCCGTTGAGCACGACTTGCCCTCAACCCAAAGAAATGTCGGTTCCTCATTCTGCAAGGAAGGTTACTTGGCCATATAGTCTGTAAAGCAGGGTTGAAGACTGACCCAGATAAGATAAGAGTCATCATGGAAATGGAAAACCCAACTGATGTTACAGGAGTAAAATCCTTCCTTGGCCATGTAGGGTACTATTGACGGTTTATTAAGGGATTTGCTGAGGTCTCCCTTCCGCTGGAAAAACTCACAAGGAAGGGGGAGCAATTTATATGGCACCAAGAGCAAGAAGAGGCCTTGAGGGAACTCAAATCCAGACTTGTAAGTGCACCTATCTTGATATACCCAAATTGGGATAATAAATTCCATGTGCATGTGGATGCCTCCAACTTTGCCATTGGCGCCACCTTAGCATAGACAGGAGCCACAGGCTTGGATCACCCTATATACTTTGCCAGCCGCCTATTGTCGAAAGAAAAAGGAATCTATAGTACCACAAAATGAGAGGCCTTGGGGATGGTGTACACAGTGCAAAAATTCCATCTTTACCTCCTGGCCATGCCCTTTACCTTCTTCGTAGATCACCAGGCACTCATGTATATGGTCAACAAACCGGTCATCCAAGGGAGAGTAAGTCGATGGCTAATCTTACTACAGGAATTTACTTTCAACATTGTGGTACGACCACGAAAGAACCATGTAATGGCTGATCATTTGTCAAGAATAACATCAGTGGAACACGCAAAAGGGGGAATGAATGAGGATTTTCCGGATGGCCACTTGTTCAAAATAGTAGTCTTACCATCTTGGTATGAAAAGCTTGGACAATACCTCGTCAGCACAACGTTCCCAAAGGAGATGCCCCCAAGTGAAAGAAGGAAGCTGGTACTAAAAAGCACAACGTTCCAACTAATCCACGGCCTTTTCTACAAAATGGGCCCTAATGGGGTACTACGAAGGTGTGTCTTAGAGGAAGAAATTCGTTCTTAGGGAATCACATGAAGGACTAGCAGGAGGGCATATGGGCCTAGATGCTACGGCAAGAAAAGTATTGCTAGCAGGGTTGTGGTGGCCTACACTCTATGCAGATATGCGGGAATGGGTGTCAAGTTGTGATACTTGCCAAAGGGCAGGTAAGCCACTCAAACGAGATTATATGCCTCTTTTTCCATCCCAACCGCAGGAGTTGTTTGAGAAATGGGGGCTAGATTTTGTAGGGCCACTCGGGACAAGTAAGGCGCACAGTTGCCGATACATAGTCGTGGCTACAGAATACCTTACAAAATGGGTCGAGGCCAGAGCTCTTCCGGACAACTCGACACTCAGCACCGCCAAGTTTCTATATGAACAGATCGTAATTCGGTTCGGAATACCGATACAAGTCACTAGTGATAGGGGCGTACATTTTGTGAATTAGCTGATACGCACCATGACAGTAGAATTTAGGATCTTTCACACGCTGTCAAGTCCATACTACCCATGGGCGAATGGGCAAGCAGAGTCAACAAACAAAGTGTTGGTGTCCATCTTGTACAAGACTTGTGGAGTAGAACAAGAGGACTGGGAGGAAAGGTTGGGTGCTGTGTTGTGGGCCTATCGTACTTCTTACAAAGCCCCTACTCAGCATACCCCATTCCAACTCATGTATGGGTAGGAAGCTGTGATGCCAGTAGAGTATACTATACCGAGCTTGAGAATAGCAGTCCAAAACCGGTTGGGGGACGAGGAGAGCCTAAGGGAGCGATTGGCTACATTAATTCAGATGGAGGAACATAGGACAGTGGCACAATGGGCCACAAAAGTAGCCTAGAGAAGAAGGAAATTTTGGCACGACAAACACGTGAGACGGATGAAATTCTCACCGGGACAGTTGGTGCTCAAATACAACGACCGGAATGAACTCCGACCTGGGAAGTTTAGGGTACGATGGTTAGGACCCTATAAAATAGAGGAAGTAGGGGCAAACGGAGCTATAAAATTATCTACCATAGATGGCACTCCGATCAAAGACCCAGTAAATGGCTCAAAACTCAAAATCTACAAGGAGAGAAACTGTTGCAGCGAATATATTGGGGTATGCCTTGACAAAATGTGGGACCAAGGAAGATGAGGATGGTTCTAAGTCATGAAAGTTAGGAACATGGGTTCAGAACAAGGAAAAATTAAATACAAAGAGAACCCAAATAAAAACATTTCGCATGAAAAGAAAAGGCCATAGAAAGATAAAGACCAGAGAAAATATAAAAAGTTTAATATGGGGCCAACAAAATAAAGGAAGGAGTGGTTCACAAAAAACTAAGTGGAGGATAAAATGCATCTGGCATAAAAATGAGAAAGTGGCACAAAGGCACATAAATTCTTGCGAAGGCAACGAAGAAGTGTGGAGTGTGCAGGGCGTACGCATTGAGAAATTGGTACAAAGGCACAAAAATCCTCGCGAAGGCAACAAAGAAGTTTGGAGGAGTGTGCAGGGCGTACGCACTACACAGCACGTACACACAGCCGAGGGAGGACACGCTAGAGGCACGCATTGGAGAGGGTGGAGCATACCCAGAGCCGCGAAGGGGAGACGCGGTGTACGCGAAGAGCCCAAGGGGGGAGGTGGCATGAAGTGGGGAAGCGTAGGCACACACGGACGCGGTGGCACGAAGGGAACACGGGGAGGCGAAGGCGATTAGAAAGGCCACGAAGGGAGCGTACGTGGGCCAAGGCACACCAAGGCACATGCAGCGCCGTAGGGAGTGTACGCAGACCAAGGCATACGCAACGGCCAACCTTAGCCACCACAAGCGCAGTGACCATATCCAAGAGTACGGCAGCATATGCGAACCAGACACAGTGTACGCAGTACCCAGCCACGACATATACAACCGCAGCGTACGCAGTGACGAAGTAAATCGGCCACATCAGCCCCATAGTACAGACATCCGTGAAAGAGCTCAAGGCCACGAAGGGGGCCACCACTACAGTTGCACAGTGAGGGGGAAGCATATGCCAACAAGGCACAAGATGGTGAAAGGGAGTCATGGCAACCCTATTACGGGAAGTTACGACATAAATTACAAGGCTAGTACCTCTAACAAGCAACCAATGGCCATGCCAGGAACCAGCAAGAAAAGCCAGGAGAGGGCATCAGAACAGGTAAATGTGGAGAATAACACGTTTGAAGGAGTTCTTGGAAGTGAGTGCAAGAGGTGGTGGGAAAGCAATGAGGAGGACGACCACCCCCTAAAGAATTCATTGAAGAAAGCAAAGGTTGATCAAATCATTGTTATGCCCATCTTCAATCTAAAAGAATTTGAGCCTATATTGCATGCCATGGTCCATGGATATGAGTAGGACAAGCATAGATCAGTAATTGACTATTTGGGACAGATGGTGGTCATTTCTTATGCACCCAAGGAATTCAGCAAGGTTTTTGGAATTCCAAGTAGGGGCGATTCAGCTATGAAACCATCAACAAGAATGTCTACAGAAGAAAAGAAGCGGCTGCTGGAACACATCTGCGGTAATACACTCACAGAAGAGCAATGGGACAGTTTATGGTAGAATAGCAATAGAAGGGGCC
This sequence comes from Cryptomeria japonica, assembly GCF_030272615.1. Classification (NCBI taxonomy): domain Eukaryota; kingdom Viridiplantae; phylum Streptophyta; class Pinopsida; order Cupressales; family Cupressaceae; genus Cryptomeria; species Cryptomeria japonica. The sequence goes on along the minus strand of NC_081405.1, from coordinate 590,953,109 downwards.
TGAAAAAATCTTACCTCACCTCACCAGAGTGGAGATGCATCATGGATATCCTGAAGAGTAAGCTAACAGCAGCAAGCTGAGCATCCGATGTTGCAATATGGATGCTACGCCTCATGTACGGACTGAGAAATGGCAAAATATACAACTGGGGCCGAGTCCTTTCCAGTCGGGTAAAGGAAGGGATGCTCCTCAAACACAAAACCCTGTACGTGCCCCATCACCTCATTGCCCTCTTCTTGGAAGCATTGAGAACCCAGGTGGTGCCGGAAAATAGAGGAGGTTTTGTGGCCTCAAGTCGGGTGGAGCCCTACAAGCCAACCATGTATTATCGGCTACACCTGGACACTTTTACAGTAGTAGCCACAGAGACACCGAGAAAGCAAGCAAGGCAAGAACCTGCAAGGAGCACGAAAGATGGAGGGGATGAAGATGACAACTCTGACGAAGAGGTAGAGACGGGGGAAGAGGAGACATATATCTCATCTTCATCGGAGGAAGACGAAGGGGAATTCCGTATGGAGCAAAGCCACACTATGCATGGACTAGAAGGTGATAAGGAGGATAGGACAGGGCTAGAAGTCGCAACATTGGAACCAATGGGCATGGAACAGGAAGAGGGACACGTAGGAGGTCTGCAGCAGGTAGAGCCAGAAAGCCGTATGGGGGGCATACAGCCGTACCAAGATGGGGAGTAAGGAGAAAGGTACTTTTCAAGCCGGCACAGATTCCCACCACGACACATTTGGTACCAGGGGTTGCAGGGACCCCATCCCAGTTAATAGACTTGAGGAGACATAGTGCAGGGGCCCACACTCTCCATATAAACACACCCAGGGGCGTGGAAGCCACTAGAGCTGTCGCATTGGTAGTGGCACCGATAACCGATCCCCTCGCAACACCTGGAAGAGCCAGAAGGAGACAAAGGGAAGGGGACAAAGGAAGTAGACATGGAGACCGAAACAGACAGCCTGCTCGTCAGATTCCAGATGGACATAGAGGTTCCACCACCTTCACCATCATTGGGGCTTGACCAGCTGAAGGAGAGCCTGAGGGTTGAAGAAACTGGGAAAGGGCACAACACGTCCTCACTAGTAGAGGGGGTCGGAGAGTGGGAAGCTGCTGCGCAACATTTTCTTTCAGAGTTGGAAGTAATGAGGACAGCCACACAAAGGATGATAGATCATCCTCGAGGATCTGATGTGCCTGCTATAGTAAGAGCAATGAAAGCACTAATGGCATTTATGACAGAAGGCTGCGAGAGGGAGTTCTCGGAGAAAATAAGGAACCAAGGTTGGCCCGACACGGAAACTTCGGAGATGGTAGCAGACTGGGAAGTACCACAGATCCTTAGTGGGCATACAGGAGGAAATCAGGAAGTAATGGGAGTCCTCACTTCCATGGAACAGACTTTCCGTACTACATTCTTACAGCTCCAGGGGATGACTTGGAAAGCGAACAGAATGGAAGGAGACCACACACTATCCCTACAGCGAGAGAGTGAGCTGAAAGAAAGGATCAACGCTCTAGAGCAAGAAGTGGCTCAAGAGAGAACCACACGGCTGGGAAAGGAACGGGAGTTGGCTGCCTCTGAGAAAGACCGAATGGATGCACTCAGGCTTTTGAAAGCAACTCGGGAGAAACAACTCATTGCTGAAAGAGATCTAAAGATCCTCCGAGAGCGGGCCACTACGGGAACAGGGACGTCCTCTTGTCCCTCTAAGTAGATAGTTTTTGCTGTTATTATGTTGTTTTGTGTTCATCTGGAAGACGACAAGTTTGGGGGGGGGGGATGATGTAAGCCGGTTAATTAGTAAAAAAGGCTTTTTGTAATGCTTTAAAAGAAAACAATAGTATTAAGTTATATCTACGGGGTAGTGTTGACGTGTATTTTGTACACAATCATACACAGAATAAAATACCCAAAGGCATCTTATCCTCTCTTGAATAAAGTCGCTAACTGCTGAAGATATCGCAAGAAGGATCAGTTAGGATGACTCCAATGTTCTTTTTAGTAGGGTCTCTACGTGTGGATAAGCACCAGTGGTCGTTGTGATTGCTGCGTCATCAAGGGGCCTTACGTCGCCGAAGAATTTCCTAAACTAAACAAGCTTTCAAAAATGCCAAAAGAGTAGGGTTTGCAAGAGGTCTAATCTAGTCTAACCCTAAGAATGACTTAATGTGGACAAGATTTGGTGGGATTCTACCAACTTCAATATTACCATAAATTAACAACTCTATTGAAATTGATGCGATCTTCTAAGGTAACAAATGATTTTTCAATGCATCAAAGATCAAGGACACTACCACGAAGGTACATATCCAAGATACAACAATGATTGAAGGTTTAAGTGATTCAAATATCTCCAGTCGACCACGCAAGGCGTTCCTACAATCAGCAAGAAGCTAGTGGTTTGGAAAGCGAATCCTACCAAAGGTCAAGTCCAACACTTTGTCCTTCGAATTAAAACACTACTTTGATTGAGAATGATTCAAGAAAAATGAACAACCATGAAGATAACCAAGAGAATTGCAACAAAACACCATAACTTCAATATTTTATTGATCTCAAAGCCATCATGTACAACAATTGTTTGAATTCCTTTCTCAAAGCTCAATCTTGCTACAAAAGTAAATTGCTTCTAAACTCTAATCTCTCTAATTCTCTAATGCATCAATAATTTCTAACTCTCTCTGATTCATTACAAAATGAAAAGAAATGAGGGTATAAATAGCATCCTCAATTACAATGAACGGTCCAGATTGAAAGAAGATCAACGGCCAAGATTATGACACCTAAACCCTAATTAGGGTTTATTACAAATAGCCTCCTTTTTACTGAACAATATTAAATGCATAGCCAAATATTAAATTTGGCACAAAAACCTAGGAGACATAGACCAATGACAATTAAGGTGCCATGTCATCTATAATAACCTCTCATCTAGAATCTTATTCCCTTTCCAATGCTCCTTTTTAGCATATGCAATGAATCTTGATACGATTCCTTCGATCTCAACAATTGGAATCTCGGGAAGATTCCTCATTCTTTCTTCTAAGTGGATGACTTGATCAAATGCCTTGAGAAGAGCAGCGTCCCATTCAGGTTCAAGTTCCTTAGTCTTTTCAATCAGGAGCATGGTAGCAAACATCTGGTCCTGTTGCTCATCTGTGATAACATTAGCATCCTTGCAAAAGATGACCTTAATTCTATCCTCCAATTCCTACAAATCCACATCTATCTCAACTTCGATCCTCCTGCCAAGAATGGTACGTAGTACCTCAAATACTCTGTCCTGGATCGGGTGGATAACCTCCTCAACATGGCTACATCTAGTACTGATGTCCTCAAAGAGAACTTCCTTCATCTGGAGTAAGGTTGTGTTGTGACGTTTTCACACATCGCCCCATTGCAAATGGGGACCCATGTTTTTTTTGCTCATTTTGTTCGTTTTCGCTTTGCTTTTTCTAGGGTTTTGTTAGTTTGTTAGTTGTCTGGATTTAGGGCCAAGCCTTAGGGTTTTAAATTTTGCCTTTTCCAGCCAAAATCCAGTCATTTTTGAGAGCTTTTGAGCTTCTTTTCTAGAATGCAAATTTTAAATACAATGAATTCGCCAAATTGGTCTAATTTTCAATTGGAATGTTCATGCAGAGCTTAAACTTGTCTAAGTGTTGACCGTCAATATGAATTTTTGTTTGATTGAATATTTTGACCAAATTTTGACTTTTTTGAAGTTTGATCCTGGGCATTGGAATTGATTTGTTTTCGCCTCGTGAAGTGTTAAAATGTGAAAAATCTTGTTATTTTGGCCTGTAGGAGCAAAATCGCTCCTGTCCCTCAGTGAAGGACGGGAGCTCGTTTTCAAATATCTTACTATTCTTGCAGGGTCAAGATGAATTACGAATTGGAAGTGATGGAGAAAGGCGAGATCTTTCCATTGAATATAAATTGAAGATTTTCATGAGCACAGAAATGCCTCCAGGAGCAAAATCGCTCCTGTCCCTCAGTGAAGGACCGGAGCTACAAATCCAATTTTGCTTTGTCCTTGCAGGATTTTAAACGTCTTGACGATGTGAAAAGGTCCAGAGAGGTGCATTTTATCAAATGAATATAACTTGAAGTGCTGTCGGGGAGATCACATGGATAAGCAAGTCCGGCTTGAGTGAGGTCCTGATCCTGAAATTTGGCTAAGTCTGGAATGTCCTGATCCTGAAATTTGACTAAGTCTGGAAACTGAAAAACCTCCAAAAACTAGATTTTGCAATATAACTCCTGGAGGTCTGAAACCACTCTCAAACATCCTGAAAGTATATATGGAATATAACTTAAAGTATAAGAAAGAAGAAACATAGAAGGAAATGTCACTTATACTTAAATGTTATATTCCATTAAAATTGTCCTGATCGAGAGTGCGAAAAGTCAAATTTCGCTCGTGTCCTTCTCCAAGGGTCCAGAGCGAAATGCGCTCCTGTCCCTCTCCAAGGGACCAAGGCGAATCGCTCGTGTCCCTCACCAAGGGACCAGAGCGAAAATGCTTAGTTAAGCCATTCCTGACCTTGTTTGGACGAATCGAGACATCAAAGGCATGGTGAAGGACGAAATGAGCATGATAGAACATCCAGACTTGATCAAAAAACAATGAAATGATGAAGTTTTGCCTAGAGGGTCAATTTCGCTCCTGTCCCTCACTGAAGGACCAGAGCGAAGTTCTTCATAAGGTACGATCTGGGCAAAGATCAAGCAAATTTTATGTTCGAAGGCAAGAAAGGAGGTCAATCGAACTCATTGAAGACAAATTGAAGATTTTGAAACGTCAACGAGGGTCCCAAAATGCCTAGTTCGCTCCTGTCCCTCAGGAAGGGACCAGAGCGATTTTTGTTGTGGATGATTTTCTCGCCAAATTTCAACCGATCTCAAGGCATGGATGAATGAAAGGAGGCATTGCGAATCCGTTGAATATAATTTTCGAAGGTGATGAAGTGAAATGAGGCCCACAAGAGCAAAATAGCTCCTGTCCCTCTCCAAGGGACCAGGGCAATGAGGTACGTATCTTCCCACTTTTTCATTTTTGGGCGCTAAACAAACATTTTTTAAATTTATTTAAATGCTAGAAAAAAATCGATATTTAATTTAAAGCATTTAAATAGCGCATGGTATGTATTTATTAATTATTTTTTTGCCTTTGTAAAAAATCGAAATTTATTAATTAAAAATAAAGGCATTTAATAATTAATTATTAATTTAATAAAAATCAAAAGGGAGCGCTTGGGTTTATTTTGTCAAGGTCGGCCTTTATTATTTATTAAAAAATCGTTTAATTTGCCTTATTAATTATCAAGTCGGCCTAAGGTGGTAATTGTGAGATGAGCGCTATAAAGGGAGGTGAGAATCATTATTTTCACATTATCATTTTTCATGCGATCTCAAAGGGAGAAGTGCGAAATTATCTTCAAGGTGCGGGTCTTCTCAAGGAAGGCGCAAACATCATCAAGGGAGTGCGAGTGTGTTTGAAGGAGCGAATTTCATTTCAAAACAAAAGAAGGCACTAGTTTTATCCAAGGCGAAACATCTATCCAAAGGTGGTGCGAACTTAATCTCACTTGAACGAACTTGCCAAGGACATATCAAAGGTGGCGAAGTTGTCTTTTTGAAGAAGAATCACGTTGATGACCATCTTACGTCAATTTTGCCTGGGCGAATTCCTTTATTTTGCATTTTAGAGTTAAGCTCTCAAGTAAGGTATGGCGAGATCTCTTGTTTTAATTTCGAATTTTGATTGTCATTGCCTTAATTTTGAAATTTTGTTTTTCCTTAGCTCAGTCTTTTTTAGGAAATGATTAATAAAGGACTTATCATTAAGTTTCCTAAAATTTGCTCTCTAATTTATGTTATGTATTGCAAAATCATGTTACTAATTTTGAAATGTTGTGTAGGCGTCAAATGGAGGTCTCTTCAAGGAAAATCAAGCCGGATCAAGGATGGTCTTCGCCAAGACGATCAAGCCAAGACATGGGCGACCTCTTTCAATCCAGCATTCCAAGGCGAGGTACATCGTCATCCTGCACATCAAGGACAAAAGGAGTTAGAACAAGAGTTAATTAAAGATAGCCTCTCAACGACATCAAATTGAATATCTAGCAAGCTTCAAGTGTCAGATGAGGTGGCGTCCTGGTCATCATTTCTCCAATCAGTGAAGTCCATCTCAGCATGTCCAGATTCAATGTACTTAACTCATGGAAGGTGGCACAAACTCCGATGTACCTACCCCGGCTATCCATTGGTCGATTTTTCTAAAAGGGACATGTGTCCAAGCAATACAATTTTATCATTGGTCAAGCATTAAATGTTATGTAATGGTTGTAACAAACCCTAATTAGGGTTTTCATTGTAAAATCTTGGCCATTGATCTTGAATTGATCTAAGCCATCAAATTGTATTGTGGGCACTATATAAGCCCAGGCATTTCATTTTGTAAAGGTGAATTTTAGATAGAATTAGAGAGAGTTGTAAATAGTTGAAAGTAGTTAGAGAGTAGAATAGGAGGACAAGGCAAGAAATTGTTGCCATTGATTGTAAACAAACTCCATTTTCATTGAAGTAATGGTGAAATATGTCGTTTTCTTGCAATTTGCATGGTTTCTTGTTGAAGTCTTCAATCTTAGATGGTAGATAATTAGATGAATGGAGGGAATGTGATTGATTGATGGTGGAATTCATACATCCATACTACTAGCAGTTTGTTGATTGCAAACTTGCCTTGTGTAGTCGACTGGAATCGTTTAGCTTAAGCTCAATTTCAATTTGTCGCCTCTTCATTGATATGCATCAACTTGGATGGTATCTATGCCTGCGGTGATAATTTGAACATCATAAAGCTCCCCTTAGAAGATCGCACTAGTCTTGTGTAGATGTTCCATTGATGTCAAAACAAGACCTAGTTAGAGTTTCATCAAAAATCCAATCATTTCTCCTACATTCTTAGTATTAGGATTAGATCCTCTCTTCGCCCTTATCTTTTTTCCATTTTTTTCAAATCTAAGTTAGTAAGAGCCTGTGTCCAGCAAAGCAGATCGGAAGTTCAATGTAAGTCCCCTTGTGATTCCAGCAAATCACATCATACCACTGGAGCTTGTCCACACGTGGAGACCCCACTAAAAGAACCTTGGAGTCTACCTAACTGATCCTTTACGCGAATCTTCAGCAGTTAGAGACTATTTTCTCAAGAGAGGATAAGATGCCTTTAGGTATTTTATTCTGTGTATGATTGTGTACAAAATACACGTCAACAGGTTGACCATTGAAATAAACTGTGAGGTCCTCCATCCATGATCTTTTCCTGTGCTAAGACCTTCCTTGATGTTTGTCTGATTACTTGCAAGACAGGAATAATATCTTTGGTATGAGCAAAAGCGGCTACCGTTATCATCAAGTTGTGGATGATCTCAAGAACCTGGATAGCCCTATGAATGGTCTTCATCATCCTTGTTGCAAATTCTACGGCAACTGTATGAGATTTGTCAATCCAAGTGCTCATAAGCTGGACCAAACTCCTGAATCTCTCTGCCTCACCAATTGATTGAAGGGGAAGTGCCTGTATGGGTGATCTTGCTGGATCCTGACGTCCCAAAGGTTGATTGAGATGGCTGAAATATGTTCTCCATGAACCAACTTCTTTCTCAAGCTTTCTGTTCTTTTCCATTTCTTCCCTAAGCTTGTCTTTCAATGCCTCAAATGAATCGGTAGCATCATCCATCGTCTGTGGATGGACCAAGCTCAAATGTTTCTACATCATATTCCTCTGCAAGGATCTCACCTTCATACTTATCCACGACCGGTGTAGCTATCTGCAACTTTCTGGATCCAGTCTCATCTCTAATCATCTTGGACATCTTAGTTGCCTTTCTCTTCTCTGTCACTTCCTGGGAATGTCCAACAAGGCTCTCTAAATCAATCACATTGTCCTCGTCCTCGATCACAATCACCTTCGTTAATCTTTCCTTCAACCAATCTGGGATGGCAGATCTTGTCTCTTTAACCTGTATTTCCTTAAGCAATTCTTCTTCTCTAGGAGGAGATGTTACTTCATTATCTTCCCTATCTTCATGCAACTCATTGTCTTGGAGAGATCCACCTGGTGTCTGTCCTTCTTTATCATTCTGTACCATTGACTCCATAGACTCCTCTATCTCAAATGTCCTCTTCTCTTGTCGAGAAGATGTACTGGATGAACGATCTCGGTTGGCCTCTTGCTTCTTCTTGGAAGATTCTCTCTTTTCAGGTCTCTCTTTCCTCTTCGAGCCTCTTGGATGGAGATTGCCTTCACTTGCACTTCGAAGGTTGCCTTCACTTGTATTTCTGGGATTAGGATTGCCTTCGCTTACACTGGCTCCACCCTCAGCTGGTCTTTCCTCCAAGGTAAAAGTCATAGCTATGCCTTGCTCTCTCAACTTTTGATGCTGCACATCAACCCATCTGCGAGTACAAGACAAGACTGGAGCCATCAAATCATCTAGATCCACAACCTCGGGCTCATTCCAATCTAACCTCACTGTTTTGCTTTCTCGATCATAGGATGATTGGAGATGTCTGCCACTGTCTTGAGCTTGGTCGGCCACTCTGTAAATCTTGCATTTCCTGATGAAATCCAAAGGCAATCTAGAATGCATCTTTCTTTTCACTTCAAGATCGTCTAAGAGATTCATCATAAAATCTTCTATCTAAAACTCATGCTTAAATTTCCTACCGACTGTCTCCTCTATATATCCATGTGGATCAAAACTTTCTCTCAAGGCAAAGAATGAAAAAGAATACAAAGCTAACTCCTTCTCTACGTCATCCATGGCTAAAGCATTAGGACATACCTCAACCGAATTGCCCAATATGATAAGTACAGGAACTCCATTTCCATGTCTGTGTCTGAATGCCTTCGCATATGCTGCCAACTGTCTTGTTACCTCAAGTAACACTATTCTGTCTGTCGGATATCTCGGCAATATGTATGGAGGTGAAGGACATCCATGAACTCTGATATAAGTAAATTTCGAAAATTGGATAAACCAAGCACCGTACCTCTTTACTAGTTCCTGTGCATCCTGAGATAGACGATTGTGAATCCCACCTTGCAACGTCCTTGTGATGTTCATCGTGAAGGTATCATTAACTAACTTGTAGTTGCTTCCTGGCGGATGATGCAAGTGAACCTAGGAATCACAAACTCTGACCTCGCTGGGTCCTCTTCCAATCACTCCTCTGTAAGGTAGTCCTGCGTACTCAAAGCTCCTGATCAAGGCATATATGACATATGAACTCATGTGGAAGGACTTGGTAGCCTTCAATCTCCTTAACTGTACATCCAAGCAATGGCTAATCATTCTAGCCCAGTGAATTGTTCCTTTTCCTTGAACTATCACCTGGATGAAGTAGAACATCCATTTCTCAAAATAGAAGGCTTGAGGGGCTCCTGTAACTCGGTTGAGCATCGTTATCAAATCTCTGTACTCCTCCTGGAAATCGATCCTATGTGGTGTGTTCGGGATCTTGCTCAAGCGAGGACGACTCTTAAGTAGCCAATTCTTGTTGATGATGCTTAGGCAAGCATCTGGATCATCTTCGTACATGGACCTGGCTCCTTCTATGCTTTTGTAGACCATATCTCTGTGCTCTGGAAGATGGAAAGCCTCACTTATAGCTTCCTCTGAAAGATAAGCTAAAGTGTTTCCCTCCTTGGACAGGATCGTTCTGGACTGAGGATCATAATGACGAGCACATTCGATCATCAACTCATGGCACTGGACTGCTGGAGGGAAGCCGGCCGCCTTAGTGATGCCACTTTCAATTATCCTCCTGGTGACAGGTGATGGCTTGTCAATGTAAGGGACCTCTCGAAACTTCTTCGTACTAAAGTTGCCCAAGTTGGTATCTCCAATGTTGCTCCACTTAGACACGATCTTGGTCTCCAGTTCTTCGTTCTTTTGATCTTCCTTCATGAGAGCTGGACGACTGGTGGATGCTCCCGCCTTCGGGGTCGCCATTGTAACACCTACACAACATTTCATAATAAGTAATAGATTTTGCAAGGTATAACTATAGATTAGAGATTAATTTTAGGAAACTTCATGATAAGTCTTTGAGTTATCATTTCCTAAATATGATTGAGCTACTTGAAATTCAAAATTTCAAAATTCAAAATTTAAGGCTATGACGATCAAAATTCAAAATTAAAACAAAGGATCACATCGCCATACCTTACTTGAGATCTTAACTCTAAAATGCAAAATTAAGAAATTCGTCTAGGCAAAAATCGGAGTTTGGAAGATTTCAACGTGATTCCCTTCAAGCGAACATCCTCCTTAGCAACCTCGCCACCCTTAGGGGGGTCTTCAATGTCTTGATGGCAAGTTCGCTCAACTCCAACCAAACTCGCACTCCTTTTGATGATGTTCGCACCTTGTATCCTTGATGAAATTCACACTCTCCTCTAATGATAATTTCGCACTTCCTTGTCTTCTCCAAATCGCATGTGAAGGATGTTTAAATGATGATTTGAAATGAAATAATTTACCTCCCCTTTATAGGCACTCACCCTCTCATTTACCTCTAGGCCGACTTGGTAAAATAAGGTAATTAAAAACAAATTTTAAATAAAATGAAGGGCCGACTTTGTAAAATAAAGCAAATAAAACCCAAGCGCCCCAATTTTTTATTTAAAATAATAATTAATTCATTTAATGCCCTCGCAATTAATTAATTCGATTTTTTAAAGGCAAAAAATAATTAATTAAATGTCCATGCGCAAATTTTAAATGCTAACTTTAATTGAATATTCAAATTTTATCGATTTTAGCATTTAATAAAATTCAAAATGTTATTAGTGCCAAAATTTGGGAGATGAAAAAATACAAACCATATCGCTCTGGTCCCTGGGAGAGGGACAGGAGCGAATTAGCATTTTAGCCTTGATTCTCTTGCCTTTTACGTTCAAAACTACCTTCCCCACATGTAAACTGGCATCTTCGTTAGGTATCTCGAGCTTGATCAATTCAACTTTGTGGATAAATGCCTCTTAAGGTCAATATCGTCCTGGTCCCTTGGTGAGGGACAGGAGTGAACCTTGTGTTCTAGCCCAAATTTGCCATCTTTTAACCTTAACTTCTTGTTCATCACCTTCCAAATGATATTTTCAACCTTGTTGATCTTTGTTTTGAGGTGATTTTTGAAGGAAAAAGAGTGATTTAATTAATATCGCCCTGGTCCTTGCCTGAAGGACAGGAGCGATTTAGCTTCTTTGCTCAAGTTGATCACTTTTGACGTTTGGTTTCCCGCATATCATCTTCTCAAGAACACTTTTGACTTTGTGCAACCCTGCATGTCCTTGGCTAGACGTGATTTTTGAAAGAGATGGCCAATGTAATGAATATCGCCCTGGTCCTTGCCTGAAGGACAGGAGCTATCCTTGGTATCTTGGGCTCATCCTTGTTTCTATCAACTCGCAATTGCCTTCACAGTGTAAAACAATGTCCTTTGGTCCTTCTTGAACATTTGAAACGTAATTAACATTCAAAACTTAAGCCTTTATAGAGATTTCGCTCTGGTCCCTAGGAGAGGGACAGGAGCGAACTTGGGCATATAGTGCAAATTCTTCATCTTTGGCAATCTTTGTAACTTCATTCTTTGTCGAGGCGTTCTAAACATAATTGCTTCCTTGTACCCTGACTGGGAGTGACTTAAAACTTGGAAGGAAGGCAACATAACCAATATTTCGCCCTGGTCCCTGGCTGAGGGACAGGAGCGAATTTACACTTGTAGGCTCAATCGCACTTTGCCACTGCTTAAAATTATCTTCAACGGACTCATCATGAATCCTCTCATTCATCCTTGGCATGGAATTTGTTTCAACTTGGTGAGAATTTGATCTAAGGAAGAAATCGCTCTGGTCCCTTACTGAGGGATAGGAGTGCCTAGGCAAATATGGGCCTCGCTTCGGTGTCTTGCAATCTTCAATTTGTCTTCAATGGGTCCGTTACACCTTCTTTGCTTTCCTCAAACCTAATCTTCACTTGATCTTTGCCCAAATTTTGCCCTATAAGGAAATTCGCTCTGGTCCCTGGGAGAGGGACGGGAGCTATCATCAAATTTCGCCCTGGTCCCTGGCTGAGGGACAGGAGCGATTTTGCATTTAGGTCTAATTTTCCTCATGATGACATTTCCAAGTTATATTCAACTAACAGGATGTACTTCCTTGGTTCTCCTCAAATTGTGAAATTGTTGAAATCTTGCAGGGACAAGGCAATGTTGGATTTTAAGCTCCGGTCCTTCAGTGAGGGACAGGAGCGATTTTTGCTCCTGGCACATTTCCATGTTTGCGAAATTCTTCAAATTATATTCAACGGAAAGAACATGCCTCTCTTTATCTCTTCCAATCCGAAAATCGTCTTGATCCTGCAAGGACAGTAAAATTTTGAGAAACAAGCTCCGGTCCTTCAGTGAGGGACAGGAGCGATTTGTCCTAAAACTCCAAAAATTCGCCATTTTAAGCTTCAAAAATCTTCCAAATCTTTCAATTCGCGTTCAAATATATCCCTTGGCGACCCTGCACAAGACAAATGAAACAAATTAACAATCAAGATGCACAAAACATTATTTTCGCCCTGGTCCCTGGGAGAGGGACAGGAGCGAATTTGCTTCCACAGGCCAAAATATCAAGAATTTAAGGCCTCAGTCACTTCACAAGGCAAAGTTAGGTCATTTCCAATGCCCGGGATCAATCATCAAAATTCCAAAATTTGGTCAAAATCATTCAATCAGACAAAATTCCATAACTCTATCACTTAACACTTAGACAAATTTGGACTTGCACTCAAAATTCTGACTGAACTTAGACGGATTCACTTGACCATCTGACGAATTCACCTTATTTAAAAATTGCATCCTACGAGAGGAAGCTCAATAGCTCTCAAGATTGATTGGACTCTGGCCTGAAAACACAAAACCGAAACCCTAAGGCTTGACCCTAGTCCAGATGACTGACATACTAAACCAAAACCCTAAAAAGTAGAGAGAAGGACGAGCAAAAACGAGCAAAAAGAGGGGGTCCCCATTTTAATGGGGCGATGTGTGAAATGGTCACAACAGGTAGTTGGTTGTCTGACGGTTGATGGCCTAACCAACCGCAAACTCTTTATATGTAAACTTGTAGCACATTTGGAACACATTGGATTGGAGAGGAATATGATAGAGATATGTGTTACATGAATATATCTTGGTATACTGTATTGTGTGTTGTTGGTTCCATGCTAATGCTTTATTATGCTCTGGTGTTATAAATTGTATCTTGATGTTCTGTATACTACAACCTAATCCACTTAGGCTACTAACATAGTGCAAAAGGTTTTAAGATCTGTTACTTTAAGATTCGATACTAAAGTTTTTTCTATTGAAGAGATGAAGGACATGGATAAATAAACCATGGATGAGCTACATGGAATCCTTGCTACATATGAGATGAGGACAGAAAGGGACAATACATATAAAAAGGATACAACCTTAAAAGCCACACAAAGTTAAAAAAATAGAGAACCTATGTCAAGTAAGAGTTCCAAGGAAGAAATCAAAACAAAGAGAAGATTGGTCACCACATGAAGACATGAAAATGTCTTTACTTTCTAAAGTTGAATCCAATGACTTTATTGAACCTAGCAAAGACACACATTGGGTAAGTGCCATGGAAGAAGAATTGAGTCAAATAGAGAAAAATAAAACTTGGGAACTTGTCCCAAGACCCAAGGATAAAATGTAATTGGTAGCAAGTGGGTGTTCGAAAATAAATTATATGAAGATGGCCAAGTTGTAAATTATAAGGCAAGGTTGGTGTCTAAAGGTTATGCTCAAGTAGGAGTTGATTTTGCAGAAAAATTTGCCCCAGATGCGTGATTAGAGGCCATTAGGATGTCCTCAACATTTGCTTGCTTCAAAAATTTCAAATTCTACCAAATGGATGTTAAATCAGCATTTTTGAATGGACATCTAGAAGAAGAGGTATACATTGTGATTGAACAACTTGAAGGATTTATCTTGTTAGAAAACAATGACTATATTTGCAGGCTCAAGAAAGTTCTTTATGGGTTAAAACAATCCCCTGGGGCTTGGTACTCTAGATTGGATAAGTACTTTGTAATGCCCCATTTTTGGAGAGGAATTAATTAATTCATTTAATTAGTTAAGTTGTCCAAATTATTATTATTTTTCATGGATAGCTTAATTAATTATTTAATTAATAATATTAAGTTAATTATTTATAAAGTTATCAAATAAATTAAAAATTAAATGATGACTATATTTAATTAATTTAATAAAGTGACTCAATTAAAAATTATATCATAAAGTCACTTAAGTGAAATAATATTATTTCTAGAAGCTTCTAGAGATGGACTGAAAAAGTATAAAGGGAGATCTAGTTGAGCTTCAAGGCAGCTTGGATAATTGATTTTGATATTGATTGGGTCTTGTGGAACCAAGGGGTTTCTGCAGAATATTGTCTTTGGGAACGAAAACTCCCATTGATAGCATAATTGAGGGAGTGATAGATCTCTCGAGGGGTTGCATTAGGGAGGTGATACTTCAGTCATCTCGATTGTGCTCAAATTGTGGCCAAAGGCCAACTTGCTAAGGTACGATTTAAAGGAGTCAAGAGGAGACATTTTGGTGTGGAAGTCTTCAAAGGTTGTTCTACATTGATGCTGACTACACCTTCAGTTCACTGAGTTTATCTCAGTCATCTTTAGACCAGCCATGGATAGGGTGAAATTCACATTTTTGCCCATAGGAGTTCACATTGGTACTGACTCTACTCTCATGGTGACATCATTGGTTAGGGAACTTAGAGGCGGCAGATTACTAAAACTGATCAGAAACATTCAGATCTGGGACAGCAGACAATGAACCCAGATTCATTGTGATCCATACTAAGCATCAACTTCATTGAGGAACTCAAGGCAATTCTTCCCAGCTGCAAATTAAAGGTGAATAAGAAAAGTGCAGGTGTTATATCTGTCTGAAGCAATCAGCTCTCTTCTTCTTATCCCATGATTTTGCTCTTATCTTTCTATTTGAGCATCAAACCTACCATTTATTGAAAGTGCTGTGCGAGGGAGAGGTCAGCAATTAAAATCAGTGGCTGAGAAGGAACTTGTTGTGATGTATTCACACATCGCCCCATTGCAAATGGGGACCCTTGCTTTTTGCTTTCTAGGGTTTGTTTTCTGGGTCTTTTAGGGTTTTGTCTGTTAGCCTTTGCATGATGAGTCCTGTCAGGGGGATCACTGGATAGCAAGCTTTGCTTGAGCTAGGTTGAGTCAGTAGATGCTCCAGGTTAGGGTTTCTTTGAAAGTCTTCCTTAGGGCCTGGTTTTTCTCTTGTTGCTAATTGCGTCTTGCTTGGTGAGTGAGTATCATCCTTGAAGGTCCGAGCTAGGTCAAGTTGGTGAGTGATGAAGTCTGGAATGTCATCCTGATCTTCAAATGCCCTGAAATTTGGCTATGTCTGGAATGTCCTGATCCTAAAATTTGACTAAGTCTGGAAAATTGAAGAATCCTCCAAAAACTAGAATTTGCATTATAAATCCTGGAGGTCTGAAACCACTCTCAAACATCCTGACATTATATATGGAATATAACTTAAAGTATAAGAAAGAAGAAAGATATAAGGAAATGTCACTTATACTTTAACGTTATATTCCATAAAATGATCCTGACGGAGAGGCTAAAATGCCAAATTTCGCTCCTGACCCTTCCAAAGGGTCCAAAGCGAAAACTCACCAAGGACTCAAGATCTCACCTAAGTCAAAGAGTGCTTGAGCAAACGAGCAAGGATATAGAAGGAAATGGATCTAGGATCAAGTCTAAGACAAAGTCAAGTCAGTTTGAAGGTGAATTGAGCCTAGAATAGGAATTTCGCTCTTGATCCTTCCAAAGGGTCCAGAGCGAATTCCTCTACAACACACTCCACCTTGACCCAAACTGTAAGCTAACCCATTCCTAGGTTTGAATGAAGGAAAAAGCACTTGTTTGAGTGAAGAAATGTGAAAATGAAGCCAGGACTTGAGCTCAAAGAGGAATTTCGCTCCTGACTCTTCTAGAGGGTCCAAAGCGAAATTCTTAGAAGACCCCTTTTTCTTCCTTGTTTGCATTGAAAGTCTTGTTCCTTGATAATAGTGGGGGTAGACGGATATGTTCTTGCCTTAGGGATTGACTAAAACAGATGAAGTTAAGGATTTTGGCCTAAAATAGGAATTTCACTCCTGACCCTTCCAAAGGGTCCAGAGCGAAATTCTTCATAAGCCTCATTTGCGTCCTTGCTTCGACTACCAACCTAGTTCCTTGGGCGTAGTTGGAAGGAGAATGATATGTCTTTACCTTTTGAGGTGATAGAATGTGGAAGAATGGAGGATTTTGACCAAAACATGAATTTCCCTCCTGACCCTTCCAAAGGGTCCAGAGCGAAATTCACCTTTTCCTCTATTTTTCTCTTTCATATGGCCAAGTTTTGGATTTTTGAGGCATAGTTGAGGAGACTTGGATACATGTTTGCCTTGGACAGAAGGTTTAAGACTACAAAATGATGGAAATTAGCCTAAATCAAGATTTTCGCTCCTGACCCTTCCAAAGGGTCCAGAGCTAAAATCCTTATAAATCTCAAATTCTCACTTGTCAAGACTAATTTCCTAGTTTCTAAGGCATCTGTGGAAGTGTTAGACATATTTTTGCCTAAGGAAATGACTAGAGGTGGAGGAAATGGAGGATTTTAGCTTAAAACAAGATTTTCGCTCCTGACCCTTCCAAAGGGTCCAGAGCGAAATTCTTGAAAACACTCATTTTTCCTTTAGCCAAAGTCAAGACCAAGGTGGAAATGAGAGGAGAGTAGTCTATGTTTGCCTCCCAAGGAAGATTAGAGTTTGAAAAATCAAGAATCAAGGTTAAAACATGATTTTCGCTCCTGACCCTTCCAAAGGGTCCATAGTGAAAATCCTTATAACTCTTGTTTTATTCCTTATTTTGGCTAGGCGATGGCTTGATGGAGGATGAATTGGTATGTTCTTGCCTTGAGAGGGAGTTGGATGCTTTGGAAAATCAAGTTTTTGCCTAGGAGATGAATTTTGCTCCTGACCCTTCCAAATGGTCCAGAGCAAAATTCACTATAAACCTCATTTGCTACCTTGTTTGAGCTTGAAACCTTGTTCCTTAGGTGGAAAATGATCTATCTTTGCCTCCAGAGAAGATTGAAGTTTGAAAAATGAGCAATCAAAGCCTAAATCAAGATTTTCGCTCAACCCTTCCAAAGGGTCCAGAGCAAAAATCTTCTTAGACCTCATTCCGGTCAATTGTTTGACCAAATTTTGATTTGCAAGGTATCTTGAAAGGAAGAATGGACATGTTTGGCCTTTGGAAATGTTTGAAAGCATTGAAAATGAAGGATTTTAGCCAAAAAGGTGAATTTCACTCCTGACCCTTCCAAAGGGTCGAGAGCGAAATTCCTTACACACCTATTTTTTGACCTTGCTTAGAACACAAAGTTTGTCCCTCGGGTGAAGAGTGATGTTTAGTTACCTTCTAGAGTGGATTGGAGTTGAAAAGATGGAGGATCAAGTCAAGAACGAGAAATTCACTCCTGACCCTTCCAAAGGGTCCAGAGTGAATTTTCTCAAAACCACCCTTTTTCCCAATATTGTGCCAATGCAATTGCAGACTAAAGTGAATTGAGGTGAAAGAGATCCTTAGGAATGACTTCAAGTGCTAGGAAATCATTGAAAGTGAAGGAATTGAGCCAAATAGTGAATTTCGCTCTTGACCCTTCCAAAGGGTCCAGAGCGAAATTCCTAAGATCCCTTATTTTCCTAGCAAAATCAAGTCAAACTTGGGTTTCTATAACTTGGATGAGTGAGGAGAAGTGTTTTCTTGCCCTTTTGAGGTGGATTAAAGTTGAAAGGATGGAGGAAGAAGACTAAAAAGTAATTTTCGCTCTGGACCCTTTGGATCTCTATAGGTCTTATTTCCTTCCTAGTTTTGACCAAGTGTTGTTTTCTAAGGTGTGTTGAAAGGTAGATTTATGTGTTCTTTCCTTGAGAAATGGTGGAAATCAACTCAGAACATGGATTTTGCTCTTGACCCTTCCAAAGGGTCCAGAGTGAAATCCTCATTTACCCCCTTTATTTTGCTTAAGGCATTGAGAGGTGAAGTTTTCAAGCTAATTTGGTAGTGAGTGGACTTGATTGTGGAGAGGAGAGTTGA
This sequence comes from Cryptomeria japonica, assembly GCF_030272615.1. NCBI lineage: Eukaryota > Viridiplantae > Streptophyta > Pinopsida > Cupressales > Cupressaceae > Cryptomeria > Cryptomeria japonica. Next base: position 590,934,830 of record NC_081405.1, on the reverse strand, counting down.
GTTAGATCATTTTTGAAGATGGATTGGATGAAGGAGGTGAGAAATCAATCAAGAATATGGATTTCGCTCCTGACCCTTCCAAAAGGTCTAGAGCGAAATTCCTTAAATCACTTTTTTTCCTTACAAAGTCAAGTCAAAATTGGGTTTTTATAGCTTGCATGAGTGTGAGGATTGATGTTCTTGCCCTTTTGAAGTTGGTTGAGGTTGAAAGATGGAGGAATAAGCCTAAAACAAGAATTTCGCTCCTGACCCTTCCAAAGGGTACAGAGCGAAATTCCAAAATCCATCTATTCCTTTAATATTTGTGCCAAGCCAGGCCTAGACAAAGATTGTAGAAGCCCTTGAGATTGCCCTTGAATGGATTGTTGTCTCCAATAATGATGATTTTGGGCTAGATGAAGAAATTTGCTCCTGACCCTTCCAAAGGGTCCAGGGCGAAATTCATTATAGGTCCCGTCCTTGGCCATGATTCCTAGCGAAATTCTCTTTTCTAGTCATTTTGAGGTCAAACAAAATGTTGCAAGCATGGGAAAGGGATCCAAGGATGAGATTCCAAGTATAGAAAGTGAAAGAAATGGAGTTGAGTGAGGGAAAACAAGCATAGAGAGAAATTCGCTCCTGACCCTTCCAAAGGGTCCAGAGCAAAAAACACTAAAACCATCTTTTTCTCCAAATTTTGAGTGAAGTCAGGCCTAGACTAGGGTGAGAGAAGCTATTTGGAATGCCTTGGAAAGATTTTTGATCATTAAAAATGCCAATTTTGAGCTAAAAAGAGAATTTCGCTCCTGACCCTTCCAAAGGGTCTAGAGTGAAATTCTTCAATCTACCTATTTCCTCCTTGTGTCAAGTCGAGACTTTGAGTCCTTGATTGAGGTTGAAATGATGTTGCTTTGCCTTGCAAGATAAATTGAAGTGAAGGAAATGAAGAGTTGAGACCTAAACTTGAATTTCGCTCCTGACCCTTCCAAAGGGTCCAGGGCAAAATTCTTATGGAACTTCTTGTTGGAAAGAATCTTGAGCAAACTTCATTTTGATGTCTTCTTGTTGATGATTTAAGGTATAAAATGCTATGTTGAAATGAGTTTATTATGTGTCCTTAATCATCTTTTGGTTTGTTTTTGCAGATGTAAGAAGACCAGGACAACATCATCAAGGATGACCTTCTCTAGTCCAGCATCATCATGGACGACCTCTTCTAGTCCAGCATTTCAAGGAAAGGTACACCATCCATCCTGCACATCAAAGACAAAGGAGGTTAAAGCAGGGGTTCGTTGAAGACACCAATAGTTTCAGAAGGGTTAATTAAAGTTATCTTCTCAGCATCACCAAATTGAAACATCAACCAAGTTACAAGTGTCAGACAGGGTGGCGTCCCAGTCATCATTCCTCCAGTTGGATTGGTCCACCTCAGCGTGTCCAGATTCAATGTACTTGACTCATCAGGGATGACACAAACTTCAATGTACCTACCCTGGTTATCCATTGGTTGAATATTCCAGAGAAGACGTGTCCAAATAATGCAATTATTTCATTGGCTAGAATTGAGTGTGTTGTAACCAAAGAAACGGGACTTGGACTCGGCTTGGACTCGGCAAGGCCGAATCGGACTTGGACTTGGGACTCGGTGTCAGACTCGGCTGGACTCAGGAAAGTGAAAAACTCAAGAAATTTAGAGATTTTTAAAGATTTAAAACTTGTTTCAAACACCCTTTATTGAATACACCTTAAAGACACAAAAACATCATTAAACTCGGCTCATTTGATTACATACACAAGTATACATCAATCACATAAGCATAAACGTAAATTGTAGCTGAAGAAAATAACAAACATAGATATATAAATATTGCCAAATGTATACAATATTACAAAACTCATGGAATAAAAAATCCATGTCATCATATGATCATCATCAAATGTTTCATACAAATACCAAAGGTAAATAGTAAATACTAAATACAACTACAAGTGTACAAGCCTATGGCTCAGAGGGCCGTGCACCCTCTCACCCTAGCCCCTTGCCAAGGTGTTTAAAGTAGGTCCTGGATGATTCAGCAGCCATAGTCGCTCCCCGTGACACCATGCCATGCTCACCAACATCAGGGACGGCTGTGTCATGCTCACCAACATCAGGAACAACTGTGTCACTTTGAGTCTCAGTATTTCCTGTCTTTGCTCGTGCTCTCTGCTCCTTTGCCATGGCTACAGCCTCAGCCTCTATATCTACCTGGTCGATCCAATCAATGTCATCATCACTAAATACAGCTGTAGGAGTCCCAGGAGCTGTCTGATTCTCATTGGCCCACTCTGCTTCAAGATCAACCTCATCTAGAATGATAGGAGACATGTCAACTATTGCATTCTTTCTCATTCTCAGGTGGAGGTTGTAGTGAACAAAGACGAGATCATTCATCTTCTCCACAGATAATCTATTGCGCCTCTTGGAGTGTATGTGCTCAAACATACTCCGATTGCGCTCACAACCTGATGCGCTGCATGGTTGGCTCAAGATGCGAATGGCCAACTTCTGAATATTTGGTGTCTTTGGGCCAAAAAAGTTCCACCAATGATCTGAGTTTGAAATGAGAAAAATAAATAAAATCAGTCTCACTCATGAACTCATTTAACAAGTTACAATATAGTATTGAATAAAACTAAAATTAAGCCTTACAATTTATTTTTACTTGGCATCATAGTTGTCCTACCGCCTTTGGTGACAGGATGAGAGAAGGTCTCCCCTTGTGCATCTGAGAACATTTGTAGCTCTCGAAAAAGGTCTATCTAAGAAGTACCAGCAGGTCCCATCTTCTCCATGATTGCATATAGCCCATTAAGGACCTCCACATCAGCCTTGAAAGAAGGGATAAAACGAAATGCCGGATTCAGAAAATAGGTTGCCGCATGGATGGGCCTATGAAGTTGATGATGCCATCTCCTATCAATGATCTCCCAAATGGGACCATACTTGCTCTCATCTGCTCCATAGACGAATCTGATGGCCTCCTTCGTCTTATCCATGCCCTCATATATATAGCCCATTGTGGGCTTATTTCCATCCACAACTCGCAACAAAACCACCGAGGGCTTAACAAACTGCAAAATTGAAAATATTGTGTAATTTAGAAAAATGAGCAAATAAGAGAATACATATAAAAAGTTATAAAACATGAAGTTAAATTGTAGAATTTATAAAAAAATTACCTTCACTATCTCATCACAAGGGACCCAAAAGCCTTGCTCATAAAAAATGCAGTCTACCATATCTATCCCTGCAGGGGTGGTAGCATAGGATGAGGAAGACCACTCCTCACCAACAATCATACGTCTCAAGGCAGTCTTAGACCTAAGCATGGACTGCAATGTGAGGAAGTTTGTGGCAAATCTTGTGATTCCTGGATGAGCTAACTCCTTCTGCTCTGTGTATTGTCTCATAAGAGCCAACACCCATGAATGATTATATACAAATTTGCAAACATTTCTTGCCCTTTCTACACATCTCTTGACCCATGGGATTTTTCCAATATCCTCCAACATGAGGTCAATGCAATGAGCAGCACATGGAGTCCAAACTATAGATAGGTGCCTCTCCATCAATAGTCTACCTGCAGCAACATAATTTGTTGCATTGTAAATTGTAATTAATGGAGGTACAAACTACAAGATAGTAATTAATTTGCAAACAAAAATAGTTTGTAATCAAAAGTTTACCCGCAGCAACATAATTTGCTGCATTGTCGGTCACCACCTGTACCACGTTCTCCTCACCCACATCTTCAATCACCTCCTCTATCTGCTCACATAGGTAGGTGGCATACTTGCAATGGGCGGAGGCATCAATGGACTTGATGAAAACGGTGCCCCCTGAAATAAAAAAATAAAGCTAGGTCAATGATCATTCAATAAACCATTAGATAAAAAATAAAAAATAAAAGACTATATGAAACTAAAATTAATTAATCACCTGTGGAAGAAACAAGAAAATTAAGGAGAGTTCTATTTCTCCTATCCGTCCAACCATCAGTCATGATGGTGCAACCTTTAGTGCTCCATATCTGGCATTGTTCATCTAAATCCTTTTTCACATCATCCACCATTTGAGACAAAATGGGTCCCCTCAAATCACTCTCACTAGGGGCTTTGAACCTCGCCCTGCATATGGTAATGGCATCAACCTTTTGTTGCCAATAAGGAGACCTATCGCAAAGAAACTCAATGAGATAAGTTAAGTATAAAAATTAAAACAATCAAAGTTATCAAACATAAAAGTTAGTAAAACCTTCCCCTTGCTACAAAGAATGGAATATAGTTGTAGCTCCAAAACCTGCCAACTGCCATTTTAGCAGCATCATGGACCTCCTTGTTCCAACCCATGCCCTCAAGCGACGGTTGGGACCGAGGAGTAGTGCGAGGCACAAAGAAGGAATCCAACCTAGATTTGCAAATCCTAGGTCCAATGGTAACATTCCCACTACAACTACAAGTGGTAGGAGCATGAGAAGTGGCGATGGCACTGCCACTTATAGAAGCAGAAGCAGAAACGGAAGCACCAGCAGTAGCAAACTGAGTGGGACGATATGGAGGTAAGGAAGAAGGGCCTCCAACACAACCTAACCGTGTCCCTCTTCCTAAAATTGTCTCTCTCCCAATGGCCGCTCGATCCTCCTTTTGTTTTTTTTTCCTTTCAATCTCCTCAACCATTACATAACAATCACATACAGCCTCAAGGATTGCTTTTAGGCATGGTTCGACATCATGTCCATGCACACCAGCAATATGGTATTTCAGCCTATATATACCTCCATGGAATATTGTTTTGCAAAACATACATTTTGTTTGCCCCTTTCCTTGCCCTAGAAAATCCTCATGATATTTCCAAGCAGGGTCCTTTCTAATGGGGGGTCTAGAAGCTGAAGTAGACATTTTAGGATAGTTTTGTGAAACTTGATGTTGAGGCAAATTGAAATAATAAAGTGAAGTTTGCTGCAATAAAACATTACAAATACAAAATAAAATTAATACATATTACATACATTCAAAAAAACTAAAGTAGGGTTTGTCAAACCCTACTTTAATAAAAAAGAAATTTACAAACCCTACATAGTACAACACTACAACTGCATACTACATGCTACATACACACATACAAAAGATTTTGAAAGAAGATGTAAAACTTTCAAAATAAATGGATACAAAATGGAATTTTTGCATACAAGAAACAAACTAATCTTCAAAAAAACAACCGTACCTCTTGCAACAAGCTTGAAATGAGCTGCAAAGTCTTCCTATCCAACTCTTGATGCACCAAATCGAAACACAATGCAGGTCCAATGTGACAAATTGAAGAAAACTTGAGCTTCCTCCTTGCTGGTTTTTCTTCTATGCACCCTTGTTTTTCTTCCCAACTCACTTTACTCCTCCTTTTTTTGCAAGTGAATGAAATGAAAGTCATTTTTAGGGATAGAAGATAATTAACATAAAAAAACGGACTTAAGAAACTTTGCAAATTAATTTCTTTTTGTTTTTTAGTTGGCTTGACGCCGGCCGAGTCCGGGGCTCGGGACTCGCCGAGTTTGACAAGTTTGGGCCAAACTTGCCAACTCGGCTAGACTTGGATGGGTCCGAGTTCGAGCCACTGGGACTCGCCAGGCCTGACTCATACTCAGACTCGCTGAGTTTGGGCGAGTCCCGTTTCTCTGGTTTTAACAAACCCTAATTAGGGTTTTTACTGTAAAATGTCGGCCATTGATCTCAAATTGATCTGAGCCATTAAATTATATTAAGAACACTATATAAGCCCTGGCTCCTCATTTGTAAAGGCTAATAGTTAGTCAATAGTTGATAGTGGGTGAATAGTTAGCTAATAGTGAATAGTCAACTGATAGAATAGCAATTAGAGTAAATTAGGAGGACAAGGCGAGAAATTGTTGCCAGTGATTGTAAACAAACTCCATTTTCATTGAAGTTATGGTGAAGTGTGTTGTTTCGTTGCAATATGCATGGTCTCTTGTTGAATCTTCATTTTAGACGATAGATAATTAAATTGAATGAAAGAAGTTGTTGAATGCACCTGTGTGGAATCCGTCTATACCACTAGCCTCTTACTGATTGTAAGTGTGCCCTGCATGGTCAACTGGCATAAAATGAGCTTAATCTTAAGTCGTTACACGTCTATTGTTCATGCATTATCTTGAATGGTGATCAGTGTCTGATGGTGTACGATTTGAACGTATTGGAAGCATCCCTTAGAAGATCACACTGAGTTGGTGTTGGATTGTTCAAGCCTGATGGTGAGACCCAGCCCAGTAGGACTCCACCTAGTCGTTCATCCATCTTCTCACATTCTAGGTAGTAGAGTAGACTTCCTGAACCCTGCATCTTTGACCATTTGTTTGTCTTCTAGTTAGTAAATAGGACTTGTGATTCCAGCAAATCAGACGTTCAGGTCATCAAGTGTAAGTCCCCTTGTGATTCCAGCAAATCATATCATACCACAAAGAGCTTATCCACGAGTAGAGATCCTACATAACAGAACCTTGAAACTTCTCCGATTGATCCTTCTGCGATATCTTCAACATTCGGGAGCTTTATTCAAGAGAGGATAAAGTACCTTTAGGTATTTTATTCTGTGTTCGCATGTGCATAAAAAACACATCAACAAAACTTCATGCTAGCAATCAATTATATCAGACATCTATTTGCAGCAGGGGCGATTCTAAGGATAATTCAATTTGGTGGTGTGGAGGCTTCAATCAGCAAAATATTGTTTGCTTCATCAATATTAAACCAAGGTGATATTTTCCAGGTGCTTTGTCACTTAGTTGCCACTGTATTTCAGTTGTATGCAGACCATCCATGGCTGCCATGTGTTTGCAGATTTTTTGAGTACTTAATGATAGGTTGCTAGGGCATTTGGCACATGTTTTGTCATTAAATGGAACCAATTATTTCATGAATAAAAGGAGTAATAAGGTGTATCCAATTTGTACTTTGTCTCAAGTTTTCATGCCAACTGTTTGCTTAAATTACAGTCAGCTGTAGGTGTGTGATTCTTGCACTTAATTTCATATGATTGCATTGGTAAACACAAATACAACTTGCCCCATTATCCTAGAGGCTTATAGTATTGATTAGTAGTTATGTGCTAGTCATTCTTTGACTATTCTTTGAGGTTTATGCTCCAAACACAAGTCTGAAAACTTTGCAACAGACTAAACAGCATAACATGCAAGTTATACTGCAGCCTAGAAATCGCATAACAAGCAGGTTATACAGACTGAAACTTAGAACAGCAGGCTGCCAACTAAGTGTTTGATGATATTCCTTGCATATTCAGTCATCTATGTGCAGGGGATATTTCATATTTACAAGAACAAGGGTTCAAAAGAGCTGTTGTAGACAACAATCTATATTTTAAAACTGAAGATGGTCATCAGTTGATTGTTGTAGTTTATGTAGACGATATTATTTTTGGAGGCAGCAATAACAAAATGTGTCAAGATTTCACTATGGATATGCAAAAAGAATTTGAAATATCCATGTTAGGTAAATGGTCTTTATTCCTAGGACTACAAATTACTCAATTTGATAAAGGAATTTTCATTTCATAGACTAAGTATGTTAAAGAAATGTTAAAAGGTTTAGAATGGAGGATTGTAATCATGTGAGTACACAATGATCACAAGATGTAACTTGAGCAAAAATGATGAATCTCCTGATGCAAACCAAACTCTTTATAGAGAGCACAAGTGCCGATGCATTCTTTTTGGGCAACTGTGCAATAGTTTTTTGGATGAGACAAACATTGAAGGATATCAAAGTAGAATGTGATCATCCAATATCAATATTTTGTTATAATACAAGTGCCATTGACATTTCCAAGAATCCAGTGATGCACTCAAGAACTAAACACATTCCCATCAAATATCATTTCTTGAGGGAACAAGTAGCAAATCGGCTAGTAAAGTTGGAATATGTTGCCACTAAAGAACAGGCTGCGGATATATTTACAAAGCCTCTTCCAAAAGGGACTTTTGAGTTTCTTGGGCTGAAGTTGGGGGTGATATCCTGTCCTTCCAGTCATTAATGAGATCTATTCTTTAGGGGAGCTCTTCAGTGCACTATCTTACAGCTCTAAGATGACCTTTGCCATTGATGCGAAAGGGGGAGAAGTTGAGTTAGGGGGAGCATTGGAGTAAGGGGGAGCATCTTATTTCTTTGAGAAGTTGCAATCCATGACAAAGGGGGAGACTGTTGAAATATTGTCATTGATCTCAAAGAAATCAGGCTGATTGTTGAAATATTGTCATTGTTGAAAGAAATCAGATTGAAGGTCTCATCTGAATGAGATTACATAAATGAATTATTCTTTATTTTGGTACTCAAGATAGACGTTTGAAGAATTTAAAATCAATAAATTTATATTTATTTATTTATTAGCCCCATGTTAGAAAGGATTGTAAAATAAATAAATTCATATTAATTGGGCCGATCCTGCTCATAAACAGCCCCTTGTAATATTCACAAAAAGACGAGCTTTATTTTGTCGTGGCCAACTTCATACTTTCAAACAAGCACTCTTACAAATAAGATAGATTTGTCTTATTACCATAGGTGAAATAGGTGCGATTCATAAAAAACAAATTTTGTCTTATTCCTATCTTGTCTTATTCACATGTCATAACAAAAAGGTGAAATTTATGCTTGGGAAAACAGATTTATGAAAAGGTGTGATCATGTTAAGGCAAATGGCTATTATGAACTGGTGCGATCAGAATGGGTTATAACTTTTAATGTGAAAGAACATGTTTTCAAAGTGAATCTCCTCAATTGGCAACGTATAAGATGAGCATTTTGTGAGAGTTGAAAGGTGTTTTGAACAAGAGTTATATTATTAATACACCAGCAGATCCAAGCATATGAAGAGCAGATCTTAAGGAGTATATTTCCAGATTTTATGAGGAATTGTGAGAGTGTTAGGCTCAATTTAAAGGCAGACATTATAGCAGATTTGTGTACAGACTTACAACAGAATTTTGATGAGAAGTTTATATTGAGATTGGTGCCTCATATTGAATGATATTAGTGTGTCTTATTGAGTCGGTGCTCAAGTATTGGGGATTGGTGTCTCCCATAGGTTGGTGCCTACAAAGTTTGTAAAGACAAGTTTAAATGAACAATATTTTTGTCGTGTTTTTCTCCTACAAGGGTTTCCATGTAAATAGTGTTCTTATTTTGTTCCTTATTATTGGATCTTACACATGCGCTAATGTGGATTTAGTTTTGAAGTGACTAATTAAGTTTTTGGAAAAGTAAGTGTCGTTATAATTATTCAGCCCCCATCTCAGTATAATTGTGTGTCCATCAATCCCAAGCTTGTTAGGAGTTCTTTGTATATTGAGCATGTCACATGGTTTCATTTGTGATTGTCACAACTTACAACAGCTTTTGCCTTTGCCCCTTTTGATGAGATCTGTCATCTCAATTAGTCCATGTTTTCTTCTTGTAGTTACAATTACAACTCACATCTTCTGTTGATCTATATGTTCATTGAATGAGGCGTTGATGTTTTTCCATATTCCTCTTAACGTATTTGGCTAAAGGGTTGATCCTTCAATGGGTTTTCTTCTGATATTTGGAACAGTGATGGAGAGAATTTAGCTATATAGAGGCATACAAGAATGTAAAGACATTCACTGCCAAAACATTCCAAAATGAACAACAGTGTAAATTGATATATGTAACATTATTGAAACAAGGTTAGACAAACATACAAGTTACAGCAATAGTCAACAACACATTACAACAACATATTTATTGCAAAAATAAAATAACTATTTGATTCAGTATGACATAATAAATGATAGAAATGTCTCAATATAAGCATGCAGCCAAATTTTACCTTCGAGGGAAGCATACCTCTTGAAGGTACCTTCCCACAACTAAGCCTTTAACTAATTAATAGTATTTACTCTAGGTCTTGATTGTGACTTCACTAAACTATGTTTTAGATCCATTTCTATTGACTATTCAATTTGTGGCCATATAAACCTATAAAAAAACCTTAATACATGCAATGAAGTAACTAAAAGAGCTTGCTTCCTCAGAATCCCATTGAAGGTTTAGTATTTTTATATATAATGTCTCTTAATAATAATGTTGAAAAATAAAACTTTTTGAAAGAAGGTAATACATTCAAGCATCAACGTGGTTTTGATGTGTGTAAGAGGTACCCCGAAAGCAATCCTGCCACAAGTATAATAACATATAGATCGACAAAGAGTTTTTGGAACCTCTCAGGTTTTGGCACATTTCAAGTACCTATTAAGAGGAGTATGTGCTAGTTAAGTAATGAATGCTCGTGTCTAAGAGATTGTAATTTTTTTTAGATTGCTTATTTTAAACTTAGTCTGTTACTAGGTTGCACTATTGCAGCCGTACCTATACCTTTCACTCTGTATTTGAAACATTTGTTTTGGAAAAATGCAGGGTCCAGTATTTGCCATTATTGGTTCTTGGGTCGTGTATCTATTCCAAAACAGGGAGGCAATTGGAGAGGACACTGCAGACATTATGATTCAGAAAATAGTTCTTGCCAGTGCAATAAGTGTTGGCTTGAGTTTCCTGACCCCTATTGATGATTGGTATGTATGTGAAGCATTTTAGTTGCAGCTCCAGACTATATAACAGTTTATTTTTTCTGAGAATTTTAATGTTCCTTTTAGAGGTCATTTGTTTTCCTTGGTTATTTCTTACCATTTCTTCTAGGCCACTTGAGAATATGTTTGACAGGTTAGGGATATTGGTAACTTGTTATCTTCAGTTTTTCTCATGTGTACTTACAGTCTACAGATATAGATTTGGGAGCATTGAGATTTTCTTTCTGGATAACTCACATTTTGTTATACCATGGTAGGACACACTTGGGAGCAGCATGCGCAGGCCTCTTATTTGGGATTCTAGTTTGCCCTGTTCTAACTAATGGGCCTTCCGAAAAACTATTATCTGAACTTGCAGATGATGGTCAAGACGGATTTCTTCTAGTCAGGAGGAGAGACCCCAGGAGATTATTTACAGTATTCACTCTTTTTGTGGCTACTTTAGTTACTGTTTTCTTTGTCTTTGCTCCTTTTATTACTGAATTCCACTTTCCAGACATGAGTGATAATTTCTAGTTCTAACAGATATTAGATGATAATTTGCCTCAGTTTACTCTACAATTTTGAGCATTTCTGACATTATTATTCAAGAGTATCATAATCTGGCCTCCTTTCTGTGGGTTTGCATTCATATATTTAGTTGGATAGTATGATGTATATCCAATACACAAATCAGACAGCACAAGTTAACTTGCATATCTAGTAATAGTCCCAAGTATACTTTTATTCTCTTAGATATCCTGAATTACCTGTAATGTGTCACCTTAAGTTATTAGAAACAAGTTTAATCTCGTGCTTAACTGATTTTATTTGCAACATACTTCATTTGCTGAATTCTCCCATATCAGGTGTTAGTACAGTGAAGGACTGTCTTCCCATCTACAAAGAACGTGGAGTTGAAACAACTCAGAAAAGGCAACTTAATCGTGGATCCCTTTCCCTCGGCATGTTAAATAATTTTGTGTTTTTTTTTTTTTTAATGCCAATGATTTCTATGGTTCAGGGATCCTTGATCCAAAAGGTTGGTAAGATGCCAAAATCCAGTTGGTATTTTCCTCACCAAATCATTAAACAAAAGAATAAAGATTGCAAAAATCAAAGAATCTACCAAATCAAATATTGCCCTCAAATAATCATTGAACCATATCTCTTTAGACAACAGATGGACTGCTCCAACCAAATAACCCTATTTTATGCCATCAATTGATCAATCAAACTCAGCATCATACGAACACAAATTTTCACTCATCTCTTTCACTTCTATCTTTTACTTCTCCATTTTTCCAAATAGCTAATATCCATATTTTTTCTTGAAAAAGGAACACTAACCATGAATAGGCATATTTTGTAAGCTACACTCAACACATTCAGCTTATTTGGCTCGTTTAAAGTGCTGTCTTTTGTAATATAATACTACTTGGCTCACATAAAGTGCTCGTTTTTATTATATATGCACTACTTGGCTCACATAAAGTGCTGGTTTATATATGTTGAATTGATCAAGGTTATAGAACAGTTTATATATGCTGAACGTGTTTGCTGTGGCTTACAAAGCATGCCTTTTCAAACTCAATAGTCTTTTGACATTTGGTTGTAAGGAGCATAACTGTTAACAATATTGGAATTGATGTCATTTATGTCAAAGGAGTATGAGAGATTGTCAAATTGTTGCCATTGATGTCATGGATGTCAAAGTGAATAGATGAGATAGTTGAATGGAGTCATGGATGCCAAATGGATTGGCCAAAGGCCACTAATCTTTTAGAATAAAGTAATATCTATTAAAGAAAGCAATTAGTAAAAGACAGCAATCAAGAAATATAATGTGCAGAAATTAATTAATAGAAAGGAGCAGCTATTAAAGATGAAGATTAATCTCCATATAAGACAGAGGGCAGTGATAATATAGAAAAAGGTAGTGACCATATATTAAAATGGGCAGTGATTAATTGTAAGGAAAGGTAACAGTTATAGTCAGCAATAATACTATTTAAGATCATACGAAGGCAGCGATTAATATTAGTAAAGTCAATAATTAAAGAAAGCAGCACTTGATATAGAAGACAGTGATTTGTATGTTTCTAAAGGCAGCGATTAATTAGCATGTGAAAAGTCATGTTTCTTTGGAAGGAGATCTCCATTCAAAGAGATGTACACTTAATCTTGATATAAGGATATAACATGAAATAGAAATGTAAAGAGTGAAAAATAGGGCGAAGAAAGTGAAGAGAGGTGTGTGACACAAAGATATATCATTGAAGCACAAGAAGATTTAAGAGAATGTATGCAGATTTGTGAATGAAGTTTAAAGAAAGAGGATATATGCAAATTGGTGTGGAGAAAATAAGTTACATCATATATACACCAGCAGATCTATGAAGAATACATGTGGGCTATGCAAAGATCCATTATTCAAGCACAAGGAAATTGATGAGGAAAATATATAAATGATCAAGGCAGAATTATAAGAAGAATATGCGCAACATTGAAAAGAAAATCTATATGCAGAATAATGATATATGATGCATAATTTTAGAGCAGATTTGTAAAGAAAATTAGAGCAGATCTAAAGCCATAAATACAAAGGAAAGTATTGCATTAATTGAGATTAAATTTGTGAAGGAAGGGCTCAGATTTGTGAAGGAAGAATCCGACATTATAATGATCATATTTGTGAAGGAAGAACATCACATTATAATGATCAAATTTGTGAAGGACTCAGAATTGTGAGGAAAGGACATTGCATTAGATTTGTGATGAGATTTGTGAAGGAAAGAATTACATCATTTAAAGTCAGATTTGTGAAGCAAAGTGTATCTACATTCAGATCTTAGGAAGACAAATTATCCATTGAATGATTCGTAGGTTGGTGCCTATCAAAAGGAGAGATTGGTGTCTCTCGCTAAGTTGGTGCTTAGCTATGGCGGCTGGTGCCTCCAATAGGTTGCTGTCTACGAATTAAGGGGATTGGTGTCTCTTGTGGGTAGATGCCTAGAAAGTTTGTAAATGAGAATTTATACAAGCAATATTTATTTGTGGTTTTCTCTTGCAAGGGTTTCGACGTAAATTGTGCATTCTACTTGTGTTGCATAATTGTTGCATCTTATGTTATTGATATTATGCAATTGATATGCTTATGCTATTTAAATTTAAAAAGTTTGAAAATAATACTATACTAAGTTTGAATATGACAAAGATGAAGGAGAAGTGGGTCTTAAGGAAGAATTCAATTATGCCTATAAAGAAATCGAGAAACCTAAGAAAAGGACTTTGAAACAAGGATTACAAATTTAAAAGATAGTGAAGCTAAATAAAAGTTATCAAAAGGTCTTGAAGATTACAAAGAGATGATCATCAACCTCAAGATTCAAATTGAAGAAGCTAAAAGAATTGAAGAGGAGGTAAGATTACAATTGAAGAAAAGGGAAGAAGATTGTGAGAGGCATGAGTCGGAGATTGTTTCTTTGAAAAAGGAACTAGAAAAGACATTCTTCAAGTTGAACAAAAGTCACAAATTTGACAAGAGTATTGAAATCTTAGAAGATATCATCAATGGGTAGGGGTTACCATCTATAACTAGTATTGGCTACAGAGAAAATCAAATGGCCAATAAAGAAGAATCCAAAAGGGAAAATAAAGAAGAACTAGTGTAATACAAAAACTCTCAAAAGTCTTAAAAAAAATGAAGGTAGCAAGAAGAATCAAGTCTCACAAAAATTGAGTGATCCTCCAAAAGATAATAAGGATAAATTCAAAAAGTCCTTTCCTTTGAAGCAAGTGTATACATCTAGATTCCAACATTTTTTCTATGGGTATTTCTATACATGTAATCATTTTGGTCATGGATTAAGGGACTATAGAACGCATATGAGATATGATTATGGTTGGAACAAGAATATAAGACCTTATGGATTCTCAAGTGGGAACTACAATATATATGCTCCTTTCAGGAATCATAACTCATTTGTTTCTTTTGTGGATTATAAATTCATATGCTATATATGTAATAATTAACAACATTGTAGAAGTGGTTTTGTGAAACCACCTAGACAAACTGACGCAGTCAAGGCAGGGAGATCCAATGAGGGACAACCCAACCTTGCAACTTAAAATATAAACCATGCAAAGCATACCAGTAACCGGTAACAAGGTGCCATAAATAGTAGAAAGAACAACTGGTAACAAGACACAACACATAACCGGTAAACAATATGAATGAATCTTATTACAATCCGAAGAATTATACATGCCACATGCTGGATCGCAGTCCAGGATACAAACAATGCTTACAATGCAATTACAAGATCTGCAGATCATCTACACATCAAGTCGGCCTCTAGTAACAGTCTGTTGGTTCTATCCTAATTTGAACCCCAGCCTTCCGACCTTAGTCCTATCGGATCAGAATCTTGCTGGTTCTACATCTTCACTCAATCTCAAAGCTTTGTCTACAATCTTCTAACTTTTCCCTGTCTTCAAATGATTCACAAGCTTCCATTTATACCATCTGCAAATAATTACAACTCAATCAAGTCGGCCCAAAGGCCATCCGGTTCATGAAACGTGCAACGGTAACATGTCGACTCAAATCACTAAGAATAATCTCCAAAACATAAAACGATGTGCAGACCTCAAGGAATACCGGCCAAGGCCCAAAGCAACATCTCCAACGATGTGCAAGTCATGAAGATCGACCGCAACCCACAATCATCTTCGCTCAACATACTGCTAGGCTAACCGGTAAGAACATATCAACTAGGACAATACCAAAATCCACATCTCACCGGAAACAAAGCCAAATGCTATGAAACTCGAACATGATAAAGGCCACGAACACAAGGGAATAAACCCAAAACCACAATGCTAAACACTCAAACATGAAGAAATGTCATGCTCTCAAGCAATTCCATTGAAAACTGTCCAACTGGTAAGAACTAGACCAGTGCTCTTGCATCACAAACACTAGATGAAGTATACCTTGACAAAACAAAAGGGAAAACCTACTAAACTATGGAGAAGGAAACACAGGAAAGATAATAAGGAAGAACTTATGATTGTGAAAAATATACTCCATGCACAAATTTGAGAAGCATGAATTTAGGGGAAGCTAATCATTGCAATATCTTACAAGCTTTGTGGAAAATACAATTCAAAGATAGATCGGTTAATCCATATTCTATATAAAGATAATAAGTATCTCACTGTCATTGATTTGAAGAAAGAGGAAGAGTTATTGGAAAAAGAAAATGACCCCGTTGATGTTAAAAGGATAACCTTCTTCATTTAACAAGCATGGATACAGAAGGAAAAGTTGAAGATGCATAGAGAAATATATTACCCAAGAAATACAAAAACAAAACATAAAGAAATAGAGAAAGGAGGAGCGTAAGGGGATCTTCAACAAAGGGAGAAGTATATTCTTATTGCAATAGATGTGAGTAGTAATCACAAAGAGTATGAATGGATGTTTGCATGATCTATTTATGTTACATCCCTTTGCCATCGATGTCAAAGGGGGAGAGTTAGAGAAAGAGAGAATTATGTTTGTCATCCATGGCAAAGGGGGAGATTGTTTGAATTTACTGCCATTGATGTCAAAGGACTATGAGAAATTGTCAAATTGTTGTCATTGATGCCATGGATGCTAAAGTGAATGGATGAGATAGTTGGATGGAGTCATGGATGCCAAAGGCCACTAATCGTTACTCAGACATGTTGGTTGGTGTCATTATATTAGTATTCAAATGAAGTATTTCATGTTTAAAAGTGTTCACCATTTATGAAGGGGATGAACTCCATACAAACCTACCATTATTGATGCCTAAGACTAAGGCACATGTATATATTAATCACCTTTTTAAAGTCGTGTGAAGATATCAACAAATGGAAGCACTTAAAACTCCTTACAATGCTAGCAAACTTGTTCATGGTAGTGCCTTTATCCTATACAAGACAAATTTACTATGTTGGTCGATTTCATGACTATTTACAAAGGTCAAGTAAGATATATATAGGGTAACTGTTGGAATAAAGTAATATCTATTAAAGAAAACAATTGGTAAAATGAAGTGGTAAATAATTTATAATATATAAAAATCAACTAATAGAAAGGAGCAATTAAAGGGAAAGATTAATCTCCATATAAAGATTAATCTCCATATAAGACAAAAGTCATATAAGACAAGACAATGATGATATAGAAAATGTTGGAATCACCGTTGTCGTTATGCCAAAAGCTCGAGCTATCAACGAACACCACAACGACTAAAGACAAGGATCCACAGGAGGCAGTTAAGCACATGTCCCAAATCTCGAGGTACGTGTTGAACGTCTTTTACAGAGTAGGGGGTAGTCCTCCAACAATCCCCCCCTCAGTACGACCCGCGAGATTCGAACTTGTAACCCAACGCTTTGATACCACTTATTGGAATCACCGTTGCAGTTATGCCACAACGACTAGAGACAAGGATCCATAGGAGGCGGTTAAGCACATGTCCTGAATCCCGAGGCGAATGTTGAATGTCTTTTACAGACTAGGGGGTAGTCCTCCAACAGAAAAAGACGATTATATATTAAAATGGGCAGTGATTAATGGTAAGGAGTTGTTTTTAAGGTCATACAAAGGTAATGATTAATATTATTAAGTCAATAATTATAGAAGGTAGCGATTGGTATAGAAGACAATGATTAGTATGTCTCTAAAGACGATGATTAGTTAGCATATGAAAAGTCATGTTTCTTTGGAGGGAAATATCCATTCAAAGAGATGTATTACTTCATCTTGATATAAGGATATACAATGAAAAAGAAATGTAAAGAGTGAAAAAAAAGGATGAAGAAAGTGAAGAGAAGTGTGTGAGACGCAATGATATATCATTTAAGAACAAGAAGATTTAAGAAGATAACATATGCAGATTTGTGAATGAAGATTTAAGAAAGAGAATATATGCAAATTGGTCTATGGAGAAAATAAGTTACATCATATATATACTAGATAAATGTATGAATAATATATAAGTGTGCTATGCAAAGATCCATTATTCAAGCCCAAGGAAATTGATGAGGAAAATATATAAATGATCAAGGTAGGATTATAAGAGGAATATGCATAGAATTGAAAATGAAATCTATATGTAGAACAATGATATGTGGTGCATAATTTTAGAGTAGATTTGTAAATAAAATTAGAGCAAATCTAAAGGCATAGATACAAAGGAAATCATTGCTTTAATTGAGATTAAATTTGTGAAGGAAGGACTTGGATCTGTGAAGGAAGAATGTCATATTACAATGATGAGATTTGTGAAGAATATCACATTATAGTGATCAAATTTGTGAAGGACTCATAACTGTGAGGGGAGGACATTGCATTAGATTTGTGTTCAGATTTGTGAAGAAAAGTGTATCTACATTTAGATCTTGTTCATAAAAATCATCCATTGAAGGATTTGTAGGCTTGTGCCTATCAAAAGGAAATATTGGTGTCTCTCGCTAAGGTGGTGCTTAGCTATGGGGGCTGGTGCCTCCAATAGGTTGATGCCTATGAATTAAGGGGATTGGTGACTCTTGTGGGTAGATGCCTACAAAGTTTGTAAAAGAGAGTTTATAAAAGCAATATTTTGCCATGGTTTTCTCTCGTAAGGGTTTCCACATAAATTGTGCTCTACTTGTGTTGTGTAATTGTTGAATCTTATGTTATATATATTGTGTAATTGATATGCCTATGGTATTAAATTTGAAAAAGTAGAAAATGGTATTATATTGATTCAACTCACCCCTGCCCTCACAGTATAATTTTGTGCTCATCAAACAAGAGAGTATAATAGTTTCATCTAAAGTAAGAAGAAAACAAACAACACTTAAATGCATGGGGATCCCAAACATTGATTTGATGTGGGAGATTTCATTTGCATGATTGAGAAGATGACACTACAAATTATGAAGTTTCTATTAGCTTTATAATAGATGCAAGGTTGAAAAATTCTTTCATAAGAACTTACTATGACTTCCCTTGGACTAACTCTAGTTAAATTTTTTGTCTTCCTTTTAATTAATGCCTCATACACTATGTGACCATCTTATATACAAAAGGGTTCATGGAAAACCTATTACACATCACAAGGATCGAGATGATAGTCAGGGCACAAAACGTATAATATTGAATTGCTCTTTCACAATTTCAAGGTGTCTTGGCCTTCTCGTACACCATCTTGGTTCTATTCTTTTTAACCTTTTATTAGAGTGGTCATGCTAGGTTTTTGGATTAGGCTTGTCCACTAGATTCAATGATGTAATTGGTCCAAGGATGTTAGAGTGGAATCCAAATCAACCAATTTGTTGATAGAAAAACTTGATGAATGAGATCCTGCCAATATTCACACTAGTTGTGGATTTGAGAAATGCCTTTGCATCTCATGAACTTTCGGTTATTTAATTGAGTGTTGTTGATGTGGATTGATATCACACGCCAAACTAGGAAGAATTCCAAACAATAGAACCTACTTTTCTCAAAAAACTAATCAATTGTTAATCCCAAGGCTCGAGATGATCAAGTCTTGATTGTACTAAGGTCGCTCAGGGTTCCTTGTTCATACTGTTTCACAAAGGGCAGTAATGTGCTTCTTCTAGTCCTTGTTCATTAATAAATTGATTCACAAATCTGAGGCATCTTGGATTCTAAATTTTCAGTGTGCTCAAGATTTAAACAATTGCTTAAAGAAAATGCAAAAGCAATGGGGTAAGAAGTGTTCCAACTATTTTTAAATGTTTAGAATTGTAGTCCCTCTCCATGCCTTACATTTGAGACTTGTTACTTTGACTTATTAGACTCTGTTTTGACTCTTTATGTGTGATTTATTTCATTTCTTTGTGTATGAATATATTCATGTGATTCATGTTATTGGACTAATTTATGCTCATATGTTTTAGGATATGATTACTATCATATTTCATTTGAGATAAATATATTGATGTTAGTGGCGTTATACTTATGATTTGGATTTTATATATTGGTGATTTATTATGATGTTTTATGAGATGTTAATCTATGATCAGGTGTAGAAAAGGAAACTTTTCAAAGTGCCTACAAGTGAAATTTGGGTGTTTTTCATGAACTTACTATTTTTAGTAAATCTATTTTTAGAAAATTTCACTGTCTCCAATTGGCCTAATTTTTCTTTTGGACAAACTTTCTATTCTTATACTTAGTTTCTATTTTTAGCAACATGTGAAGTTGATTGTAAATGCTATTTTTAGAATAGATCTTTATTGTATCATTTTCTTGGGGTAGGGTGAATGAAATGATTTCGTATTACTCATTGCGAGCTCCATACAACGTCACAATTTCCTTTCCCTAGATGGGATTATATATATATACAATTTGGATCTTGCACTATCTCCTTTTACCACTATTGGGAATTATAAAGACATGCTCAAACTTGTAGAACCAGGTGGAGTCAATGTCTGGTACCTACAATCCTGCACCAAAACATGTTGTATACAACATGTTTTGGTGCAGGATTGTAGGTACCAGACATTGACTCCACCTGGTTCTACAAGTTTGAGCATACAACATGTTTTGGTGCAGGATTGTAGGTACCAGACATTGACTCCACCTGGTTCTACAAGTTTGAGCATGTCTTTATAATTCCCAATAGTGGTAAAAGGAGATAGTGCAAGATCCAAATTATACCTAACCCTAGCCATTGTCCTAACCTAGAGACAATTATCTTGTCTTTATTTTTATTCCATCAAATTTGTCATCTAGACAATATTTGATTACCCAATTGTTACTGGTAAGTCTTGTTTTGATGTTGGCATTATTTTATGATTTATTTGAGTGCGTTGGATTTTATGTTATTTTAATTTATTGATATTAATTCTAGCCTAAGTGTAATAAATTAAATTAATAATTAATTATTATTTATTGTGGCTTTAATTATATTTTTAAATTAATAAATATATTCCTACTATTTATTAAATAAATGTGATTTATTTATTAATTGATATTATTTAGTAAATTATTTATTATTTAATTGTTTATTATTAATTATTGTGCATGTGATATTTTTATCGTGGGGATTATTTTTAGTGTAAATTATATTTTATTTTATTATTGGTGGAACTAATTGCTTTTTCTTGGTGGAACTAATTGTTCTTTCTTGGTGGAACTAGTTGTTCTATTATTATGGATAATTGTATTTAAATTTAAATTAATTATTTTATGGTGGGAATTATTTATTATGATTTGTTATTTTATTATTCGTATTTAAAATGATTTATTATTCTTTTTGAGTGGGAGTTAATTATTTATTATTTATTCTTTGAGTGATTTATTATTTTTAAATGATTCATCATTTATTTATTTATTATTTTATGAATTACTAGCTTTATTATTTATTTGAATGAGAGTTAACCATTAGTTCTATTTTGGTGGATTATTATATTTTTAATTGGAATTAACTATTTATTCTTCTCTTGGCTGTCGAGAGGGAGTTAAATATTTAAAGAGGATTTTTAATTGGTGATTTGATATTTAATTAATATTTGTTTATTATTGTTTAATTGTTTTATGGAGATTTTATTATGGGAATTAATTTAATATTATTCATTTATTGATTTAATACTTTTAGGATTGGGGTTTTGCTTTTCCTTGTGAGCTTTATATAGGTAATTGAGTTTTATTTATGGGAGTTGGTGGTGTTATTATTATTTTTCCTTTTTCGAAGTTTTGGAGAGGAACTTTTATTGCAACTTTGTGAAGAATTTCAGAGTGAATTTGAGAAGAGGATTTTGTAGTTTTCAGTTTGACTTCAATTTGATTTGAAGCATGATTTGGATTTTTGGAGCTTGATTGTTTTGGAGATTTGGTTGTTGTTTTGAGAAGATTTTGTGTTTAAGAATTCGTCATCAAAATTCTCTTTCTCTCTCTCTTTCTTTTCCCAGGATTTCAAGTAGGTATTTGTTTTGCCCTATATGATTTCAGTTTATTTTTGCAATTTGATTACAAATGAATATTAGGGGGATTTGAGATGTTTCTTGAATTGTATTTATCATCTGATTTTAAGTTCTTTTTTGTGATTTGTAGAGATTGTGTTTTGTTTGAAATCGGGTGTGGGGATCAAGTGTTTCTGTGAACCAATTTTTTTGCATGCTTGATTGAAATTTTCATTTGAATCTTTGTGTGTGATTTTCAGTGGTTTTTAGATGTTATCAAATCACTCTCTAATAGGTTTTTATTGGAATTTGATTTTACATTATTCTGTATGCCTTCTCTTCATTGACCACTTACGTAGTTGTTCTAGGTTTTGAGTTAGTTTGTAGATTTGACCTAATTTTAACCTAATTTGAATTCTTAGCTAGTTCTAGAGGCTTGGTTGACCATTTATCATGTCAATTTTGGTTGTCCATGTTTTATTTGGCTCAATTTGGTTGATTAAGTGTTCTTATGCCTATTCTTGATTTGGCTTGTAAAGAGGAATACTTGTTTTGGGATTATGACTCAGTTTCAAGACTTGACCTTGTGATTGGTCTATGTATGGAAATCCTATTTGCAGAATGTGCTATCTATGCACGTGTATGGATCCTTTATGTTCCCATTTGATTATATTATTATGCTTCATGATGTCTGTGTTGAGTCATAGAGTATATGATATGTAGGTGCATCAAGGGAGAGTGGCTCACTATGGGGGCCAGGGTCCTAAGTGATTACCAGGGTAACTCATAGGTGAGTAGAGTAATAAGTGATAATATTAATACTTTGGGATGAGATTTATTTTGGTTTTACACACTAATAAGATAATTTTGTGCCCCACTCATGGCCTCGTGTGCTCGTATAGGCAAAGCGTGAGATTGGGAAGGTCCATCCACCTAGTTTGTATGGGATGATTGTACGGTTTCACATGAGTTGTCCATGGAGGTCGAGGTCTAGGGTTAGAAGAGGAATCTGACTACCAGGGTAACCCATTAGAGACTATGCGATGACACTCTCGCCTTATGTATCCTAGTATCTTATCGATTCATCTATTATGTGGAAGCCTCTAGGATTCTTTCGATTATTTCTTTATGGAATCTCCTTTGGAGTCTTTTGATGTTTTTGGAAGATTTTGGTTGATTTTTCTTTTTGGGAAGTCTTTTGTGAGTTCTTTTGAAGGTTTTTGAGAATTTTGTAGTTATTTATGTTTTGGTAATCAGTGATTGTTATCTTTATCTTCTTGTCTTGTGAAGTGGTGTTTATGTGTCTTGATTGTGAGTTTATTTAGTCCTTTATCCCCAGCCTTTTTGTTTCTAGATTGGGGCCTTGTGTCTATCTCCTAGCACAGGGGGTGGACCTATGGGTTCCACATGGTTGGGTGGCGTTGCTTTTTCACCCATTGGGAATGTTTTGGTGGGCTTGTTCGTGTGTGGCTGGATGGATCTTTACCATGTGCTTTTCAGTATCTTCATATTTCAGTTGTGAGATGGTTTACCATTATGTTGTTATTTGTAATGTATCATCCAAAAATGATGTAAGGAATATGTAACTATTTATTTGTATTGGTAACTATAAAAGATATTTGAGGTTGTGCTAAGTGGAAAGTTTGTAATATGACCTTAGTAATAGATGTGATTATATCTATGGATATCTTGTAAGTGAATGTGCTAATGTGAGTTACATATATGTTCTTATATCTTGATGAAGGTTATCATAAGAATCTTTCTATTTCCTTATTTCTTGATGAAGGTTATCATAAGAATCTTTCATTTGGGGTATTAAAATGAACTTAAAAAATATCTTTATGTGATGAGTTATATGGTTGACGTATGATAGTGAGTGTTGCTTAGTAGCAATGTTAGGGAACCCTTAGAGTTCTATTACATGATGTGATTGTCTTTTGCTATATATTGTAACTATGATTCTTCTATGATTGTGTAATGTGTGTTTACTTAATGGTATATTGAGTTAAAGATGGTTGATGTGTTTGTTTCTTTAAAAAAAGAATATTTGCTATGTATTTGAGTTATTAGTTGTTTATTCTTCAGGGTTCCCTAGTGAGGCGTTATAAGAATTCACAACAAATATACTCAAATAACACGAATAATAAGAAAGTAACAAATTCACATATAACCAAAAGTATTCACAAATTTATGTAAATTTGTGATATCTTTCAAAGAATGACATCTATTAACCAATGAATTAGCAAAAAACACCAGGAATTGCCTGTATAATGATTTGTAATCCCAAAATGAATAGAGTTACATAAGTCTGATAAAATTGCATTCAATGAATTGAAATCTTTCTAAATCCTATATTATGCGCACAATATAAAAATTGGATTCTAATTGCAAAAAGAAACCAATAAAATTGGGCCTAGGGAGCAAAAGGCTTTCTAGCTCATTGAATTCTACAAATTCTGATCTCCTTAAAAAATGAACACGGTTGGCCTTTTGTAGATACAAGGCTTGGTAAGAATTACAAGATGACAAAACTAACAACTAGCATTGAGAATGTTCTAGATGATACATGGAAGGTTGACCTAGTCAACAACGTCTTCCATATATGTTAGTTTTCAAATTTAGGTTTGAATCAACTTTATCCACTTATGAGCTCATTGTTGTTTATAAGAATTCAATGATTCTATTGATCTATTGTTGAACATTCATATCAGTTCGCTAACCATTCACTTCCTTCTTTAGACATATACTCATCCAAATGAGATACAACCTTTAGCATATCCTTTTTCTCAAAATGATCCACTAGAATCCAATTGATTGTTTGAGGCACACTTGAATTTTCAATATCATTGTGTTCCTTATCCCTTTCTATTGTCTTGGACTCATACACATTTGCTACATTCTTCATTTTCCTTATATCTTCAATAAATAGTGTGTTTATCTCAGTTAAACGATTAATTGTCTAGTCATTCCAATATTTTTAAAACCCTTATAACACCTTGGCATCATTATTATCTTGGATAACAACTTCAATCATACCATTCATGAAGATTTGGATGGTCATCTAATCCTACTCCATTTCATTTAGGGTCATTGACACTTTCTCTATTCCTTCCATACACTCCTTCAAGTGACTCATCTGTCATTCCCATTGTATTTTCTATATGATTATATTATGAAGTTAATCTTTTGCTATTATCCCTTTATCGACTAAAATATGTGGTGCCATGTATTCCAATTTCATTCTTTCACAACTCTACCTCAATTTTCTCCAATGTCTCTTTACTACGTCCTCATAAGATACTCACCTTATCAATTAATTGTGTCAACGATAGATACCTTGACACCACTGTGTAGGGTGTGCCTCACTTTTGCTAGAATTCCATGTATCCAATCAACTAATATTGAGGCGATCTGTTTCATAGTTGCCATGGTATCTACTTCTTCCTTCAACATAAGTATTGGATGAGCAGGTAATTCTTGTATTGTTTGCCCAAGCTGAACAACTCCCTTAATGAATTGAATCAATTGATTTTATATGATTCCTCCGTTCTAGTATATTTATTTGATCTCTCCTGAGTCTATCATCAATCATCTTTAACCCTTCTTTTGTAACTCTCGAACCTTCAAACTTGGAAGGCTTACCCAAATTTATCGTAGTAATATGATAATCTCCCATTGTGACGTTTTGTGGGTCTTTATCTGATAGTGGCTCCACAAGATGTAACTCTTATTCTTTGACGACGTTCAATTGAGTTGTAAACCTTGCCTTAGGCTTTGTTTTCTTCCCGACCGTTTGAGGAGCTCATAATAAACTATTGAAATTTAGAAGAACCAATTCGACTTGGGCTTTTAGTTGTAACTATTTTTGCAACCAATTTGGTGTTTGTTTCTGACTTGACTCTCCCTATTGTTGGTTGACTTATTTAATGCCTTCCTGATGACCTTACCCTTTTGGATCATTGATTTTGTTTTCATTTCTCTGTTTTATTTACAATTTAGTATTTATTGCAAATTTGAGCTTTTGTTGTTATTGATGTAAAAATTTGTTGATCCAAATATATAACTTGGTGATATCCTTGGTCCAGATGTGGTCTATAGTTGTGCAATAATAGTGGAATAGTTCAATGGTCATGCAAATAGTTGGAGATTGATTTTTGTCACCTTGTATGGTATATCAAGTTGTAATATAGCTTTTTCAAAGTTTTGGAGATGATCTTAGTAGTCCACAGTTGGTGTTGGTTAAGTGTTACTATTTCAATGAATAGTTTGTTAGAGTTCATTTAGATTTTGATCCACATTCTAGCGCATATGTTTCATCAGTTCTTACGGTTGGAATATGATGTTGGTAGATGCAAATGCATAATATATTCTAGTTTTTAGATTCTCATTTGGTCCACAGTTGGAGTTATGTCGATCTAAGTTTAGGTTTGTATAGAGATAGAGTGATAGTGGACAAGACCGAATTGCATTCCTCTGCCTTCAGGAATTTTGCTGATGCAATTTGATGATTTGGATTTGTTGATATTAGGTGATGCTATGTTAAGCATTCACAAGTTTTTTTGGTGGTCCACATTCTAACTTGAGTAAGTTGACTGGTGTTCCTTAACTGTTTTATCATTATAGCCAACCTATGATGTTTTGGTCCATGTAGTAGCCTACAAAATTGTATGTTTTTTTGGAATGATTTGGAAGGTCTCTCATCATGGTGTGATGCATCACACATTTCATTTTTCCTTTGACATTTCCTTGAAGATTATTTTTGGGCCGATTGTTTTGATCCTACACATGTTACATATAATTAGGCCATCCTAATTGATGTTATCTTCATTATGAGGATGAAATCATTTTGAAGGAGGGTGGACAAGTTGTATGTGGTGTGATTGATTGATATTGTGGAAGTAAAAAGGTGCATAAGGGTATTTGAGCAGTAATGAAGGCGGTTTTAGATGTGTATTAACAGTGACCCATATTCAATATGTTAGTTGATGTGGTTGCTTGCAGTTTAATCGTATTGATGTTTCTCTTTCAAATATAATGTATCTTGCCTTGAAGAAGTGTCTTTAGCATCTGAAAGTTTTTTTTTTATCTTTCCCCGAGGTTGTGCAACTCAATCTTGCAATTCCACATGAGGGGTAGTGAGCTCCTTGGCCTTGAGCCTAAAACATTGTAATATGTTTTTCATATAGTGTGATAGTTCTCATTGTGATTTTTCCCTCTTTAGATTCTCCACATAAAATCTTGGTTTTCATGTGTGATTGCTATTGTGTTTTTCAATTCTTTACTTTTGTACATGTAGTTGTGGCATCATAAATTATCACCGAGCCAATTTGCACCTCATGTTTGTGCCCCTACTTTACTGCGTTCTATCCTCATCTCATTTATGGGTTCGTTTGTGCCTATTCTCTAGTTTTGAGGCCATGAAGAACCTTTTTGTGGGTCCTACCATGAAATACCCATCATATTTAAACATTGTTTTGGTCCTAATTGAGGTGGGACTAGGGCGTGGAATGCCCTGGTCTAGACCATGGCACCCCAAAATGCCATGGTCCTTCTTAATCAAGCCCCAATTTGAAATGGGGTTAGGGCTATATCTCATTTGTAAAATTTGATTCTCATGGCTTTGCATGATCGTTGGAGGTTGACCTAATCGGTAATTTACCTAGAACCCTTTATATAAAGATATTTTATCAACCTATTTTCATCTAACAAGATAAACAATCTAAGACTCATGCATTCATGAAGCACTCATCCAGAATTTTCAAAGATCTTCAAGGCTATATATTCATCATCAACCATTGTGGAGCAAAATCATATCATTTTTTTATGCAAGCATGTGTGTGTGATTAGGTTTATGAATTTGTCATGCCATTTCATACAACATTTGTGATTACATTCAAAGAGAAAAGCATTATCATCAACAATTACAGATTTGAGGTATATCTATCTAACAATTATTTTAGTATTTACATTATTTTATTCAAGGTTAATTCCTAAACCGGGGTTTGAATTAGGTAAACCTCTATTGCCAAAAATTCCCCTTTATTTTTGTGTGCAGGAAATAGGTACAGAGTTGCATTTGAGAGGATCGGCATAATTTATAGAGATGAACAGGTTCACTTTTTGACGGTGAGAAATCCAAAGGACCATGGTGAATTGATACTACCTTGTCTCGAAAACTCAAGCTGAACTTTTGGGAATAGATCTGTGACATCTTATTTTGCCCAGATCCAGGTTGGTGTCTCCATATGACGACTGCAGCTCACTATTTCTGTCCAATCTCTTCAATAATTACCTATTTTAACCTTATTTTAGCATTCTCACAATTCAACTTAAAAAGAGGGAACCAAACCCTAACTAGGTGAGCCTAATCAAAATTTAAGAATTTTCCCATTGGGATTAAGCCTAGATCTATTAGGTCCATCCCTCTTTCAATGTGGTGGTCTATCAAGTAAAATTAATGGTTTTTTAACTTTAATTGGTGAAACCCTAATTTTCACCATTACATTTTGGTGAACACAACTTCTTACACCACTATTTCTAATTTGTGCTCTCAGATATGATTTATAGGCATTTTAATTTTTAAATTTTGCACTCATAGATTATATTTTACATAAATTTAGAGGTTAAATTCTTAAAATCCCTAATTTATTTTGATTAAATTGCTTTGTAGGTTGCATAAATTTATTGTGTTCTCATATTTGATTTTTAATTCATTTATTGCATACATTGAGTGAATATTTATTAATGGAGTTGTTATATTTCCTTACTAAATTAATTTCAAGTTTAATTCAAGATCTCAATAATGTTCCCTTTTCTGCATATGATGATAGCTCATATTTTTCTTTCATAGATAATCTTGATTTTCCCTCTCCTAAGGATTGTCCTTTGAATGAGGACATTCTAGTGCAATATGAGACTATTAACACTTGAATTTTTAAAACTTTGTCTCCTAAAGGGGAACTTTTGATGAATGATGTTGATCTTTCTCCTAAAATTTGTCTCTCATAAAGATATCCTGTCCGAAGAGAATGATATCATAAATACCTTTCTTAATGTTACCTTACCTTCCATACATGGTACTCCTTCTCAGGATAAATCATTAATGAGTTTTTGTAGTCCTAAAATACCTTTTATTCATGAGGAAAGAGCCAATACTCATATCAATAATCTCTCTAATAGAGAAGAAACATTGAAGAGCATCATGATACAATCCTCTCCTCATAAGGATACTTTAGTGCAAGGGGTTCAAGATAAAAAATTTAGTTTACCAATTCATCTAGATCCTTCTTATTCTCCTAAATCTTATCTTAACCAGCATCATATTTGTAGGGAAGATGATATTATACATTTTATTAATTACCTATCTCCTCATATAACACTAAGCAAAGATGAGGCCTTAGATGATAAGGATCTTCCTTCCCAACCTATCAAACAGGACATGCATGATGATAGAAAGGAGAATCTCCTTACAAGGTATATTCCTTCTTCATCCATTTATTCCTTTGACCCTTCCAAATATCACAACAATCGTCTCCCACTAATTGCTACATCTATTCTCGACTTTTTATCACAACAAGGGGATATTTTATATGAACTCCTTAAAACCAACTTAATTACTCCACCTTTGAAAAATCAAAGAAAGAATTTTAATAAACATCTCGACAACCCTTCTTTTTGCAAGTGTTATCAAATACATGACCATTCTACCAATGAGTGTCATGACTTGATGAATCAAATTTGACAACTTGTTCAACTCATATAATTCTAATACTAGATGATGATGGGATGACCCCTCATCTTATTTCTCCCCTATAACATATGTTTTCCTTCTCATGTTTCTCCTCACCCTATGACACTAGTAGTGAAATTCATTGGGATCTCTTTGTCATAAGAGGTGATGCTTCTTCAATTATAATCATGTTGGGGTAGAAACATAATTCATTATTGCTTCTATGTTTGGTGGGCATGAGTTTATCCTATCTTTTCTCTTTGAGGTTTCACTAATTCCTTTAGGGGTTTTATTTTTCATACATTGATGTCCTTTCTTTCATGGAATGGCATGTCTCTTATAATTAGTCTCTCCTTAGGGGAATCTGTGATCCTTCATCTTAATCCTTCCTTCTTTGAAGATTACCTCTTCTTTAGAGTTGTATTTTACAAATATTGATGTCTTTCTTGCATTGAATATTCCTTCATGTGAGTACATATGTGTTCCTTGTTAGGACCTTTCTTTTCTTGGAATAGTGAATTTACTTATGTATAATCTCTCCTTAAAGGTTGTGTAATTCTTCTCATTGCACCTACACTTAGGGGAAATTGATCTTTCTTTCCTATCCTTTTTAAGGATCCACTTTTCCCTTGTTGGGTTGTGTTTTCTTATGATTTGATTGTTGGATATTGTTGATGCTTGGATATGTTGTTGTCATTGATGTCAACATATTCCTGTGCCTTGGTGTTGCAGAGAGTTGTTTGGTGTTCCGATGATTACATTGAATTGATATGGCTGGTTTATTTGTTTGGGATGTTGAAATACTTCACTCCTTATTGGTTTAAGTGATCTGGAAGTTTACTTGATCATATTATTTGATCTGGTTTGAAGTTCAGTCTTTCTGTTGTGTGGTTGGCAGAGTTTGGTGTTTTATCTAGTGAGCTCCGATATGATCATATCTTTGGTTGCAGATTTGAAAAAATGTTTTGGATGTTCATATGTATCTTCAGTTCAGATGGTTCATGATTTGGTGCTTCGCAAGTTATCTTTCTAGTCCGAATTGTTATTGTTGAGTGTTCTTGAGAGTTAGTGTGTTGATCGATGAATATTTTAATAAGTGGTGTTGGTGCAACTATTGCGGATGGTTCTAATGTGCTTATTGGTGTTTCCTGATCGTGTCTTATTTGTCTTGGTGGTTCACATAGATCCTTGTGTGTGTTCTTGGTGATTTTGTTGATCCAATGATATTCTTCGTGGTATGCAGTATTTTGGTGGTGTAACATGTTGCAGTTGATTTTGGTGAGATTTTTGATGGTGATGCGTGTTTTGAGATTTTGTTTAGGTCCATGCTATGCCATCCATGCCATTATTTTAGTCCGGTGGTTGATTTATGTATGGTGAGATGTAATTATGTAATCAAGGGTTGAGGGTTTGACCGACCTTGTAGTCAAGGTTGATGATTTGCATATATAGGTGGTTTAGTCATATAATTTGTGTGTCGATGTGGTGTTTGCATTATCAGAGAGTGGTGTATGTGTGCATAAGAGAATTTATCCTTTAGTGTGGTGATTTGAAGAGAGATTGTTGCAGGGCAGACGAATGTGCTTAACCAGAACTATCATTAGGCATAAGGAGATGCTATATTTGCAGTTCATGTAATCGAATTGTAGTTTAATCATTATTGTAAGGTAGTGAACCTTCCCTGAGGGTTGGAGCCTTATGGGTCATCTTATTTTGAGTAGTGAGCTCTAGGCAGTGTGCCTGAATGCATGTGCATTCCCTATTGTAATATTTACTCATACTGCTGCAGAGCATCATGTTATTGTGGGTAGGTTCCCACCATGGTTTTTCCCTTAACCGGGTTTTCCGCGTCAAAATATTGGTGTTATGTGTGTTGGTGTTGTTGTGTTTATCTTTATTCCTATTGTAGTTGTTTAGATATGAGATTGTACTTAATTTCAATAATCCGGTGAAAATTGATTCACCCCCCTCTCTCAGTTTTCCTTCTTTGTTGCTACTAACAATTGGTATCAGAGTTAGATCCTTTGGAAGAAGCTTGACCACGTGAGGAGATCAAGGATGGAAACATGTATTCAAGAAGGAGATTCCTAGATTTGATGGAAGCAACTATACTATATGGAAGGACCAGATGGAAGTTCACTTGAAATGCCTTGGAGATGAGTATTGGAAGATTACAAAGAATGTTTACAATGTTCCTCAAAATTGATTGGTTAGTGTTGTTGAGATCAAGGATGCTAAACATAACATAAGAGCTAAGGAAGCATTGTTGAGTGCCTTGATAGATTCAGAGATGACTAATGTGATGGGTTTGCAGACTGCACATGAGATCTGGAAGAAGATAGAGACCTTGTATGAAGGAGATGCGCAAGTTATAGTTGCTAAGCTCTAGAGTTTGAAAGGGAAGTATGAAGCATTGAAGACGGGAGAAGATGAAAATATATCAACCTTTATGGATAAGATGAATGATCCTATCATGAATATCAGATGTGCTGGTGGAATCCTTGAAGAAGATGAGATTGTTGCTAAGGTGCTGAGATCTTTGCCTCTTGCTTATAAACATAAGGTAACTACTATTGATGAGATCTAGAGTGTGACTACTGTGACTAGAGACATGTTTGTTGGAAAGCTTACTACATTTGAGTTGAGTGAATTTGGAGAATTCCAAGGAAAATCTAAGACTGCATTTAGAGTCTTTGTATCTGAGAAGCAAAAGTATGATCCGAGAAAAAGTTCATGCTGGGTATCCAGATTTGAAAGAGAAAAGAAAGAGATGGAAGAACAAGAAAGAGATTTGGATGAGCTTGAAGCAATTATTGCATGGAGATTGCCTAAAGGAGCCGGTAAGTATGATGGGAAGTTACCTTTGAAATGTTTCTCTTGTAATAAGATAGGACATTTTTCTTTTAGGTGCCTTGAAAGAATGTCTAGATATGATAATCATGAAAGGCATGATAGACCTGATAAGTATGATAAGAGTGATAAGCCCTATAAGCCCTACTGGAAGTACATAAATCAAAAGAGATTCTATTATGCTGCCGATGAAGGTGTAACAAATGAGGAATCAGAGAACGAGAATTCAACAAACGAATTTGTATTTATTTCTATCAAGGACGATGATCTGGTTTCAGTGAATCCTACAAGTTGCACTATTGAGGAGAAATATTTAGCTACTAAGATTGAAGAGAAAGATCAATGGGTGATTGACAATGGTTGTTTGCATCATATGATTGGTGATAAAAGAAAATTTGTGAGTATGGAAAGGTATGATGGTGGAATAGTGAGATTTAGAGATGACAAAGCTTGTGTGATTCATGGTAGAGGCTCGATATCTTTCAATGGTAAGCATAATACTGATGATGTCTTGTATGTTGAAGTATAATGCAGATGGTTGACAAGGGATATTATTTGTAATTCAAGAATGGTAAATGAAAGATCCTAAATGCCTTCAGTATCTAGTATAGAGATTGCATCAAGGACTAAGACTAAAGGTAATATCTTTCACTTGAATGCTAGTGAGAAAAGTTGTTTGATTGCTCAGATTGATGAAAGTTGGTTGTGGCATAGGAGAATGTGTCATGTTAATTTTGACTACATGGTAAGGATAAGTTCTACTCAAGTTGTTAGAGATATGACCAAGATTGTGAAGCCTACTAATCTGGTATGTAAGGAATGTCAGATGGCAAAGAAAACAAGAACTTCATTTAAGAGTAAGTTGTATTCATCTAATGGATTGCTAGATCTTGTTCATACTAAATTATGCGGTCCTACTAGAGTGAGAAGCATGCAGAGTGATAGATATTTAATGTTTTTTATTGATGATTATTCAAGGATGATGTGGGTTACCTTCTTAAGGGAGAAACCAAAAGTGTTGGAGAAATTCAAGATATTCAAAGCCATAATGGAGACTGAGGTTGGATTGAAGCTGAAGTGACTGAGATCTGACAGAGGAGGTGAATTTACATCAAGGTAGTTTGATACATTCTATGAGAGGAATAGAATTAGAAGATACTTATTTTCTCTTAGAACCCCTCAATAAAATGGAGTTGTTGAAAGGAAAAATAGAACTATCTTGGATACTGTGAGGACTATGCTAATTGAAGGAACTATTGCATAGACCTTTTGAATAGAATTTGTTAGCACTGTTGTTTACACATTCAATTGGGTGCATATAAAAGGTGATTTCGGTAAGACTTCTTATGAGCTATGGTTTGGTCATGTTCCCATAGTTAGATATTTCAGAGTTTTTGGAAGCAACTTTTATATAAAAAAGAGATGAGGATATAGGGCAGTTTGATGCAAGATTTGATGAAGGAATCTTCTTGGGATATTATACTAAGAGAAAGGCCTACTGGTGTTACAATAAAAGGTTGAAAAAGATAGTAGAAAGTGCAAATGTAAAAGCTGATGAATGTTTTGGTAAGAAGATCAAAGCATGCAGATATGAGATTGAAGAACAAGATATTTTCTCTAGGCCTGCATAGACTGAGATCCTGAAGTAGATTAATCTGGTGGAGAGTTAATTCGGATATTGTTGTTGCCGGTGAAGGACTTCAAGAGCCCGAGGATCAGAATAATTTGATGACTCCAAGGTATGTAAATTTGAATCATTCTGAGAATCAGAATATTGGTGATAAGAACAAGGGTGTGATGACTAGGAGAAGACTTGCTGCTGAAGAGATATGTCTGATTTCTAAGATTGAGCCTAAAGATGTCGTTGAAGCACGTAAGGATGAGAATTGGATAAAAACAATGGAAGAAGAGTTGAATCAGATTGAAAAGAGTAGCACTTGGGAGTTTGTTCTGAAACCTAAAGACAAGAATGTGATTGGTAGTAAATGGGTGTTCTAGAATAAACTGAATGAAGTCGGTGAAGTGATCAGAAACAAAGAAAGATTGGTATGTAAAGGGTGTTCTCAGATGGAAGGTATTGACCATGAAGAAACTTTTTCCCCTGTAGCTAGAATTGAAGTTGTTAGATTGTTGTTTTCATATGCTACTTACAAGAATTTCAAGGTGTATTAGATGGATGTCAAGTCATCCTTTTTGAATGGTGATCTTGAGGAGGAAGTCTACATTGAGAAAATGGATGAATTTTATTTATCAGATGAAGGAGATATGGTATGAAAATTGAAGAAATCTCTGTATGGACCAAAACAAGCCCCTAGAGCCTAGTATGCAAGATTGGATTTAAGTATTTGTTGAAACTAGGATTTTGTAAAGGTACTGCTGATAGTAATTTATACTTCAAAGTTGAGAATGATAACATTTTGATTGTTGAAGTCTTCGTTGATGATATCATTTTTGGCGGTGATGATTTGAGTATGATGTTTTTTGATGATATGCAAAAGGAATTTGAGATGTCAATAATAGGTGAGATGAATTTTTTTTTTAGGATTGCAGATTACTCATACTGGTAAAGGTATTTTCATTTCTCAATCTAAGTATGTGAAGGAACTATTAAAGAAATTTGGGTTAGATGACTCTAAACCTGTTGGAACTCCTATGGTGATTGGATGCAAGTTATCTAGGAATGATGAATCTCAGAAAGTTAATTAGACTTTGTATAGATATATGGTTGGTGGATTGTTGTACTTAACTCAAACTAGACTAGATATTATGCATGTTGTTTGTCTTTGTGCTAGATTTCAATCAGATCCTAAAGAGACTCGTGTTACTGCTGTAAAGAGAATTTTCAGATATTTGAAGGGGATTGTTGACTATGGCTTATGGTATCTGAAGAATGATGATTTCCTGTTGTGCACCTATACTGATGCTGATTGGGCTGGTGGTGTAGATGACCAGAAGAGAACTACTAGTCGAAAGTTCTTTTTGGGAAAGAAGTTGATTTCATGGTCCAGTAAGAAACAAGATGTTGTATCTCTATCTATTGCTGAAGCTGAATACATTGCTTCTAGTAGTAACTGTACTCAGGTAGTTTGGATGAAGTAGATGTTGAAGGATATTAGAGTTGTTTATGATTAGCCTACTGTTATTTCTTGTGATAATTCAAGTGCTATCAATATTTCAAAGAATTTGATGCTACATTCTAAAATAAAGCATGTGTCCATAAAATATTTCCTC
This sequence comes from Cryptomeria japonica, assembly GCF_030272615.1. Lineage (NCBI taxonomy): Eukaryota > Viridiplantae > Streptophyta > Pinopsida > Cupressales > Cupressaceae > Cryptomeria > Cryptomeria japonica. Next base: position 590,899,430 of record NC_081405.1, on the reverse strand, counting down.
GAGGGAGAAATTCAGTGATGTGGAAGTTGAATTGAAATATGTATCTACAAAATATCAGATTGTAGATATTTTCACTAAACCTTTGCCTATAGATAAATTTGTCTATTTGAGAGACAAGTTAGGGGTCTCTGCCCCTCCCATTCAGAACTAGATGCGTGGAGTTGCATCAATCTGGTGGATTTTAGAGCCTTATTCTCTTTGTCCGGGTTGATGAGTTGATGTTGCTACTCATTTGGAGTAGTCAGTGGTTTAGATAATTAGTGGATTAATTTTATCCTAAGGGGGAGAATGTTCTTCTTAGAAGATGAGCTTTTGGGAAGAGAGCATAATTTTTGTTGTATTTGGCATTGCTGTCAAAGGGGGAGAGAGTCATGTGAAAAACTGCTTTATCTTTGGAGCTTTGTGTGCATAATCTTAGGGGGAGATTGCTACAAATTTCTAGTATTGATCTATTTCCTTTGCATTGATTGTTTTTCACATTCATATGTTGCCATCAATGCCAAAGGTGGAAATTTTTGGATATTGCTACTGCTAGGATATGTTGTTGTCATTGATGTCAACATATTCCTATGCCTTGGTGTTGTAGAGAGTTGTTTGGTGTTCCGATGATTGCATTGAGTTGATATGGCTGGTTTATCTATTTGGGATGTTGTAATACTTCATTCCTTATTGGTTTAAGTGACTCAGATGTTTAATTGATCATATTATTTGATCCGGTTTGAAGTTTAGTCTTTTTGTTTTGTGGTTGGCAGAGTTTGGTGTTTGATCTAGTGAGCTTCGATATGATCATATCTTTGGTTGTAGATTTGGGAAAATGTTTTGGATGCTCATGTGTCTCTTTAGTTCAGATGGTTCATGATTTGATGCTCCGCAAGCTATCTTTCTAGTCTGAATTGTTGTTGTTGAGTGTTCCTAAGAGTTAGCATGTTGATCGACGAAGATTTGAATAATTGGCATTGCTGCAGCTATTGTAGATGATTCTAATGTGCTTGTTGGTTTTTCATGATTGTGTCATATTTGTCTTGGTGGTCCGCATTGATCCTTGTGGGTGTTCTTGGTGTTTTTGTTGATCCGATGATATTCTTTGTGTTATGCGGTATTTTGGTGGTGAAATATGTTTCCATTGATCTTGGCGAGATTTCTGGTGGTTATGCATGTTTAGAGATTTGGTTAAGGTCCATAATATGTCATCTATGTCATTATTTTGGTGTGGTGGTTTTTTTATGTATCGTGAGATGTAATTCTGTAATTAAGGGTTGAGGGTTTGGCAGACCTTGTAGTCAAGGTTGATAATTTGTATATATAGGTTGTTTTAGCCATGTAATTTATGTGTTGATGGGGTGTCTACATTATCAAAGAGTGGTGTATGTGTGCATAAGAGAGTTTATCCTTTGATGTGGTGATTTGAGGAGAGATTGTTGCAGGGCAGACAAATGTGCTTAACCAGAACTGTCATCAAACATAAGGAGATGCTATATTTGTAGTTCATATAATCCAGATTGTAGTTCGATCATTATTGTAAGGTAGTGAACCTTATTTGAGGGTTGGATCCTTCTAGGTCATCTTATTTTGAGCAGTGATCTCTAGGTAGTGTGCTTGAATGCATGTGCATTCCCATCGTAATATTTACACATACTACTACAAAGTATCATCTTATTGTGGGAGGTTCCCATCGTGGTTTTTCCCTTTATCAGGTTTTCCACATCAAAATATTGGTGTTATATGTGTTGGTTCTATTGTGTTTATCTTTATTCTTGTTGCAGTTGTTTAGATTTGAGATTGTGCTTAATTTGAATAATCCGATGAAAGCTGATTCAGCCCCCCTCTTAGCTTTCCTTCTTTGTTTTTGCTATTATTGATGTCATTCCTTATGCGAATTTGTTGTTTTCTCAAAGATTGTCTCTTATGCAAGAGGTGTGTATCCTTGACTACAACCTCTTTTTCACTTGGAGATGCATGTCTATTATAAACAAACCCTCCACGCTGGGTTAAAAGTGTGTCATCCTTCATCAAGAATCCCTTTACCTAGTGATAGGAGGAAGGTAGGAATTATTGTTCTCCTTCCCTTCTTTTTGTATAAGATGCTATGTTTGTTCAAAGTATCTTCTTGGAGGTGTTGGAATGCACAAATACCGATAGTAAACTAAGAGGGGGGGGGGGTTGAATCAGTTTACTCACAATAATAGCAATAAATTCAATTATAAACCTTATGCTAGAGCACAATACAATGAAAGATATATCATGAAAGCATAACACACATAACACCAATATTTTGATGTGGAAAACCCGGAAAGAGAAAAACCATGGTGGGAAACCCTACCCACAATCAGATGAATACTTTGCAGTAGTATTATGAATAATTTACAATGTAGTCTGCACATGTAGAAAGCCCAACAACCTAGAGCGCACTGCTCATCACAAAGCGATGTACCACTGACTTCCAAAATCATTGGACTACAATCTAGAAAATAATGAACTGTGAAAGTAGCATCTACGAATTCTTGATACAGTTTTGGTTAAGCACCAATGTCTACTCTGCAATACAAAACCTTTCCAACTTTCACCTGAATGATATGAATTTATTTACACATAATCCTTTCTCTGATAATGTAGACTTAACTAGCCATAACCATCGATCTATCCATATCCAAATTACATGAATAAGTCACGTATAAATACAGATCATCAACCTTATTGAAAAGGTCGGTTAAACCCTAAACCCTAAACCCATAATTACAAAAATTACATCACATGATACCACCAGAATAATATTATGATTTTCATTACATAGAATGGACCTAAATCAAGTAACTAAACAATTATATCTATCGGGGATTCTGCTAAGACCAAAATCCAACACGCTTTACTTGATAGTAGAAACCCTCAGTGAAAGTTTAATCGGATCCAAATAGGACTACTATAATAGCACACCATCCAATGCAAAGTCAACTAATACTCAGGATATGATCAAGAAGCACCAACAACATGAAAGAAACTGATTCCATAAGCCAGACCCAAAATCGACTGACCAATTCACCAAAACAACATACTGATAAAGCTAACTGGGAATGCCAGAAGCTGGTAAAGCCAAAAGCTAGCTGGTAAAGGCATAAATCAACCGATAACTAGAAATACCAAAAGTGATAACCAAATCATGAAACCACCATAACCTAGCAAGCATATAACCATCAGAATAAGAATCCAAAACCGATCCCAGAAATCTGATCATACCGGATTAGAACGATCACCAAGACTAACCGAGATAGATCCAACTGGGATAGTCTCCAATTGGGATAGAGTGTTGACATAAATGACAACACTTAACCAAATCCATCATATTTCCAAAAATCTCCTCCTTTGACATCAATGAAAAAGGATGGATACTAAATCAAGAGGATAGAACCAAACAACTGAATACTCCCCCTAAGTAGTAGCACCATCTTCATCAACCCAGATTAGAAAAGTATGTCTGATAATCTCACTGGATTGATGAATCGTTGCATCTCTAAGTCTCTTTTGGAGGGTTGGTAACCCCCAACTGATCTCTAAGATATTCAAAAGTGTCTTTAGGCAATAGTTTCATTAGAATATTTGCAATCTATTCCTTAGTAGGCACATAAACCAATCTGACTTCCTTTTCTTCAACCTTTTCGTTCAAGAAATTATACCTTATAGAAATATATTTTGATTTGGAATGAAATACCTAATTCTTTGACATATCAATAGCAATAGTATTGTCATAGTGAATAACAATAGGCTCATCATAACTTACCCTTATATCCTTTAACATCTATTTCATCCATAAAATCTAAGTACAGTTGATAGCAACTGCAACATATTCTGCTTCAATTGTAGACAATAAAGTGCATGATTGTTTCTTACTAGCCATGAAACCAAATTCTTCCCAAGAAAGAATGCACCGCTAGTAGTGCTCTTCCTATCATCCACATCTCCTACCCAATCAAAATTTGTATATGCACATAATGTGAAGTCATTATTCTTTGGATACCATAACCCAAAGTCTGATGTACCTACCCAATATTTGAATATTCTCTTGACAACAATATCATGAGTTTCTCTAGGATTTGCCTGAAATCTAGAAGCAATACAAACAACATTCATTATATTAGGTCTTGTTTGAGTTAGGTATATCAAACCACCAATCATTGATTTGAATCTACTTGGGTTCACTTTAGGCGATTCATCATCCTTTGACAATTTGCAACCGATTATCATAGGAGTACCGACAGGTTTAGAATTCTCAAGTCCAAATTTCTTAAGTAATTCCTTCACATACTTAGTTTGACAAATGAAAATACCTTTATCGGTTTGAGTAATCTGCAAATCTAAGAAAAATTTCATCATGAATCATAGACATTTCAAATTAATTCTTCATATCATTAGCAAATTTTATGCATAGACCTTCTTCTCCTCCAAAAATGATATCATCCACAAAGACTTCAATAATCAACATGTCATCATGCTCAATTTTGTAATATAAGTTACTGTCAACATTACCTTTACTGAAACCAAGCTTTGAAAGATACTTATCCAATCTAGCATACCATGCTTTAGGGGCATGTTTTAGTCCATATAAAGATTTCTTCAATCTGTAAACCATGTCCTTGTCTTCTGATAAATAAAATCCATTAGGTTGTTCAATCTAAACTTCCTCTTCAAGATCTCCATTCAAAAATGCACATTTAACATCCATCTGATATACTTTGTAGTTCTTGTATGCAACATAAGTAAGAAAATGTCTTATCGCTTCAATTATAACAACCGGGGAATAAGTTTCCCCATAATCAATTCCTTCTTCTTGTGAATACCCTTTGCAAACCAATCTAGCCTTGTTCCTTACAACTTGACCTACCTCATTCAATTTGTTCTTGAAAACCCATTTAGTTCCAATAATGTTCTTGTCTTTAGGTCTAGGTACAAGTTCCCATGTCTTATTCTTTTCAATATGATCTAATTCCTTTTCCATTTCTTTTATCCAATTTTCATCCTTACTTGCTTCGATAAATGATTCTAGTTCAATTTGAGAAATTAAACACACCTCTTCAATAAATAACCTTCTCCTAGTCATCACACCTTTCCTTTTATCTCCAATGATATGATCTTCAAAATGATTTAGCTTTACATACCTGGGAGTGATTTGCTGACTCATTCTGTTGTTCCACTATCATTGTTGAATTTTTTGATGCTACCGGTGTCACTGGTTCACTGTTCTGAACTAATTCTTGTTGGCATTATGGATGAATAAATTATGTGTTGCATTGATATTTTGTCATTGATATCAACACTAGCTGATATGGTTGGTTACCAATAGATAGGTTTTTGTTATTGGTAGAAGATCTAGTGTTACCAGCAGAAGAGACTATTTGTTGGACACTTCTGACATGTTTGGATAAGTGAAGTATGTTTTATTACATGTGATACGTGCTTCATGAGCATGTTTTGGTCAGTTGGTATTGGTTTGGTACTGGATACTATCATACATTCTTGTAAACCCTTACCAACCTTGGTTTAAGGCTCTATCGGTAGAGATTTCACTAAGGAATCTTGACAGGATGCATAAGTGGTGTTGGTGTAGCTTCTACATGGATTTCAGGATGCTGAAGATGTTCTTTGATCTCGCTTCAACTGCTTGAAGACATTGCTTTGGCATAGTGGACCCAGAATACATTTGGTACGTATCTAGGTTATGGACTAGTATCATGCTAACGTGTAGTCTACACATTACTGGGATGTTTCGAGATGATTTATGGATTTGTTATTGTTGTTTTGATCTTAAGCCGACATGGCATATTAATGTAATATGGATTTATGTAATATCTTTTAGGTGGTTGACCTAATTGGTTTAGGCCATAGGTTTTGTAAAAAATGATGTAAGATCTCATTTGTATATTATGGCATGGGGATTATGTGTCATGTTATTGGAATGCAATATCATATGTGAAGGAGATTTGGTCGATCAAAGGTGATCGAATTGGATTAAGGAAGAGGTCAAAGGCCTTCGGTATTGAGCTTAATTGGCACTGTAATCGGGCATGGTAGATTCTATTTCTAATAGTTCACTCTACTAGATTGTTGTCCATTTATCTTGGGATGGTTGTATCCTCTTTGTAGTTAGTGAGACTCTTTTGTAATGAGCAGTACACTCTAGGTAGTCTGCCTTCCTGCAAGTGTAGGCCCCTCATTGTAACACATACTTTCTGTAGAAGTATCATCTGACTGTGGGTAGGCTTCTCACTGTGGTTTTTCCCTTTCTATGTTTTCCACGTACAAATCATGGTGTTATGTGGTATGGTTTCTTTGTATTGATTATCTGTTTAATTGTTAAGTTGTATTGTTTACCAGTATTTGTTCCTACCGATATCTGTATGTGCTTTACCGATACTTGATCTGTTTAAAGGTTATTAAGTGGATTAAAAGTTATAATCTCTTAACAACTGATTCACCACCCCCCCCCTCTCAGTTGTTCATCGATTATCCTAACAATTGGTATCAGAGCTTTGGTCCTCTTTTGCATAAGCTTAACTGCTTGAGGTAGATCCTATGGAAACTAACACTTCTAATCCATCGACAACTATTTTCAGAAGAGAAATCCCTAAGCTTGATGGAACAAATTGTGGGATATGGAAAATTAGAATGGAGACTCATCCTAGATTTCTTGGCAAGGATATTTGGGAGATCACTGAGAAAGGATATACACTTTATGATCTGACATCTGACAATCTTGCTCCTACAGATTTGGATAAGAATATTGAAAATGATTGCAGAGCTAGAGAAGCCCTCTTGTTTGCACTTTCTGATGAGCAGATCATGGGATTGACTGATAAATCATTAGCTAAGGCTATGTGGGACAAATTTCAAACTCTGAATGAAGGTGATCCTACTGTCAAAATTTCTAAACTTTATGGTTACCGGGTAAGATATGAAAACTTAAAGATGGAAGATAATGAGAGAATTGATGTGTTTATGGAAAGAGTAAATGAGATTGTTATGGGAATTCAGTGTTGTGGAGGATTTCTAAGTGAATATGAAATAGTTTCCAAAGTCTTGAGAGCCCTTCCATCGACTTACAAGAAGAGGGCAACTGCAATAAATGAGTTAAGAACAATGGCAAACTGTTTAGTTAACAGAGACATTCTGATTGGGAAATTATCTACTTTTGAGCTTGAATAATTTGGATCTTCTAGAGCTGTAAAGTCTGAACCTTCTTTTCATGCATCATCATCATCATCATCATCATCATCTACTTGCAAACCGTATATGCAAAAGAATTGGAAGACATGAGAAAATAAGATGAAGAACTTGAGAAACTTGAATCCTTATTTGTTAGAGGAGTACCTAGAGGACCAACTGGAAGTAAGTATGAAGGAAAAGCACCTTTTAAATGTTTTGCATATAACAAGATTGGTCATTTTGCATCTAGATGTCCTAAAAGGAATGCAAGGTTTGAGGAAAGAGTTAAGAAATATTTTAAGCCTAACTAGAATAGATATAGATTCAAGAAAAGTAAACAATGTACATAGCAGATGAGGAAGGAGTAACTAATGACTCTAGAGATGAACAAAAAGAAGGCTCTGCTAGTGGATCCGGCAATGGAAAGGAATGGGTGTTCTATACTTTGAAGGAAGATGAACCAGAATCGACTATCAAGAATGAAAAAAAGGCCCTAGCAACAAAAGTTGAATATAAGGATGAATGGGTAATTGATAGTGGACGCTCACATCATATGACTAGAAATAAAAGGAAATTTCTATCCCTGCAAGAATACAATGTCAGTCAAGTCAGATTTGGAGATGACAAAGCATGTATGATCAAAGGTAGAGGTATTATTCCTCTAGATGGTAAACATAATACTGATAATGTCTATTATGTAGAAGGTTTAGAGCATAATCTTTTGAGTGTTGGTTAATTGGTTGATAAGGGTTTACAACTTGAGTTTAAAAATAGAAAATGCAAAATCGTTAACAAGACTGGTTTGGAGGTTGTAACCAGTATTCAGATTGGAGGTAATATCTTTCACTTGAACACTAGTAATAAGACATGTTTGATTTCTCATATTGATGAGAGTTGGTTATGGAATAATAGGTTGTGTCATGTTAATTTTGATTGTATTGTTAAGATCAATTCAACTAAGGCAGTTAGAGATACACCTAAGATTATGAAGCCTCATAATCTGGTATGTAATGAATGTCAATTGGGAAAGAAAGTTAGAAGTTCTTTTAAGAGCATACATGATAAATCTAATGATGTACTTGATTTGATTCACATGGATTTATGTGGTCCATCGAGGACTAAAAGCTTTCAAGGTGATAGGCATTTCATGTTGATTATTGATGACTATTCTAGAATGACATGGGTGACTTTTCTAAGGGAGAAGTGTGAAGCTTTTGAGAAATTCAATATCTTTGCAAAGGTTGAAACAGAATCTGGATTAAAAATCAAATGTCTAAGATCAGATCATGGTGGTGAGTTTACTTCTCATGAATTTAATAGTTATTTTGAGACAAATGGAATCAAGAGACAACTATCTGCACCTAGAACTCCTTACCAGAATGGAGTAGTGGAAAGAAATAACAAAACCATTTTGGATGCAACAAGATCCATGATGATGGAAGCTAAATTGCCTTATATCTACTAGAGAGAATCAGTGAGTACAACAATCTACATATTCAACAGAGTTCACATCAAAGGTGAAATTGGTAAGACCCCTTATGAACTATGGTTTAGACATGCACCTACTATTAAATATTTCAGAATTTTTGGAAGTAAATGTTATATCAAAAGAGATGATTCAATTGGAAAGTTTGATCCTAGATGTGATGAAGGGATATTTCTTGGGTATTCAATTCAAAGAAAAACATATAGATGTTATAACAAAAGATTGCAGAAAATTGTGGAAAGTGCTAATGTGAAAGTGGATGAACATTATATAAATCACTCTATATCATATGATAGGGAATCGACAGTGTAAATGATCATAATTGAATCAACAATGCCTCAACCTATGTACGACTCTGAAATAGTTACACTGGCACAATCAAAAAATTCAATTGTGACTGATGATCAGAGTAGTGAACCTGAAGTTCAAAAGACACCAAGGTATGTAATATTAAATAATTTTAAAGATCAAATCATTGGAGATAGGAACAAGGGAGTTATGACAAGAAGAAAACTTGAAAATGAAGAGGTATGTCTTATTTCTCAAGTTGAACCGGAATCTATTATTGAAGCTTGCAACGATAAACATTGGTTAAAAGCTATGGAAGATGAATTAGATCATATAGAGAAAAAATGAGACTTGGTCTTTAGTTCCCCGACCTAAACATAAGAATATTATTGGAACTAAATGGGATTTTAGGAATAAATTGAATGAGGATGGTCAAGTTGTAATAAACAAGGCTAGATTGGTTTGCAAAGGATATTCTCAAATGGAAGGAATTGATTATGGTGAGATATTTGCACTTGTAGATAGAATTGAAGTTGTTAGACTATTTCTTGCCTATGCAGCTTTTAAAACCTATAAGGTTTATCAAATGGATGTTAAATGTGCATTTTTGAATGGTGAGCTTGAGGAAGAAGTTTACATTGAGCAACCTGATGGATTTTCACCGATACATGATAAAGATATGGTTTGTAGATTGAAGAAAGCTTTATATGGATTGAAATAGGCTCCTAGAGCTCGATATGAAAGGTTGGATAAATATCTTTTGAAGCTTGGTTTTACTAAAGGTAGTGCTGATAGTAATTTATATTATAAGATCACTGATAATGATATTCTGATTATTGAAGTATTTGTTGATGATATCATTTTTGGAGGAGAAGATAAACTATGCATGGAATTTGCTAACAACATGAAGAATAAATTTGAAATGTCCATATTGGTGATATGAGATTTTTCTTAGGTTTGCAAATTACTCAAACTGGCAAAGGCATTTTTATTTGTCAAACTAAGTATTTGAGGGAGTTGTTGAAGAAGTTTGGTATGGATAATTCCAAACCGGTAAGTACCCCTATCGTGACAAGTGAGAAAGTATCTATAAAGGATACTTATACACTGGTAAATCCATATGATTGGTGGTATGTTATATCTAACTCATACTAGACTTGATTTTATGAATGTAGTAAGTATTGTTTCAAGATATCAAAGTAATCCTAAAGAAAATCATGAATGTGCAGTAAAGAGGATATTCCGGTATTTGCAAGGAACAACAGAATATGGCCTATGGTATTCTAAAAATTATGATTTCACTTTATGTGCATATACTGACTCAGATTGGGCAGGAGATACTGATGATAAGAAGCACACTTCTGGTGGAGCTTTCTTTCTTAGAAAGAAACTAGTTTCATGGATCAACAAAAAATAGTTATGCATTTCTTTATCTACTACAGAAGTTGAGTATGTTGCAGCAACAACTAATTGCACTCAAGTCTTGTGGATGAATCACATATTGAAGGATATCAGGGTAAATTGAAGTGAATCACAAGTTATCTACTATGATAACTTTGTAGCTTTTGACATGTCTAAGAATCCGGTATTTCACTCTAAGACTAAGAATATTTCAATAAAGTATAACTTTCTGAAGGACAAGGGAGAAGCAAAGGAAGTCAAATTGGTTTATGTGAACACTAAAGAATAGATTGCAGATATATTCACTAAACCACTATCTAAGGAATCATTTGAGTATTTGAGAGATAGGTTAGGGGTTTTTGCCCCTCTGACAGAGACTTGATTGATGCAGTTTGTCATCAGTCCAACATGCAATACCAAAGACATTATTCATTTCAACACTTATGAGTGGTGCTACTACTGAGGGGGAGTAGTCAGCTTGGAGTTTCAGAGGTTTACATTATTGATTTGATATTTTTGTCAGATTTCTAGCATTGATGTCAAAAGGGGAGAGATATTGATGTGAAAATAAAAATAAAGGAGTTATATACATTAAGGGGAGAGATTTATTCAAAACTCTATAGAGATATCATTCACATAGATTTTTGGTTGTCTTCCATAGGGGGAGACTTGTTTGGCATTTTTTTTGGTACTTAGATGTTTTTCATACATAGTGTTGTCATCAATGCCAAAGGGGGAGATTGTTGGCATTATGAATGAATTGATTATGTGTTGCATTGATTTTTTGTCATTGATGCCAATACTAGTTGATACAGCTAGTTACCAACACACAAGTTTTTGTTATAGGTAGAAGATCTAGTGTTCCCGACAGAAGAGACTATCTGTTGTACACTTCTGGCATGTTTGGATCAATGAAGTAGGTTTGATTACATGTGATATGTTCTTCATGAGCATGTTTTGATCAGTTGGTATTGTCTTGGTATTGGATACTATCATACATTCTGGTAAACCCTTACCGACATTGGTTTAAGGCTCTGTAGGAAGAGATTTCACTAAGGAATCTTGACAGAATGCATAAGTGGTGTTGGTGCAGCTTCTACATGGATTTCAAGATGCTAAAGATATTCTTTGATCATGCTTCCATTGCTTGAAGACATTTATTTGGTGTAGTGGACCCACAATAGGTCCGGTACCTATCTAGGTTATGGACCAGTATCATGCTAATGTGTACTCTACACGTTACTGGGATGTTTCAAGATGATTTATGGATTTGTTATCATTTTTTTGATCTTAAGACGATATGGCATATCAATGTAATATGGATTTATGTAATATCTTTTAGGTGGTTGACCTAATTGGTTTAGGCCTTAGGGTTTGTATAAAATGATGTAATATCTCATTTGTAGATTGTGGTGTGAGGATTATGTATTGTGGTCTTGGAATGAAATATCATATGCGAAGGAGGTTTGGTCGATCATAGGTGATTGAATTGGATTATGGAAAACGTCAAAGGCCTCTGGTATTGAGCTTAATCAGGACTGTAATCAGGCATGGTAGATGCTATTTACGACAGTTCACTCTATTGGATTGTTGTCCATTTATCTTGAGATAGTTGTATCCTCTCTATAGTTAGTGAGACTTTTTTGTAATGAGCAGTATGCTCTAGGTAGTGTGCCATCCTGCAAGTGTAGGCCCCTCATTGTAATACATACTTTTTGTAGAAGTATCATTTGACAGTGGGTAGGCTTCCCACCATGGTTTTTCCTTTTCTGGGTTTTCCACATACAAATCATGGTGTTATGTGGTATGGTTTCTTTGCATTGATTATCTGTTTAATTGTTAAGTTGTACTATTTACCAGTATCTGTTCCTACCGACATCTGTATGTTCTTTACTAGTAGTTGATCTGTTTAAAGGTTATTAAGTGGATTAAAAGTTATAATCTGTTAACAACCGATTCACCCCTCCTCTTAGTTGTTGATGAGTTATCCTAACAATTCTTGCATTACCGGTTCAGGTCTGATAAATTTATCTTCCAGTTCATAATCATATGCTCTGATCTAATTACTACCATGCTCATCCACCTTGACATTTATGCTTTTCAATATCCTATTCAATCTTTTGTTATAATATCTATATTCTTTTCTTTTAGTAGAATAACCCAAAAATATTCCTTCATCACTTCTATGATCAAACTTTCCTAATGCATCATCTCTACTAATGTAACATTTGCTTCAAAAAATTCTAAAATATTTGATAGTAGGAGTATGACCAAACCATAGTTCATAAGGGTTCTTACCGATGTCACCTTTAATGTGTACTCTATTGAGAGTGTATACAATAGTATTGACAACCTCTCTCCAATAGATATTAGGTAATTTAGCTTCAGTCATCATAGTCCTTGCAACATCCAAAATTGTTCTGTTCTTTCTTTCCACCAATCCATTCTTTTGTGGGGTTCTAGGTGCATAAAGTTGTCTCCTAATACCATTCGTTTCACAAAAGTTGTTGAACTCATCGGATGTAAACTCACTGCCATGATCTGATCTTAAGCACTTTATCTTCAGTCTTATCTTAGTCTCAACCATAGCCTTAAAGATTTTGAATTTCTCAAAAGCTTCATATTTCTCTTTCAAAAATGCTATCGACGTCATTCTAGAATAGTCATGAATAAATAACATAAAATATCTATCACCTTGAAAGATTTTAGTCCTTGCCAATCCACACAAATCAGTATGAATAAGATAAATAATTTCATTAGATTTACCATGTACACTTTTGAAAGAAGTTCTAACTTGCTTACCCATTTGATATTCTCTACATACCAGATTATGAGGTTTAACAATCTTGGGAAAATCTTTGACAACTGGTATTGAATTGATCTTTACTATGCAATCAAAATTTATATGACACATCCTCTTATGCCATAACCAAATTTCATCAATCTGGGAAATCAAGCAAGCCTTCTCACCAGAGTTCAAATGAAAGATATTACCATTGGTTTGATTTTCGGAAGTAATCTCCAATCCAAATTTATTAATGATCTTACATTTTCCATCCTTGAATTGCAAGTGAAATCCTCTATCCACCATTTGACCTACACTTAAAAGATTATGCTTTAATCCTTCATTATAATAAACATTATCAGTATTAGTCTTGCCATCCAATGATATTGTTCCTTTTCCTTTGATCCTACATGCCTTGTTGTCTCCAACTCTAAACAATCCACCATCAAATTCTTGCAATGATAAGAACTTTATTTTGTTACCAATCATGTGATGTGAGCATTCACTGTCTATAACCCATTCATCCTTCTCTTCAATTTTAGCAGCCAAGGCCTATTCCTTAGTATGTGTTGTTTCAATGACAGATTCTAGAGAATCATCCTTGATAGCAATAAAGACCCAATCTTTGTCAGATGAGGCACCATTACTGGATCCACTCACAAGTTAATCATCATCGTCATCATCAGATTTACCATCATCATCACCAACATAATAACATGATTTATCCTTATTCCTTCCGAATCTAGGTCTAATTTGATATTCAAGATTAGGATTATAATTCCTCACAAATCTTTTATGATTCCTAGTAGCTCTTTTAGGACATCTAGATACAAAATGACCAATCTTATTGCATGAAAAATATTTAAAAGGGACTTTTCCTTCATACTTACTTCCAGCCAATCCTTTAGGAATTCTTCTAGCAATCAGGGCTTCTATCTCTTCAAGATCTCTTTCTTCTTTCTCAATTTCCTCCATACCCCTAGCATACATCTCTTTCCAATCTATCTTCTTCTTACTAGAGGAAGATGCTCCAAATGCAGTCTCAATTTTAGCAGCACTCTGATCTCCAAGTTCTTCAAGTTCAAAAGCAATCAATTTCCCAAATAGTGTATCTCTGGTCATAGGGGTACTTGATATTGTCTAGAGTTCATTGATAGCAGTAGCCTTCATCTTGTAAGCCAGAGGTAGAACTCTTAGAACTTTTGACACTATCTCATCTTCACTAACAGAGTCACCACAAAATTTGATACCCATGACAACCTCATTGAATCTATCCATGAAAGAACTTATCTTCTCATCTTCTTCCATCTTTAAAGTTTCATATCTTACCTGGAAACCTTCATGTTTAGCAATTTTTACAACTTGGTCACCTTCATAAAGAGTTTCAAGATTTTTTCAGATCAGCTTAGCATTCTCCAACTCTATTACATTCAATAGTTTTTCATCAGATAGGACACTCAACAATGCTTCTTTTTCTCTTACATCCTTTTTAGCTCTCTTCTATTCATTAGCTGGTGTTGGTATTCCAGAATTAGGATCATGAGGTATATACCCTTTCTCCACTATCTCCCAAACTTCAATTTCGAGACATCTGAGATGAATCGTCATTCACTCCTAACATATCTTGTAATTTGTACCATCAAATCTGGGACTCTCCTTTTGGTAAGGATTGAATATATAACTAGATGCAGTTGCCATCAAATCTCCTCAAGCGGTTAAGATTTTGTAGAGAGGACCTTGCTCTAATACCAATTGTTGGAATGCATTGATACTAACAGAAAACTGAGGAGGGGGGGGGTTGAATCAGTTTACTCATGATAAAAACAATCAATTCAATTATAAACCTTATATCGGAGCACAACACAATGAAAGATATATCATGAAAGCACAAAACACAACATCAATATTTTGACGTGGAAAACCCAAAAAAGGGAAAAACCATGGTGGGAAACCCTACCCACAATAAGATGAATACTCTACAATAATATTATGAATAATTTACAATGGGGTCTGTACATGCAGAAATGCCAACAACCTAGAGCGCATTGCTCATCACAAAGGGAAGTCTCATTGACTTACAAAATCATCAGACTACAATCCAAAAAACAATGAACTGTGAAAGTAGCATCTACAAATGCCTGATACAGTTCCAGTTAAGAATTGATGTTTGCTCTGCAATATAAAACCTTTCCAACCTTCACTTGAATGATATGACTTTATTTACACATAATCCTTTCTCTGATAATGAAAAATTAACCAACTATAACCATCAATCTATCCATATCCAAATTACATGAATAAGTCATCTATAAATACAGATCATCAACCTTATTGACAAGGTTGGCTAAACCCTAAACTCATAAACCCATAACTACAAAAAATTACATCACATGATACCACTAGATGAATATTATGATTTACATTACATAGCATGGACCTAAATCAAGTAACCAAAAATAATTATATCCACCAAGGATTCCACTAAGACCAAAATCCAACATGCTTTACTTGTCGGTAGAAACCCTCAGTGAAAGTTTAATCAGATCCAAATAGGACCATCATAACAACACACCATCCAATGAAAAGTCACCAAACAATTGAGATATGATCAAGAAGAACCTGTTAGGATTCCCAAAGATACTGAGAGGGGGGGGGGGTGAATCAGTATCTGACCAGTTATAATATTTTCTTAAATTATAACATGAAAAACATATTAAAACTATGTATCGGTAAAGCAAAAATAATGCAGCAAATAAGAACAAGAACCACAACATGAAAAACACACCATAACACAATGTTTTAATGAGGAAACCTAGTGTGGGAAAAACCTCGGTGGGATTTATGACCCACAATATTCACTTACTGGCCAATAAGGGAATATTACTCTTACAATAGGGGCCTGCACATGCAGGAAGGCCAAGTGCCTAGAGCTCACTGCCCAATTACAAAGGAAGTCACACTGACTTACAAAAATGGATTATACTAATCCAATTTCTTGTACTACTTCAGATTAGCATCTGCTATGCTAGATTCAATACCGGTTTAAGTTTTGCTACATACATAAACCCTTAACCTATAATTCACATATTAGGTCTGTTACCTTCTATTCAAATTTCACATCATGCCTCTACTATCCATTTTAATGATCTACAATGATCTCATACATATATGAGTCGCATTAGAATTTGCCATGTTGGCTTACAAAATATTTACAATTAATTTACAAAATACATTAACACAAAAATGTTGTCGGCCAGGGTGCTGGTAATCTTCTTTTTCGGTGTTGGTGTCCTGTATGCTGGTGTAGAGTCTACCGATGTCGGTACCTCCTGGTATCACATGATTGCAAGGTTTCCATAAATGACAATACCTTCAATCACCTACAATTTCTCATTGGAGTGTGCATTTGCCAACAATATCCCCCTTTGGCATTGATGACAACACTCATGAGAAAAATTCAAGAATGTATCCAAAACCTGAAGTCCAAAAATCTTTGCCAAAAAATGTGTCTCCAAAAATGTGTGCTCCCCCTGAGTAGATAATCTCTACTTCCTTCTGACCATTTTTCTCATCACACTACTCCCACTTTGATATCAATGGCAAAGGTTGTCATTCGCTGTCAGTGGAGTCTTGCTTGTATTCTTGTAATCGGTGGGTTACAATCTGAAAAATATCTGTCAAAACCGAATTTAAACCATTACTAAAAGATTTGATGTCTTTTATTATCTCTTGAGTTCTCTGCATTGTACCAGTGAGTATGTGCATTTTCTCTTCCAGTGTCTTTAGTCTAGGAACTAGAACCTCAAATATTTTTTTTCTCGAAGAAATGAGGTAATCTAGTTTTGGGCCAAGTCTACATTTCAAGTCCTTTTCTTTATCCTTTATTCTTTCTTTGTCCATCTCTAACTACTTGATTTTCTCTTCTTTCTCTACAATCTTCTTCTCTATCTCCAAAAATGAATCCGATGTACCTATCAGATTGTCAGCAATATTGTTTATCTTATCTTGTGCTTTGCTGATTTCCTTGTCTAGATATTCTGTTAAAATATTTGTTTTACAAGTGTCTTTGTACAGTTTCTTGAAGTCAAAAATTATCTCTCCAAGTTCTGCTAATAATGTTTCCATTTTATCCTTATTCTTCTTCACAATTTCCTCAAAAAATTTCTCTTTTTCTTTAATCATTCTCTCCTTAAACGTATCCTCGTTTATTTAATCAATAGTCAATATGTTGTTAGTGATGAACTTAGGCAATGTGTCTAGTTGACCTAAAGAATCCTTGTTATCTACAATGCACTTTGGTGCTATCATTTTAAGAATGGGAATTGTATCATCAATAGCCTTATAGGCTTATGCATTACATTTTGTGATTTTCTTTATTGAATCCAATAAGACCTCTGTTACATTTGTAGGTCTGAATTCTACCATAGAAGTAGCAAATGTCTATCCAACTGCCTTCACAATAGCCATGCTATTGGTTGTGGTAATCACCTTACTTGATTCGACCTTTGGTAGGTCAGTCTATGTTTGCATTTCTACAAACAAAGGTTTAGGCTTTTTCAGTTTTGGCCGATGGCACTGTTTTTGTCTGAACCTGTGCCTCAACCTGTACCTATTCTGGTTTCTCCATTTGTGTCTCAGAATGTTTCTCTGAGCTTTCAATTGTCAGTTTCTCAGATGTAGTCTCAGTTTTTACCTTTGGTTCTTTTGATGTTTTTCCAGTTGTATCTATCAGTTTCTCAGTGGTTTCCTCTGCCAGTTGCTCTGTAGGTTTTTCTATGCTTATCTCAACTTTTGCAGCTGGTGACTCAATAGCGACATCTATCTTCTTGTCCTCAGTGGTTTCTCTATCAACCACAACATTTACTTCTTGAGTATCAATATTCACAGTGTACAAAACTTCAGACTCAGGATTTGTATCCTCTAATGGAGTCTCTATACTCTCAGTAGCCAGTTGACTATCAGTAGTATCTACTGGTGGAGTATCTAAAGGAGGTGGGGGTACATTATCAGTTATTTTAAGGCTTGGAAAACCACCTACCTTACCTTTCCCCTTACCCCTATCCTTTGGATATACTTTAATAGTCTTTGGTCTAAGTAATTCTTCCAGTTTTTCTTTTTCCACAAAGAATATATCCTATGCATCTATTGTTTCTTCAGAGACTTCTTTTACTCTTCCTGCCATCAGTGCTACATGCTAGTGAGTAGTGGAGAATATTGTCCGGTTTTCTTTACTTATTAGTTTATCTATTTCATCAGTTGAGTTGATTGGATGTACTGCAAGTAATTTTTCAATCTTGATTTTCTTGTCTAGCTCAACGATGGCTAACCTTCTAGCTTCTAATCTCCTATATAGAACATTTGGTATTTCATCAACAACTTCCATCAAAAATTTCTTATAAATATCTAAGTGTAAAATTACATTGTTCTCTATGCTTTCCTTGTCATCTGTTGATAGTGTGTTGTATATTTTGCTGATGTTCTTCAGCTTACCATCCTCTGTGATTTCACTCAAGAGTTTATCCAGTGGAGCAATATTTTGTTTTACCTTCTTTTTCTTTGGAGTCATTTTCTTTACCAGAGGCCTAATTGCCTGTTGTTTTTGTTTGGTTCTCTTGGGTGCAGGTGAGGGTGCTGGTAAGGGTTTTCTTTTCCTTTCTACCCTTTTAAATACCGTCAATATATCACTCTTAGAATAAGTTCCAATTGGTGAAAGATGAGTTTCTGGTTGAATTCCTTCCAACTCACTTTCCTTTATACCAGTTTGCTTCAAAACATCTTCCTTAATTGCTTTAGCCTACCGAGTTCCTTTTCTTACTATTTCTTCAAACTTCTTAACTCTTTTCCTAGACTGAATTCCACTTTCTATTGTTTCAGCATTTCCAAAAACTTCCGCAGTGGGTTCCTTTGGTGCTTCAAGGAGGGTTTTTGCATAAGTTTCAATAATATTGTCATCTATCTCATAGCCCATTTCAGTTACCCAGATAGTTCTAGGGACAACTACCTCCATCCAGATTTCATCCTTTTTGATTAAAAAACAAATTTCTTTCTAATACTTGTCCACAATAGCTTGTGACAGTCATATTCAGGTTTTCGTTCGAGCCTTTAATGCTTGAAAGTATTCATTTAAGTTTTTCTCCTGGTTTTCTCCCATGTTGTTTAGTAGATCCAATAGTTGCTTTCCTATCGAAGTGTCAAAGCCAAAATCTCTTGCACCAATATCGTGTACTTGTTTAGTTATGTATAGCATTAGACAAACAAGAAAATTTCCAAATTTGAATATTCCTTTCTTATCTCCTTTAATTTTCCCCAGATTGTCTATCAATTCATCTTTGAGCAATTCACATATATCTATTCTAGCATTGTTGTTGACCATGTCATAAACACTCTTAATACATAGGCTAGAAACTGAGTTCAACCTATTTGCATGTGTAGCTTTGTAACCTAATATCATACTAATAAATCTGACATTTATGTCCTTTACATTGTTTACCCTTAGAGACCTTTTGTCGAATGTTGCACCAGTTAAATCCATCATTGTGTCATTTGAGACTCTCTTCATTTTGTCAGGTCTACTACCGGTGGAAGGTAACCCTGTTACTGCCTTAACAACTTCCTTTGTGATTTTATGGATTGAATCCAACCAGAAGAATTCACCATGAACCCTGCTTAACACAATCCTTATAATATCCTTGGGAAAATCCGGGACACTAAGGATTTCAATAAAACCTAGGGTTTCCACTATCTTATGTTCCGGCTTGATATTCCCAGACTCATCACAAATCATAGTCCTATACATATTTTTGATCTCATCATCACCTAATTCCTCTATATGACAATGTATATACATCCTAGGGTCTTCAGCATATACAACTCCCTTAGGAATTTAAGAAAATGCACCTATGCTATCATCTTTCTTTGCAATTTCAGAAACCAGTTTGAATATGGGTCTAGGGCTCTTAACAACCTCAACAACAGTAGGGTTTGCAATAAATTTAGGAGTGGATGAGGATGCCATGATTATAAATACCTCAATCTGCCTTAAGGATGAATGCTTTGATGAACTGCTTCACTTTTTCACTAAGGATGCCTTCGCTCAAGAATTTTCGCGCTCTCGAAGGTTTGAATGCTTGGTGAATGAAAAAGGAGCCAAAACACTTTCTTTATAATGTTATTTTCTCCAACTACCACATTTAATGCTTGTCGGTTAAGTCACAACTTAACTCATCTGCCGCTATAGAAGTAATTTCAACTTCTCACCATCAATCGAGGGAATAATAGAATGTTTTTCATTTTATTGCTAAACCCTCAAGGGTTTTCCTTCAGTTAGATGAAGAGTCTCCTGCCAGTGGAGTGTTACTCAGTTCTACTGGTGGAGGAGTATTCCCATCAACATTCTGATTTGACTTTCTGATCCATTTTTTTGAGAATTCTTTCTTTACCACTTCAACCTTTTCTTTACCTTTCAAACTAGGACCTTTGTTATTTGCCGGTGGAGACTTGCTTCTACAAAATTTTAGAATATTTCCAATCTTGTTATAGGGATAACAAGTCACATTGTTTTTCTAAATAGCTTTCCCATATCCTATGTTGGTATGTGTTCTGCATTGATTAGATAAGTGTCCAAATCTTCCACAAACATAACATCTTACATTCATTTTGCAATTTTCTGAACTATGACCAACTTTGTTGCATTTAGAACATTGACCGGTGGGTGTATTAGTGTTTTGATAATTTCTAGATCTACACTGATTTTCTGTATGACCATATTTGTTACAGTTAAAGCATTTCCCATTAAATTTGTAAGCATTAGGTTGTCTTACCGGTTTGCTATGATCATGATTGTTTGTAGTACTGAAGCTTTCACCAATTTCAAAGCCAAGGCCATTTGTATCACCATTAGGTTTCTGATTCTTCAGCATATCACCAAGTTCTTCTGAACTTTTCTTGAATTTTGCACTAGTCAGTTCATTCTCTAAGATTCCTTTCTATCTTATGAGTTCAGTTCTGTCATTTTGTGTATGCATTAGATCTGTCTTCAACATATCATTTTCATGACTGAGTCTTGTATTTTCATTTTCAGCATCATTTAGTCTTCTAACCAAGTCTTCTTCATTCTTCTTTCTGTCTTCAATTTCATTACAAAACCTCATAGTCATATCTTGCATCTCATTCTTTGTTGTACTGATTTCTTGTCTTAGCTGGTTCACCAGATCATTAAGAGTTTCCTTTTAAACTTCATCATTCTGCATCTTTTCACAAAGTTCTCTCCTCTTGTTCCTTGCAATAGTAAAATTCTCTTGAAGTGCTTGAATGATATCCTAAGCAGCCTTCAGATCATCTTCAAGTTTGATATTCTTCACTCTTTCTGCATCATAGTTTGAAAGAGCCGTTTCCAATTGCTTTCTCAAGTTTTCCATCTCTACCGGTGTCAAGATCTTCCTCAAGCTGTTAGGATTTTGAAAATAGAGGACCAATTTCTAATACCAATTGTTAGGATTCCCAAAGATATTGAGAGTGGGGGATGAATCAATATCTAACCGGTTATAATATTTTCTTAACTTATAACATGAAAAACATATTAAAACTATGTACCGGTAAAGAAGAAATAATGCAACAAATAAGAACAAGAACCACAACATGAAAAGCACACCATAACACAATGTTTTAATGAGGAAACCTAGTGTGGGAAAAACCTCGGTGGGATTTGTGACCCACAATATTCGCTTACTGGCCAATAAGGGAATATTACTCTTACAATAGGGGCCTGCACATGCAAAAAGGCCAAGTGCCTAGAGCTCACTGGTCAATTACAAAAGAAGTCACACTAACTTACAAAAATGGATTATACTAATCCAATGTCTTGTATTTCTTTAGATTAGCATTTGCTATGCCAGATTCAGTACCAGTTTAAGTTCTGCTACATACATAAACTTTTAACCTATAATTCACATATTAGGTCTCCTACCTTCTATTCAAATTTTGCATCATGCCTCTACTATCCATTTTGATGATCTACAATGATCTCATACATATATGAGTCATATTACAATTTGCCATGTCGGCTTACAAAATATTTACAATTAACTTACAAAATACATTAACACAAAAATGTTGTCGGCCAGGGTGCCGGTAATCTTCTTTTTCTATTCTGGTGTCCTATATGCTGGTATAGAGTCTGCCGGTGCCGGTGCCTGCCAATATCACATGATTGCAAGGTTGCCATCTATGACAATACCTTCAATCACCTACAATTTCTCATTGGAGTGTGCATTTTCCAATAGAACCAACAACATGAAAGAAACCATTTCCATAAGCTGGACCCAAAATCTACTCACCAAGTCACCAAAACAACATACCAGTAAAGTTAACCGAGAATGCTAGAAGCCAATAAAGGCATAAATCAACTAGTAACCGAAAATACCAAAATCAATAACTAAATCATGAAACAACTATAATATAGCAAGCATGTAACTATCATAATAAGCATCCAAAACTGATTCCAGAGATTTGATCATACCAGATCAGAATGATCATGAAGACTAATCAAGATAGATCCAACCGAGATAGTCTCCAACTGGGATACAATGTTGACATCAATGACAACACTTAACCAAATCCAACATATTTCCAATAGGATTTATTTGTCTTTGAGAAAATATGTCTCCTCTTCCAAGGATTCCCTTTAGACTTGTTGCAAGATATCTCTTTTTCAACAATCTTATCCTTGCTTATAAGAGTATTGCCTCTTCAGCTTGGATTTATGAACATTGTTGCCTAAAAGGACATCTCTTTGGTGTTGACGGTGGGTATACTTGTTTCTATCTTCTCGAAGACATCAATATAGGACTATGTTGATGTTACTACTTATCAAGTTGTCATTAGTTTTATATCCAAAGTCATTCTATATACTCTAGTCGGTTACTACTACCGAAATATTTAGTCGGTATGCACAAAATAGTTGGTTATAGAAGAAAGTATTCACAGAGCCTAGTATACACTGAGCTGTCTACTAAGTAACATTCCATGTCTACCGAGAAACAATAATGATACACCGAGTGAAATGTGTTACCAGATTCATTGAACCTAGACACACATGTGGAAACATGTTACAAGATCGAGGAACATAGAACCATTATCACATTGGAAATTGCACTTAAGGATTGTGTATGATTTTAAGGTCATCTAACCAATGAAATATTTTGTATAGTTATTCATTCGATAAATCATGTTTGTAAGATCGAAGCAATGAATCAAATCACTGACATAAGAGATCTATTTATACAGCATGGATTAAGGATAAAACTGTGATAGGAGAGAGATATATAGTGGTGTATGAAGCAAGACATATGTGATACATAAGAAAGAACTAAGTGTTATGACTGTTACAGAGACATAGAGGTCATTGAGAAGGATTTCAGAGAACATTCAAAGAACAGAGTAAATAGAAGGGTTTACTGAGTTACTTTATGGGTTACCGAGGTATGCTATAAGCAAGGTAATCTTATTTTGAGCACATAGAATCTGCTATAACATTCCAAATGTAAAGTTGCATATATTTGTAATGATTTATTGTAATATTTTGAAGTTGTAAGAGAAACCTTTAACAAGGTAAAAGACTCTAACTAAGTCTATAAGTTGTAAAGCCTCTAACCAGGTACAACATCTAGTTTAAGTGTTGTAAAATTCTTTAGCAAGGTAGATCTAACATATCTTGATACTCCTAACAGGGTAAGCTATCAGAAATAGCTAAACATGTAGCTCTAACTGAGCACTCTTTATTATTGCAGTAGTGAAGTTGTGGGTGCCATCCCCACCTTAGTTTTTTTCTCTAATCAAGAGTTTCTGCGTAACCAAAATATATGTGTTATGGAGTGAATCATGTATGATTGTTATTTATTTGTTTTAGCTTTATGTTATGTTGCAGCAGTTTTTGGTTTATGCATAACAATAAAGATATTATTGTTAAAAGGATTTGAAGCACTGATTCACCCCTCCCCTCTCAGTACATTAGCTTTCCATATTGGGACTAACAGTTGACAGCTTAAGGGGGGACATACATATCACCTTCTTTGTACTATATTGTACTATATTTTTGCATGTCTTGAATGAGGTGTTCATTCTTAAAATAAAAGAAAACAAACTCTTACATGAGATGCTTCATCTTGAAACTAGAGGTAGCATTGATATATGTCTTAAACAAGGTGAACATTCTCTAAATTAGAGCAAACAAACTCTTACACAAGATGTCATAAAAAATAGACAGATATTTGTCTTACATGAGGTTATACATTGTTGAAACCTGAGTAAACAAACTCTTACACGAGATATTCCCGATACAAGACATATATTTGCATTACCATATCATGTCTTACATAGGTTTTTGCATGCTCAAAACCCCAAAAAATAAATTATTACACAAGATTTTTAATACTTGAAACCAGACTATTGCATACACATAAGGATGGGTGGAACTAGCAAGACACAACTAGACTATTCCTACTCTCCTCCCCAACATGAATCACCTAGAAAAACATAACTAGAATGTATATCCATATTTTCTCTCACTCTTCTTCTCATGAATCACCTAGAATAACATAACTAGAATGTGTATCCATGCCTCTCTCTTTTCTTCTTCTCATGAGCTCATAGATTTGCTATTTGTAGTTCATGGATGATGCATTCTCTTGCTTTTTTTCTATGATCGATTGTGTCTTTGTGATGGAATTTTCAAGAATGATATTAGTGGTTGAGACATTTTTATTATCAAGGTCTCTATGACTAGTTGACTTGAGGTATTGTTTTGGTTTTTAGAATTTGCGTGTTGTGTATGTTACAAGTGTGGTTGTTGTTGCACCAAAAGATTGACCTATTAATTCCTGATACAACCACTAGACTTATAGAATCCACAGGAGGTGGTTAAGCCATGTCACAAACCTGAGTGCTGTATTGCACGACAAAAGGAGACCAAGGGTGCACACCTTGCAACAATCCCACTCACCCCCTATGCAAATGAGAAGTTTGAACCTATGGCCAGGCTTTGATACCACTTGTTACAAGTGCAGTTGTTGTTTCACCAAAATATTGACCTGTTAATGCCTGATGCACCCACTAGACTTATAGAATCCACAAGAGGTGGTTAATCCATGTCACAAACCTAATTGTTGTGTTGCACAACACAAGGAGACCAAGGGCGCACACCTTTCAACAGTGTGTCTTTTTGCCTTTTGTCTTTGTTTGTCTTTGTCTTGTTTTTTGTTCCCTTGCATGTGATTGTGTTAGTTAAGATCCTAATATTGGGGGCTTGGTTCCTCAAAATTAGTGATGTCTTATACTCCTTATGATTATGGTCCTATTTTCTCCTCTCTCTCTTTCATCTTTCACTACTTTACCACAAGTATTTGCACAGGCTCACACTCTTGTTAAATTGGGGGCTAAATGCAGTATTGTAAATTGTCACCGAGCCAATTTACACCTCATGTTTGTGCCCCTAATTTAGCATGTCCTATCGTCATCTCCTTTCTGGGTCTGTTTGTTCCTTTCTGCAACTTTGTGGCCATGAGCAACCTTTTGTGGGTCCTACCATGATCCAATCTTCAGGGTGAGTTTTTTGCACATACCTATTTTGGAGCTTCTTAGTGACTTATTCTTCATTTTCTGATTTTTCTTCCTCTTCATAGCATGGTTCCTCAATCTAATTTTCAACATGTAACTTTAATTTATGTAAATATTCATTGATCCTTACATTTACACTTTCAACAATTTTCTTGAGGCATTTGTTGAAATATTTTTATGCCTTGCTATGATTTGAGTAGCCCAAGAGTACACCTTCATGGCACCTTGAATCAAAATTTCCTAGCCCATCCTCATCTCTTCTAATAAAACACTTATTTCCAAATACTTTAAAGTACTTGATAGAGGGTTGCTCACCATACCACAACTCATATGGTATTCATTTGTTTTTCTATCTTAGCTGAGCCCTATTAAGAGTGTAGACTAATGTATGGAAAATATCTTTCCAGCAGACATCTGACATATTTGATTCATTTAGTAATGCCCTTTCTATTTCTTTGATTGTCCTTTTTTTTCTCTCCACAACACCATTCCGTTGAGGTGTTCTAGCAGTAGAGTATTGTCTTTTGATCCGATGTTGTTCACAATATTCTTCAAACTTATTTGAAGTGAATTCTCCTCCTCACCAGTCTAATCTTAAGCATTTTATCTCAAGTCCACTTTCTTTCTCAACCATTTTTCTACAAAATATTGAACCTATCAAATGCTTGTGACTTTCTTGTGAAGTAGTTTCAATGGTCTTATGGTTGAGTATTCCTTTGTCTTGAAGCCTACCCTAGTTTTCTTGCCTTTTTGATACTAATCACAAATTGTATTTACTAGTTTAGTAATCTCAGGAAAGTGTCTCACATATCCCTTTGAACTCACTTTGACAATATTGCTAAAATTTGTGTGGCCTAACCTTCTATGCCATAACTAGCTTTCATCCACCTGCCCCATCATGCAATATGATCCATGATACTCTTTCAGATTGAACACATTTCCATCAATACTTTGACCTTCAACCACAAGAATTCCACTCTTTTTTCTTCTAATTTCACAACCTTTATAATCAAATGTGAATTTGTGATGCAGAAGCATCCCCAGTTCATAGCAATCTTGCATCAACCAAAAACATTTTCTTTCTATTTTACTTTTTGTTTGCAGTTTCAGTTTTCCTTTCTATGTGTCCTAGTTTTGGCTCACCAGATCCTGTGGAGTTTGATTCTACTTGAAGACTTGATCATCTTTCTTTCTTCTAGACTGCATCACATTTGGATCATTTTCTAGCAAGATATCGCTATCAGCTTCCTTTGTAGTTTCTTGTTATCGGGTGCCTGGACCTATTTTGGTGATCTATCAGAACCCTTTTCGAAGCTTGCAGAGCCTTGGGCATTGATTCCAATGTTCCTTGGCATGTGGACAACCTTTTCCCATGAGGAATCTCTTGGCAGAGGATCTCCTTGTTTATTTTACATGTTAGGTCTTGTTGTTTGGCTTTTGATCCCTTTTGGGCCAACTGGATCCTTTGGATCGATATATATAGTTGTAATTGTGCATCATAATCAATGAATCAAAGAATCAAGTATCTAGACAATGCATAGAAGTTAGATCTCAT
Source organism: Cryptomeria japonica (assembly GCF_030272615.1). Classification (NCBI taxonomy): domain Eukaryota; kingdom Viridiplantae; phylum Streptophyta; class Pinopsida; order Cupressales; family Cupressaceae; genus Cryptomeria; species Cryptomeria japonica. The sequence continues at coordinate 590,872,112 of NC_081405.1, read as the reverse complement.
GATTCAAGGTCTTGGTTGTGACCTATTCTATATGTTCTACTAGGCCTATGAGCCGGTATGCTGTAACCCGGTTGTTACCAATAGGTTATAATCAATTTTCATGCAATAAAAACAATCTATTATGCATTGCCTCCATCATATATTTGTGTTTCCATTGTGTTTACTCTTGCTAACCAATATAGATTGATCTCTTTGAGGTCCCTCCTCACTAGTGACTGATTCAAGTGGTATCCGAGCGAAGTTTCATTTCAGAGGTTGCGTGTCCTGAAATTTTGTTGCAGGGTGGCAGATTGCTGATCTAACCTGCAGTTGCAAAGGACTAGCCTGAACTATGGTGCAAAGAGGAGCTAGGATTGGTGGAGTGCATGGGAATGTAGATCCTGTTGTGATGGAGATGTTGCAAGGTATAATAACCTAATTGGAAGCTATGAAGATAGCCTAGAGAAGAGGCCGACATATTGAAGATGTAAGTGAAGAAGAAGGAGAAGAAGCTCCAATAGAACAAGCAAACCTATCAGTGGTTGATCTAGATGAGGAAATATTTTTGAGGATTTTGAGTAGGACGAATACTAAACCTCATTTTACCCCACTAGAATATGATGGAAAGTCAGATTTAGATGAATTGATGGATTAGATCTTGAAGATGGAGAAGTATTTTTATTTTGAAAACATTGCAGAAGAGAGGAAGGTGAAATATGCTTGTACCTGGTTGAAAGGTCATGCATCTCTTTGGTGGGAGCATTTGCAAGTTGATAGATAGAGAAGAGGTAAAGAGAAGATTAAGACATGGGATTGGATGATTGATAAGTTGAAGTCAAAGTTTATGCCAACTGATTATCAAGTGAATCTATTCTGAAAGTTGTAGAATTTGAGATAGAAGGAATCTAGTGTGAAGGAGTACATCAAAGCATTTTACAAGTTGAATATCAGATCCATAAATGTTGATGATGAAGTTGAACAAGTTGAAAGATATTTGAATGGATTACAAATGTATATACAAGATGAACTTAGTTTGATCAAATTAGAGAGTGTTGAAGAGGCTTATCAGTATGCCCTAAAGGTAGAAGAGAAGATAAAAAAAAGACATGGGTAGAGGCAAAGAGGAAGAGGTGGAAGGTTTACCAGAGGAAGATTTCAAGGAGGAAGAGGAACTAGTACATATTAGACCAAGGAGAAGGAAGTGAACAAAGAAGGTAATTCATACCAGAAGGATGATAGAAATTTCTACTCGAGGAGAGAACTAGATGGTTACCAAAATGAGAATTTTGGAAGACAAGACAAGAGGACATTAAGAGGAACTTGATTTAAGTGTGGAGTAGAAGGACAGTGTGCATTCGAGTGTAAGAAGACAAAAAATACCAGAAGAGCAGTAGTGGTGGAAGAAAACCCACTGGATCAGACAATAAACCAAAAGATGGAGAACTGTTGGTGATGAGGAGAGATTTGTGTCATACCAGAGGAGATGAAGAGCCTTTGCAGGGGAAGAATCTGTTCAAGACTAGATGTATAGTATTCAATAAGTGTTGTAAAGTTGTTATTGATAGTGGTAGTTCAGATAATCTTGTTTCAGAAGAGATGGTGAATAAGTTGAAATTGGAGAGATTGAAACACCCTAAGCCTTATTAGATAACAAGGATTCAGGATGATCATAAGTTGTTAGTAAGTGAACAATGCTTGGTGAAATTGAAAATTGGGAATTATCATGATGAAGTCTTCTATGTTATTATGCCTATGAATATTTGTCATCTTTTGTTGGGTAGACCTTGGAAGTTTGATAGACATGCAATACATGATGGGAGGAAAAATACATACACTATTGTGGCCAATGGGATTAGGCAAACCTTGTTGCCTTTGAAGGAACCTTTGAATAATGAAGTCTGTATGAATACTAGAATCTATTTGGTAGATGGAAGGAAATTCATTGATGGATTGAGACATAAGAATGTCTATTTCGCTTTAATTCGTAAGAAGACTGAGAAAATAGAACTGGAAGGAGAACACCCAGGAGAGATACAAGATTTGCTGAAAGATTATGAAGACATCATTTCAGATAATGTACCTGATGGATTGCCAACTGTGAGAAGTATTAGTCATTGCATGGACTTGGTTCCCGGAGCTAGTTTGCCTAGCAAAGCTACATACCAGTTGACACTGATAGAGAATGAAGAACTGAATAGACAAGTGCAGGAGTTGTTGAAGAAAGGTTTGATCAGGGAGAGTCTGAGTCCTTGTACAGTACCAAAAATATTAGCACCTAAGAAGAATGGAGTTTGGAGAATGCGTACCGATTCCAAAGCAATAAATAAGATCATAGTGAAATACTGGTTTCCTTTGCCTAGGATGGATGACATAATGGACTATTTGAGTGGAGAAAAATACTTTACAAAGATATATTTGAACAATGGATATCATCAAATCAAGATCAGAGAAGGTGATGAGTGGAAGAAAACATTTAAGACAAATGAAGGACTATATGAATGGTTGGTGATGCCTTTTGGATTGACTTATGCACCAAGTACTTTCATGAGGCTGATGAATGAGGTATTGAAGAAAGTCTTGGGTAAGTTTGTTATTGTATATTTGGATGACATTCTAATTTTGAGTAAGACAAAAGAGGAGAATTTGTTGTAGTTAAGACAAGTTTTGGAGAGGTTAAGAGAAGAGAAGTTGCTGATCAATATCAAAAATTTTACTTTCATGAAGGATGAGTTAGTCTATTTGGGATTTGTGATATCTGAGGATGGTTTGAAGATGGACCTTGAGAAAGTGAAAGCGATTGTTGAATGGCCTACATCGAAAAGCATTGGAGAGGCAAGATCATTTCATGGATTGGCTAGTTTTTATTGGAAGTTTATCAGAAATTTTAGTTCAGTTTGTAACCCTTTGACTAAGACCATGAGAGGAAATCGGAAGGAATTCAAGTGGACCAGTGGAGCAAACAAAAGTTTTGAATTGTTGAAGCAAAAAGTGACTCAACAGCCTGTGTTGGCTTTACCAGATTTTAATAAAGTATTTCAAGTGGATTGCGATGCAACTGGTACAACAATAAGAAAAGTCTTGAGTCAGGAAGGGAGAGTAGTAGCTTATTTTAGTGAGAAATTGAATGATGCCCAGAGGTGATATTCTATGTATGATCAGGAGTTTTATGCAATCGTTCAAGCCTTGAAGAAGTGGAGACATTAATTATTGCCTAAGGAGTTTGTGTTGTATACAGATCATCAAGCTTTGCAATATTTAAATAGTTTGAGTAAGTTGAATCAAAGACATATGAGATGGGTAGAATTTTTGTAGAGTTGCACCTTTGTGTTGAAGCATAGAAGTGGGAAATCTAACAAAGTTACTGATACATTGAGTAGGAGAAGGAATTTGCTAACAGAGATGAGAGTGACAGTATTGGGATTTGAAGATTTGAAGACCTTGTATGAGAACTAGTTATGGTAGATAGAAGCAAGTGGTTGGATTACTTCATTCAGGATGGGATTTTATTCAGAGAAGTTCAATTGTGTATACCTAAGAGCTCTATGAAAGAGAATCTGATAAAGGAGAAAAAAAATGGAGGTTTAGCTAGACATTTTGGCATTGAAAAAACAATAGAATTGGTGAGTGAGTAGTACTTTTGGCCCTAGATTCATAAGGATGTTAAGCGATATGTGCAGAGTTGTAGAGTTTGTCAAGTTGCAAAGGGTAGTAGTTAGAATGTGGGATAGTACTGGTAAGACCTTGGGAGGATATAAGCATGTATTTTGTACTTGGATTGCCTAAGACACCGAGAGGGAATGATTCTATATTTGTGGTAGTGGATAGATTCTCAAAGATGGCTTATTTCATACCTTGTAAGAAGACATCAGATGCATTGCATGTAGTAGACCTATTTTTCAAGAAAGTATTAAGGTTGCATGGATTACCTAAGAGCATAGTTTCAGACATAGAAACTAAGTTTGTTGGATATTTTTGGAGAACACTTTGGAAGAAGATGAAGACAAATTTGAAGTTTAGTTCTACTTTTCATCCAAAAATTGATGGATAGACAAAAGTTGTTAATCGGAATTTGGGAAACTTGTTGAGATGTTTTGTGGGAGATAAAAATGGAAGTTGGGATTTGATCCTTGCACAAGAAGAGTTTTCCTACAACAATTCAGTGAATAGAAGTACTGAAAGAACACCTTTTGATATAGTTATCGAAGTGCATCCTAGAGGTATATCAGAATTAAGACATTAGCATTGAAGACTGGAGAAGTTCAGAAGTGTAAGACTTTGCAGATCACATGGCAACATTATATATTCAAGTTAAGCAACATTTAGAAGACATGAACATCAAGTATAAGGAGAAGGCAGATGAGAAGAGGAGACATAAGGAATTTGAAGTTGGTAATGAAGTGATGGTATATATGAGAAAAGAGAGATTCCTGGTTGGAAGTTATAACAAGTTGTAGATGAAGAAGTTTGGACCTTGTAGGATTTTGAGGAAGTCCAGTTTTGGAAATGCATATGAAGTACTCGATAGTTTGAGTATTTCACCTATGTTTAACATTGCAGATCTTCATGAGTATTATGAAACAAAATTCAATGAGGATAATGTTGCAGACTTTGAGAAACAATTGCCCCAGATGAAACCAAATCAGATTGAAGAGATTTTGGATAGGAGGATTGGGCGTAGTACCCAGAGTAGTTAATATAAGGAGTATCTTGTGAAGTGGAAGGACATACCAGTTGAAGGTTCATCTTGGATTTCTTAGGTAGAGGTAGACCACCTTGGTTTTCCTTTGACCCCATAAAAGTGAGAGGCTCACTTTTTCAATAAACCCAGATGTCTGATGCAGGAGCATCCCCAGTTCATAGCAATCTTGCATCAACCAAAAACATTTTCTTTTTATTTTACCTTCTGTTTGTAGTTTTAGTTTTCCATTCTGTGTGTCTTAGTTTTGGCTCATCAGATCTTGCGGAGTTAGTTGGATTCTACTTGAAGACTTGATCATCTTTCTTTCTTCCAGACTACATCGCATTTGGATCATTTTTTGGCAAGATATTGCTATTGGTTTCCTTGTTAGTTTCTTGTTACCGGTTGATAGTTCTTGTTGTTACTAGATGCTTGGACCTATTTTGGTGATCTACTAAAACCCTTTCCAAAGCTTGTGGAGCCTTGGGCATTGATTTCGATGTTCCTTAGCGTGTGGTTGACCTTTTCCCATGATCTACATTTTACCCTTTGGATTTTTCAAAGGAATCTCTTGGCAGAGGTTGACCTTGTGTATTTTACACATTAGGTCTTGTTCTTTGGGTTTTGATCCCTTTTGGGCTGACTGGATCCTTTGGATCGATATATATAATTGTAATTGCACATCAAAATCAATGAATCAGAGAATCAAGTAGCTAGACTGCACATAGAAGTTAGATGTCATGAGTCAAGGTACCAGTTGTGACCTATTCTGTATGTTCTACCAGGCCTGTGAGTCAGTATGTTGTAACCCAGTTGTTACCAGTTGGTTGTAATCAATTTTCATGCAATAAAAACAATCCATTATGCATTTCCTCTATCATATCTTTGTGTATCAGTTATGTTTACTCTTGCTGACCGGTCCAGATTGGTCTCTTTGAGGTCCCTCCTCACCGGTGACTGCTTCAATTTGTAGCTTCTGTCACACATTTGACTAACACTCAACAAAATGTGTTTTAGCCCTTCCACATAGTATACATCATATGTAAGTAACTTTCCATCTATGCTCAAATTTCCTTTGCGTTTTATCTTGATGGAAGAGTTGTCACCAAACCTAACTAAGCCACAATTCCAATCTTCAAGTTTTGTAAACTTAATTTTTGTTTCCTAGCATGTGATTCTAGAAACCACTGTCAATCACCCAAAGATTTTTCTTTTTTGGCATGAAGTTCTATTTGTACTAGTAAGTTTGACTCAACCTTCTCTTTTCCCTTTTCTTTCCAAACTTGTTTGATCTCTACTTCTTCTATATTGTAACTTTTGATTTAGATTTGTCCAAAGGGGAAACATCCATTTTCTTTTCTTGTTTGACTACTTTTACTCTAGAATATTTTGCAATGTGGCCAAAGTTGTTGCACTTGTATCATAGTATGTTCTCATTAAACAGGGGAGTGGAGGAGTTTCTACCAGACTTATTTTTTCTTCCTCTACACTCAAAACTTCTTTGTCCTAGCATATTATGGTTGTAATAGACAACATCCTTATTACATAAAGGAGAAAAAGGATTTTTGCTAATGAATTCTAGGGCAGATCTATTGTAGATTTTACAATTTGAAAATTTGTGTCCATAAACATTACACTTATAACAATAACCAAAGAATTTAAAGGTACATACTGATTGTTGAACTGATGGTTATTCCACATTGGTCTTGTTTCAACAGATTGTGTTCTAAAATTTCTTCTTGTGTCTTTAAATTTTGTGAAGCCATAATTATTGTGCTTGGTCTTCTCTTTTGAGGTAGCATTCTCCTCTTCTAGAGTAGTAGTGACTTCCTTTTAACTGTTAACAAAAGAGTTCAAATCAATCTTCTTCTTAGGAGTTTCTTTTGACTTAGATCTCTCTCCTTGTTCATATCCTAGACCATGATTGTCTTGGTCATTCTTTTTCCTACTAAGCATGTCATTTAAAACATTTGTGCTTCTTTCATACTTCATACTCAACTTGAGATCATCTATGCATTTCTCAAGCTCTTTCCTTAGAGTTATCACCTCTTCTTCTAGCTTTTGACACTTCTTTTCTTTTGCATCAATTTTTAACTTTAGCACATCATCAATTGGATTATTGTAACTATGTTGTTAAGGAAATGATGTTTTCATCAGACACTTCAAGTTTCTTTCTTAGATGATTTTGTTCCTTTATGGCCTCCTTGTATTTGGCAGGTTCTTTCTTTAATCTATCAATTTCTTCAAGAGCATATTTTTACTCTCCTTCAAGGTCAACTTTAGCATCAACTTCATCTTCTTCATCACTATCATTTTGATTTTCAAATTTATCTTCATTTTGCTTCTTATTAAGGACTGGGTTAGTGTAAGAAGATGAGTCCACTTTTTGGCCAAAAAGTGGAAGTGTTTTCCTTGATTTTTCAGGTTTTGTCTCACTTGAGCTTAAATTTTGAAACACTTGGAGATTGAATCTTGGAAAAAGTTAGGAACATATTAGATAGCCCTCTAAGTCTACTTTCCAAATATGTAATTTATTTTAATACTCACATAATAAAAAATAACTTTTTGAATGGATTTCTAAAAACTATGTTTTAAAAATGGTTGTTTCGGGATGATACCATGCATGTGTACGACCCACACTTTTTGACACAATTAAAATTATTTTCTCAAACCATTTTGGGAAATGATTTGTAACACATTGAAGATTGATGAGCATATTTTTTTGTATTTTTTTTAGATATATATTTTTTAATTAATTTTTTAATGACCATAATTATCTTTTTAAAAATTTGACATAAACTTAACATTTTTTTATTTTTTTTGAATAGAAAAGAATTTTGTGTAGATTGATGACATATAATTTTTTTTTTCAAAATTCATTAAAATAAAAAAGTTATAAAAGTAACAAAATTAGTTAATATTTCAAGTTTATGGACCTGATTTAGTATAAATTAAATGATAAATAGTTCAAATTGTCAATTTGTAATTTTTTTTACATATTTAGAATCTAGACAGTATAATCTGAAAGGGGTTTTAATTTCATATAAAAGTTCTCTAATTAGAGGCACGTAAACTATTTTAGAAGTTCATATTTGTTCTTTCGCTCATTGAGATTTGAATTTGCATGTCCATGCCTCAGGTGTTGCTATCCCAGGCCTATCCCGGACCTAATCCCAAGGCAAGTGATGGGTTGTGGAATCAACTTCCACAAAATGGGCCCTCATATTCAAAACGGGCCCCTACTATTTAAATAATGGGGGCCCATTTTGAAAAGAGGGACATGTTGCTAAAACTACCATTATTGTCCAAAAAAGACAAAATGTGCTCGAAAAAATGGGTAAAATCGGATTTTAAAATGGGGGCCTATTTTTAAAAAACAGGACCCCGTTTTGTTTTCAAGCGGGCTTCTATTTGAGAATAAAAAGGGGGCCCGTTTAGTTTCGCCTCGGGCCCCCATTTCTTTTTTCCTCAGGGGCCCGAAGCAAAAATGGGCCCCCATTTCTAAGAGCACATTTTCCAATGCATGAACTTCTGCCAATTTGTGACCCATTACCTTGCACTTACCCGACCTCTTGAGCCATGAATAGATTAGTTTCTTTTTCATCTTCATTGTTGTCTTCAATTGATCTTCTTTCATCATCTTTATATTTACCAGATACTTTCTTTAGCTCCCTTACAAGATTTGCTTCAGCAATACCAGGATCTTCTTCATAGATTTTTCTCAACTTGTCCCATGTATCCTTTGTAGACTTACAATACATGACTTTCAAAGACTTTGTATTAGAAAACCCACTAAGAATAACATTCTTATACTTGGCATTATACTCACATTCTCTTTTAGCATCAGTATTAGTAGGTGGAGATTGAGGAACATTATAACCATTTTTGACAGACATCCATACATCACAACCTAAGACAAATAGGTTTCTATTCTTTTTCTCCAGTTAGCATAGTTAGTGCCATCAAATATTAGTACTATCATAGAGGAGGAATATTTCATAGCCATTCATGTTCACAAACCAGAATCTACCCAAGCTGGAGAAAGCTATCAAACAGGGAACCTAGGGCTCTAGTACTAATTGAAGGAACGCAACTAGTCCACTGAGAGGGGGGTGAATCAATGGATATAAATATTTGAATTTTTAAAATTTAAAAGATAGATGCCAATAAAATCAATGCAATAGAAAGCTAAATACATATGCACACAAAAGGCATACACATAACACCAAATATACGAGGAAAATCTACTATGGGGAAAAACCTCGATGAGAATAGCTGCTAGAGTCTACTACTCCAATCCAACCTCATAGTGAAAAATTCTTGACTACAAATTTATGGGCACCAACCCAAAGGAACACCAATCCTAGATTTTATAGGCACCAACCCAAAGGAGCTACAACCCCTAAGTGGAGCACCCACTAAGATGATATATACTAAAGATGAATTTCAATTACAATTAAAGTACCTGGTTACAAATAACATTTTGTAACTTTTTGTATAGTTCTACACTTTAGCATGCATTTGTGTTCTCTGCATCTTCTGCTTCAAACTCTTTGTCTCCTTTCTACACTGCCTTTAGATATTGTCTCTCTATGTCTTTATATAGACACTATCTGCAAGTATTCTCTGAACTTCATCATAGTGTCTTTTATTTCATTGGCCCTCTCACCTGATCACTCCATGCGTATATCTATCTGTGTTGTCTCTCTCTTTGTATTTTGTACACTCTCATAGTTCCCTCTTCTGTACACTCTCTCCTCTATACAAAAATTAGTCTTTTACTTCAGAAATCACTTCCTTCTTATTTGAATTGGCTCTTCTCGAGATGCAAAAAAGATTTGATCTTCCACCTACTTGTAGACTGAAAGCTGCCAACATTAATTACATTCTTTCCTTCTTCTTTTTTATAAATCTCTACTTTCATATTCGATTAGACATCCAATTACTATTTTTAGTAGCTTTACCTATAACTATGGAATTTGAATGTTCATTCCATTCTTCATCTCACAGAAAAGGCCAAGTGATAGAGATATAGAAAAAGTCTCTTTGTGTGTAGTACCCCTCTTCACTAAATGATCGATCAGATAGAAATGACCTCCCTTTGACAAGTGACCTTCATGTTTAACATGTTTGTAGGTCAACAAGGTCAACAATTCTACCTGACTAATGCAAAGACATACAACTTCAATTAGAGTTGGTTTGAGTCTTATCGACACTCACATGTCTCCTCAATGAGGATGCACACTACCTCAATCTCTCACTAGCTTTTCTGATCGGTGAAACCTTCACCAAGTCACATTGACAACATCCTTACATTACCACAATCTCAAATTGCCTTGGCTGATCGATAAGACATACAAAATGTCTTATTGACATATAATGTCACTTTGATGAGGTCTTCACTTTCGGGATCGAACTGACTTCTCCAGACTCACTTTGATATCCCCAAGTCTCCTTGATGAGGATGCACTTCACCACTTCATTGATTGTTTAGTGATACCTACAATTGTTATCTCGATGCTTGTTCCATACACTTGATCAAAGAGACATTTGCATGTCACCTTTGTTTGTATTAGATTATCATTGATGCCAATAATTGAGAAGATGCAGATACAACCATGAGACAAAGATGCAACATGATGAAGGTCAAGTTTGGTTGAGATGGTGTGGTCTTAGGTTGGCAAATTTGAGCACTAATGAGTGCTTTAGAGTGGAGATAAGATTGGATAGAGATAGAGGAAGATGAGTGTCCCAAAGGGAGATTAGACTGGCTGAAGCGGTGTTATTGTGGTGTTCATGAAGAGCATATTAGTTCATGTTGGAAGAGTTGAGCATGCTAAACAAATATGCATGGAGTCAAAGGCCATAAAGAAGAAAAAGAGGACAATGGAGTTTGCATAGAGTCAAAGGCCACAAAGAAGATATAGAGGACAATGGAGTTAGCTATTGGACTTGCAAGTGGATAGAGAAAAAAAGCCATAAAGCCATAGAGATATGAAGGCTCTGGACATACTAACTTGACTTAGAAAAGGTGAAATAGTGAATTGCAAAACACATCGCGTTCATCACCACAACTATAACTATTTCATAGGTGAGACATTAATTTCTACCAAGGTGGATGTGAAATTGCAACAAGCCTTTTAGAGTTCTACAGGAAGAAAGGGTGAACACACTGTGTTTATCACCAAAGTAAAGACAAAGATAAAAGAGTTATCGCTATTTCATATGTTAACACTTTGCGTTGACCAAGGTGACTATGAAATTGTGACAAGGGAAGTTGGCAACACACTATGTTTATCGCCAAAGTGAAAATGCAGAAGAAAGGGTTATCACTATTTCGTGGGTCAATACTTGGTGTTGACCAAGGCGACTACAAAACCACAATAAGAGATGTAGATAACACAAAGTGTTTATCGCCATAATGAAGATGGAGTGTTGTCACTGTTGGCAATATAGCATTATAACAGACAATGAAAGATTGTTGACATTTCAATAAGGATATTGAGAAGGTTGTTGATGATTATGGATATAACTAATTAAGGATGTTTACTATCTTGATATTATTATTTTGTCATTGATGTCAAGAAATTGATTTTCTAATTCAGTATGATGTTGCCATATCTTGAGAAGTATGATTTAAAGAGTATAAAGATGTCGGTAAAAGACATAGAAAAGATTATGATGAATAAGAGGATGAATAAGGTATTCAATGGGAAACTATTACCGAGTCAGACAATGATGAGATCATGATGTTTAAATTGTTTTAACATCATATATATGTTGTAAGTTGTAAGGTTAATACTATACTATGTTAACAAGCAAAGAACCTAGTTGGTAAACCCTAAGGTTATCGCTATCGGTTAATGAAGGCAGAATGCCTATCGAGTGAAGTTTAGTATTTACTGAGTTGTTACTGAGTTGTAACCGAGCTATAATAGAATGCATTAAATGTTTATATGCATTATTTAATGAAGGAAGCTGATGAGATGGAACTGATTAAATGATTGGTATGCTATGCATGAAGTTTTTAAATGAATCTATGGCAAAGGAAAGTCGGCATGAAGATCTATAGTGAAGATTGAACCACAATACCCTAGCACAAGTTCCAAGAAATGTATGCAAGTTCCAAGGTAGCATAAAATGTTTTCAAATTGAAAGATGCATTGAACTTGGACAAGTTTGAAGATCTGATGGTTATGATTAATCATGGGAAATGTGATCAAGGAGATTAAGCAGTTAACAAATTGTTTATAAATAGGGAACTGTTGATAAACAATGTATGCGGGCAAGTGTATGCATAGGGATGCTACATAGTGATTACCGAGCATAGAAGCTTGAAGACCTATTTGAATAACAAAGTATAGAAGCCCAATAGATGGACAAGATTAGTTCTATGTCTAGATTGTATTGAACAAATAAGAATCTGCTTTAGAATTTTAGATGTGAAGTTGCAGATAGATTTTTATTACTGTTATTTTGTGAAAGTGATAGAAAATCTCTTAACCAAGTGGACTTAATAGTCTTATTTGTAAAACCCTCTAGCAAGGTGACACTCTGATTGAGTGTTTGAAATCCTTTAACAAGGTCACTTCTAACAAGGTGAAGATCCTAACAAATCTGAGGGAAATCCCTTAACCGGGTCACATCTAGCAATGTGTTTGTAATCTTTAATAGGATTTGCTTTTAACTGAGCATACTCTAGAAGAGTATATTTCTTAGTGGGTCCGAAATCCCACAGTGGTTTTTCCCTATTTGGGTTTCCACGCTAAATATGGTGTTATGAGGTTTATGATGTTTATATGCTTTTGAGTTTGCATGTTTAACAATTTTGGTTATATTACTAAAATATATGTTACCAAGGTTGAATCTGATGTTTTTATAGAAGATTAAGTTTGTATGATTCAACCCCCCCTCTCATCTTGTTGGTTATTGGATCTGTACTTACATTTAGTATCAGAACTATCAATTGGCATCAGAGCTTTGGACTCCGGAAGAAAAGTTTAAAGGCACTTGAGTTAAAGATCCAAAGATGTATAAGAGGGATGCACCGAAGCTGAACAAGTCAAGTTTCTCTACATGGTAGAAAAGGATGAAGCTGCATCTATCAAGAGTTGGAGAATATGTTGTATACTATCTGGAGAATGATTTTTTTACACCAAGCACCTATCCATTGACTATGGAAGAGATAAAGGCAAAGCAAGAACATATTCAAGCAATGATTGAAATAACATCTGCATTGATCGACTCAGAGGTTAATGATCTAGAAGGCTGCAATGATGCAAAGGTAATGTGAGATAAGCTCATATCTATGTATGGAGGAGATGAACATGTTCAAAGAGAAAAAGTAGATAGTCTAAGAGGACAACTTGAATCTATGAGGATGAATGAAGGTGAAAACATAACTCAGTATAGTACAAGACTAAAGGAGATTGTCAATCAAATCAAAGGAGTAGGTGGAACTATTGAAGAAAAGGATATAACAAGTAAGTTGTTGAGAACCCTTCTACTGGCTTATGCAATCCAAGTCTCTACAATCAATGAATTGAGGTATGTACCTAATATGCCAGTTTCTTTAAATGCTACTATTGGTAAGCTACATGCATTTGAGTTAAGTAACTTTGATAACAGTGGATCTTTGGTAAATAAAGTTGAATCTGCATTTAGTTCTTTTCATCTTGATGAATCTAATGATTTCAATGAAAGAAAGTATAAGTACTTTGAAGGAGATCATAGTGGAGCAAGTGAAAGATTTTGTAAGAACATGGAAGAAGTACACAAACTGTATGAGGAAATCAGAAAGCCAGAAGAGTTTGAAGCACTACTAGCCAAAAGGTTACCGAGAGGCAATTGTAAGTATAAGGAAAACTACCTTTGAAATGTTTCAATTGTGATAAAATAGGACATATGGCTTCTAACTATCCTGACAAAGATCTTACTGAAAAGAGAGATTATCGAGATGACAGACAAAAAGATAATCATTACAGAGGACACTGAGACTTCAGAAGAAGAGATAGAAAGACATGCTTAATAGTCGATGAGGAATCCAATGATTATAAATCAGATGATACAGATACAAAGGAAGTAGTTTATGTGGCTATCAAAGATGGATCAGATGAAGAAAGGTATGAAGAAAAATCCCTAATATCACACATAAACACTAATGATTCTTGGATCATAGATAGTGGATGCTAACATCATATGACAGGAGATAAACACAAGTTTGTTATATTAGAAGATTATGATGGATGCTATGTTAGATTTGGTAATGATGCACCATGTCCGGTGAAAGGTAAAGGATCTATAATACTTCTTGACAATGCAAGATGCAATGATGTTTATTGGGTTGAAGGTTTGAAATACAATTTGTTGAGTGTAGCACAACTAAACAACACAGGTTACCGAATAGAATTTCAGAAAGGAATTGTCAAAGTTCATGACAAGAATGGAAAGTTAGCTGCTACCGGGACACAAACAAAAGGTAACACATTTCACCTTGACTCAACTCATAACAAGTGTTTGTATGCAAAGAAAGATGATACCTAGTTATGGCCAAAAGGTTTTGTCATGTAAATTTTGATAATCTAATCAAAATAAGCAAGAAGCACCGAGTAAGAGGTCTACCGAGTCTTGAAAAACCTGAGAATGCTATGTGTTGAGGATGCCAGATGGGTAAGATGACAAGATCAAGATTTACAAGTAAGTCTTACACTTCTAAGGTAATTTTAGATCTTGTGCACATTGATCTTTGTGGTCCTATGAAAGTTCAAAGTTATTATGGTGATAAATATTTCATATTATTTGTGGATGACTATTCAAGGATGAAGTCAGTAATGTTTCTAAAAGAAAAATTAGAAGCTTTTCAAATGTTTAAATGGTACAAGGTAAGAGTTGAAAATGAAATAGGAAGACAACTGAAATGTCTTAGATCAGATAGAGGAGAGTTCACATCTGATGAATTCAATTTATTCTGCAATGATCATGGTATTAAAAGACAAGTCTCTGCACCGAGAACTCCACAATAGAATGGAATAGCTAAGAGAAGAAACAGATCTATTGTGGATTGTGCCAGAACACTAATGATTGAAAAGAAAGTGCCTCAAACATTTTGGAAAGAAGCAATAAGCACAACAGCTTACACCTTGAATTGAGTACAATTGAAGAAAAGTACTTTGAAGACACCATATGAAATCTGGCATGATAAGAAACCTAATGTAGGTTATTTTAAAATCTTTGGAAGTAGATGCTATGTTCACAAAGATGATAGAAATGGTAAGTTTGATCAGAAGAGTGAAGAAGGAACATTTCTAGGTTATTCTTCTAGAAGCAAAGCATTTAAATGTTTGATCAAATCATCTAACAAAATAGTAGAAAGTACAAATGTGAAAATTGATGAATTTGCAGAAAGAAATGATGAAGGAAATTCTAAGGAACCAAAAGACTATGATGAATTTGTCTATGTTCAACTGACAAGTCTTACTGAGAAGACTGTTGAAGAAAATGAAGAGAATATCCAGTTACCAAGTGATGAAGAAGATCATACAGAGCCTACCGAGCGTGTATTAGCCAAGTATGTCAGAAGACATCATGCACCAAGTCAGATTATAGGAGATAAGGATGATCCAATGATGACAAGGAACAAACTAAGATAGAACACATGTCTGATATCTAAATTTGAACCGAGAATAGTGAAAGAGGCATTTAACAGTGAAGATTGGATAAATGCTATGATAGAAGAGATTGATCAAATCAAGAAGAATGACACATGGACACTAATCCCAAGACCAAAGGATAAAAATGTAATCGGTACAAAGTGGATTTTCAGAAAAAAGCTAAATGAAAAAGGAGAGGTCATTCGAAACAAAGAAAGACTAGTTTGTAAAGGTTATGCTCAAGAAGAAGGAATTGATTATGGTGAAACTTTTGCACCTGTTGCTAGACTTGAAGGAGTAAGAACATTGTTGGCATATGCTGCTTTCAAAAACTTCAAGGTATATCAAATGGATGTCAAATCTGCATTTCTAAATGGAATATTAGAAGAAGAAGTTTTTATTGAACAACCTGAAGGATTTTTTGAAGACAAGAATAAAGATCAGGTATGTAACTTGAACAAAGCTTTATATGGTTTGAAACAAGCACCTAGAGCATGGTATGAAAGATTGCACTCTTATTTGATTAAGATTAGTTTTATAAGGACAAGTAAGAACAACAATATGTACATGAAGAATGATGAAAATGGAATACTGATCTTAGCCATATTTGTTGATGATATTATATTTTGTGGAAATGACTCTTTATGTAAGAACTTTGGAAATGAAATGAGCAAAGAATTTGAAATTTCATTAATCGGTGAGATAAAGTATTTTATAGGTTTATAGATACTACAAATAAAAAATGAGATTTTCATTACTCAATCCAAGTACATAAAGGAAATATTGAAGAAATTTGGAATGGAGGATTCAAAACCTGTAAGTACTCCTATGACTACTAACTGTAAATTATCAAAGAATGATGAATCTGCATCTGTTGATGAAACACTTTACCAATCCATGATTGGAAAGCTACAATATGTTGTTCACAACAGACCAGACATAGCACATGCAGTAGGTATAGTTGCAAGATTCTCTACAGATCCTAAGGACACACACATGACAACAATCAAAAGAATTTTTAGATAATTGAAAGGCACAGAGGATTATGGCTTAGTATATCAGAAAGGAAATGATTTTGATTTAAAAGTTTATACTAATGCTAATTGGGCAGGCAACATTGATGATAGGACAAGCACAAGTGGAGGAACTTTCTTTTTAGGAGAAAGACTGGTGAGTTGGCTTAGCAAGAAACAAGGATGTGTTTCACAGTCAACAGCAAAAGCTGAATACATTGCTACAACATTGAATTGTACTAACATTGCATGGATCAAAAAACTATTGGAAGGTATAAATGAGAAGTTTACCGAGCCAGTAACTATATTCTATGACAATACTAGTGCCATTAATATTTCAAAGAATCATGTTATGCACTCTAAGACAAAGCACATCTCTATCAAATATCATTATCTTAGAGAAGAAGCTCAAGAAAAGAAAGTGGTGTTGGAGTATGTTAGCACAAAGGAACAAATAGTAGATATCTTCACCAAGCCACTACCAAGGGACACTTTTGAATATTTCAGAAGTAAGTTAGGGGTCCTACCCCTATCTTCTACTCATTGATCAAGTTCGGTGAAAGCATCAATCCGATGACTCTATCGAATATATTTTAGGAGTTGATGCTGCATTACACACTTTAGGATGTTTTCTAAAGGTGTACAAGAATTATTACAGAAAACAATACAGGGAACAGGAATTGAAGACAAAATGCTCTGACCAAGACTGAATTGATACACAACAGCAGGAATTCACTTCATACAGAAAGAAATTATGTTTTAGTTCTTTACTTTTTGGCATTGTTGTCAAAGGGGGAGAAGACTAATTTAAGGGGAGAAAATTGAGAAGACTATAAATTGAGAAGACTGAAGAAAACAGGAGAAGTATAATGTATTGGGGAGAGCATTTCAGTATTTCAGAATCACAACAATCTGAATCTTTTAAGGTCAAATCAATTGGTTTTGCCATCAATGCCAAAGGGGGAGATTGTTGGCAATATAGCATTATAACAGATAATGAAAGATTGTTGACATTTCAATAAGGATATTGAGAAGGTTGTTGATGATTATGGATATAACTGATTAAGGATGTTTACTGTCTTGATATTATTATTTTGTCATTGATGTCAAGAAATTGATTTTCTAATTCAGTATGATGTTGCCATATCTTGAGAAGTATGATTTAAAGAGTATAAAGATGTCGGTAAAAGACACAGAAAAGATTATGATGAATAAGAGGATGAATAAGGTATTCAATGGGCAACTATTACCGAGTCAGACAATGATGAGATCATGATGTTTACATTGTTTTAACATCATACATATGTTGTAAGTTGTAAGGTTAATACTATACTATGTTACCAAGCAAAGAACCTAGTCGGTAAACCCTAAGGTTATTGCTATCGGTTAATGAAGGCGAAATGTCTACCAAGTGAAGTTTAGTATTTACCGAGTTGTAACTGAGCTATAACAGAATGCATTAAATGTTTACATGCATTATTTAATGAAGGAAGCTGATGAGATGGAACTAATTAAATGATTGGTATGCCGTGCATGAAGTTCATTAATGAATCTATGGCAAAGGAAAGTTGGCATGAAGATCTATAGCACAGATTGAACCACAATACCCTAGCACAAGTTCCAAGAAATGTATGCAAGTTCCAAGGTGAGGTAAAACATTTTCAGATTGAAAGATGCATTGAACTTGGAAAAGTTTGAAGATTTGATGGTTATGATTGATCATGGGAAATGTGATCAAGGGGATTAAGCGGTTAGCAAATTGTTTATAAATAGGGAACTATTGATAAACAATGTATGTGGGCAAAGTGTATGCATAGGGATGCTACATAGTGATTACCGAGCACAAAAGCTTGAAGACCTATTTGAATAATAGAGTACAGAAGCCCAGCAGATGGACGAGATTAGTTCTATGTCTAGATTGTATTGAACAAATAAGAATCTGCTTTAGCATTTTAGATGTGAAGTTGCAAATAGATTTTTATTACTGTTATTTTGTGAAAGTGATAGAAAATCTCTTAACCGAGTGGACTTAACAGTCTTATTTGTAAAACCCTCTAGCAAGGTGACACTTTGATTGAGTGTTTGAAATCCTTTAACAAGGTCACTTCTAACAAGGTGAAGATCCTAATAGATTTGAGGGAAATCCCTTAACCGGGTCACATCTAGCAATGTGTTTGTAATCTTTAACAGGATTTGCTTTTAACCGAGCATAATCTAGAATGGTATATTTCTTAGTGGATCCGAAATCCCATAGTGGTTTTTTCCTATTTGGGTTTCCACATTAAATCTAGTGTTATGAAGTTTATGATGTTTATATGCTTTTGAGTTTGCATGTTTATCAGTTTTGGTTATATTATTGAAATATATGTTACCGAGGTTGAATCTGATGTTTTTATAGAAAATTAAGTTTGTATGATTCACCCCCCCTCTCATCTTGTTGGTTATTGGATCTGTACTTACATTTAGTATCAGAACTATCAATCACTATTTCATAGGTCATCTCTTTGCATTGACCAAGGCAGCTGCAAAATGGTAACAAGAGAAGTAGATGACACAATATTTATGGAGATAGTGAAGACAAAGAAGATTGTGCTTCATTGTTTCATAGGTTAGCTAACTGCGTTGACCAAGATGGCTACAGATTCACGACAAGAGAAGCAATCAACACACTGTGTTTTCTGCCATGTCAATGCCAATTTAGCACTTCGCTTGCTAGTCCACTGTGGATGCTTCCTACACATAGATCATTTGTGAGTATGGGGAAATAATGATGGGTCCCACCATCCACATTTTTGCTAAGTGAGTTACAAGGCCTTGGTTAGACAAATGTTTTTGATAGGTCTAAGTTGCTGGAAAGGATATGCTTCTAGAAGATTTTCTTGTTACTCTACAAAGGAAACAAAGTGTGAGTTAATGCTGAGAAAAGGATGGCTAGGATTTTTCTTTTCCTAGAATGAGGGTTGCATGCAAAAGTCATGCCAAAATGTAGAGTTGGCTAAATGAAAATAGAAAGACAATAATTAATGTGAATGGCAAAAAATTAGAAAGCTAAATCAAGGCAAATCGTGTTTAAAATCTCAAGAAGTCTTTTGAATTATTATTTTTGGAGGGAAAATATTCTTTGGAGGGAAAACCCTAGGAGAAAAAGTGGGTTCCTATTAAGATGAAGAATTTCATTTGAAAAACTAATTGATGATGGTGGATAATGGTGTGAGTTGTTGGTGAAGATGAATAGAGTGTATTTTTGTAGGTGATAGAGAAGGGAGAACAAAGATAGTGCATAAATAATACCATGTAAAATTCACACCAAGTTGAGCAGAGAGAAGATATAGAATGAAGGCTTCAGAACAAAGAGCAAAGACTCGAGAACAAAGAAAGGAAGGGACTTGAGTGTAGGATAGAGTTCAGAGTCCAAAGAGTGGAGATCAGAGTATAGAGAACACAAAGGGTTGTACACACAGTGTGTGTAGATAAAGAAGCCTGGTCAGAGAAGAGATCAAAAATGCTGTGTGCAGAGAAGAGAAGAGAATGAATCTAAGAGTAGATATCTGATCAGAGCAAAGATTAGAAGAGTTGGTATAAAGACAAGATAAGGTGCAATGAGTTATTACAGAGATCAAAGAGCTATAGATAAAGCATGGAAGCAGAAAAGAGTAGATTTGGTTTCAGGTGTGGAAAACACGACGTGTTACAAAACATCACATGTAACAAAGTGTTTAAACCGTATTTGAATATTTTTTCATTGTAATCATCAAAATTGGTGCTTAGATAGGAGGTTGGTGCTTCTTTGGGTTGGTGCCCATAGATGTGTAATCAAATTTTTAGTTGTGAGGCTAGATTAGAGCAGTAGACTCTAGCAAAAATTCTCATCAAGGTTTTTTCCCATCTTGGGTTGTGCTCTATGAGATTTTGCCAAGATCTAGAGGCAATGGAAAACACAAATAAGAGAGAACAAAATAGATGATAGGAATAAACTATTTTCTATCAAGATGAAAATAATGATCAACTGGATCATCAAGCGTTACATACAATGAATATGAGCCTTCTTATAAAGGCAAGGCTAAGAGACAAGAGAGCACGCAATGATGACATGTGGCTCAATGAGATGCAAGGGTAGGTAGGGATAGGAGAAATAGTAAAATATTCCACATGAGGTGGATCACCCACCGAAGGTGGAATGTAACAACAAGATAAGACCATAAAAGGTGGAAATTCTCCTACACACACTATCCCAATGTGGCACAAACACCCAAGCGACTCATACCCAAACTACTATGAAATGCATTATCCTAAGTAAACTTAAGTAAAGTGTAATAATATCCATGATGAATAATTATTTACACCAACACTCCCCCTTAAGTGCAACTGAGGGGAGTGCACTTAAGTCTACAATGCAACTAAGCAATGCAAGATGGGTCTTGACTATGAGGCCATGTTAGCTACCCATGTACAAATGCAAATGCAATGAAATCTCTCATAAAGCAGGGAAAGAAAGAAAAACCACATGGGAAAAAACTCTCCCCCAAAAGAGAGATGAAGAAGAGAGACCATGAAGCCCCCCCTCAATATAGAATCTCTTGCAAAGATGGTCTAATGATGTTGACCAAAATACCTCCCCATAAGGAAGAAATAGAGCCAATGTTGCACCAATAATGTCAAAGTGTGACAAAACCAGGTACCAATGTCGATGATGATGAGTCACTTGCTGCAACAAAATGAAGATCAGGCATGGAGACAACCTGCTTTGAGCATCATCTAGATACTTGTAAAAATAAGAAATACCGATACAATCAAAGTCTCACGGGAACCATGCACAAATGTGTACAATCTAAGTCTCAACTGAAGCCATGCACCAAGTCTCACAAGGATATTCCTAATCTAAGTATACAATAGGATTACATAAAATATGTCATCAAAGACAAGATACAAAGAGGTGTGACACTTTATGATACTGCGAGTACAACATTGCTCAAGCAAGAGCATACAAAATGATATAGTGTAAATCTGGAAACATTGCTCTGATACCATGTGAGATTTTGCCAAGATCAAGACATAATGGAAAGTACAAATAAGAGAGAACAAAATGTTGATAGGAATAAATTGTATTCTATCAAGATGAAAATACTGATCAACTAGATCATCAATCAATCAATCATTTAAGATACCACGTGAGATTTATTTTTAAGATTTTTAACTTTTAAAAAAACTTTAATAAAAAATTCTTAAAGAAAAAACTTTATTAAATTTTTTTATTTTTTATTTATTAAAAAATAAATTAAAAAAACAAATTAAAAAATTTTAATTGAAAAAAACAAAACCAAAAACCCTACAGGGAGGGGCCCGCAGAGCCCCACAGGTCCGTAGGTACACTGCGGTGCCTGCGGGACCGCATGTACACTGCGGTTACTTGTAGTGCCTACAAGACCACAAGTACACTATAGTACTCGCAGTGCCTGTGGGACTGCAAGTACACTGTAGTGTACCTGCAGTAACTACGGGCATGTAAAGCCCAAAAAAAAATTAAAAAAAAAAAACTTGTAAAAAATGTGCCCCCCACACATTAAAAAAAACTTGTTTTTAATTTATTTTCAATTTTAATGAAAAACAATTTTTTTTTTTTAATTAAAAAAATAAAAAATCGTACCTACTCACTGTGTTTGTACCAACGACCAAGGGAGGGGAATTTTTTTCTCAATTCGGAGTGACGAAGGCCGATTTGGACAAATGGAGAGGTAATCTTGGGATTTTTGGGCCTTCTGAGTGCAATGGCGATGACAGATTTGGCCAAAAATGCTCCAAAATTGTAGATCACTTCTGGGACAAGTCACCACCCTCCACCTTCAAACGACTCTAGATTTGGTCTCAGATGTTGGATTTGGACCCAAAAAAGGCGATTATGACTTTCTCGAACCTCATCAATCTAATGGTGACCTCAGATTGACCCAACAAGCTCTAATAATAGCCTGCAATATAAAGCTCCAAAATGCAAAACCCCAAATTTCTCTCAATTGGCAAACCAATGACACTCTAATGGCTCTGATACCATGTGATATTTTGCCAAGATCTAGAGGCAATGGAAAGCACACATAAGAGAGAACAAAATTGATGATAGGAATAAACTGTATTCTATCAAGATGAAAATACTGATCAACTGGATCATCAAGCGTTACATACAATGAATATGAACCTGCTTATAAAGGCAAGGTTAAGAGACAAGAGAGAACACAATGATGACATGTGGCTCAATGAGATGCAAGGGTAGGTAGGAGAAATAGTAAAATATTCCACATGAGGTGGATCACCCACTGAGGGTGGAATGTAACAACAAGATAAGACCACAAAAGGTGGAAATTCTCCTACACACACTATCCCAATGTGACACAAACACCCAAGTGTCTCATACCCAAACTACTATGAAATGCATTATCCTAAGTAAACTTAAGTAAGGTGTAATAATATCCATGATGAATAATTATTTACACCAACATGCTTGTATATCTTGTGTTGTGGGCTTTCCTTCTATGTGTGTGTTTAGATTGGTTTAATATCTTTACTCATTTTTGCTTGATCTTTGTTTTAGAGTTTTAATCCTTTAGAAAGTTCAAGTTTTGAGTAACCATTGATTCACCCCTCCCTCTCAGTGGTCCATTTGTGTTCCTTTAACCTTGACACTTGCTCGAAGAGATGTTTGGATGTCACCTCTATGTCTTCTCCATACACTTGATTGAAGAGATATTTGCATGTCATCTCGACACCTACTCCATACACTTGATAAAAGATAAATGATTGATCAACTCAAGTCAAAATCATAGTGTCTCCTCGATGAGCTTCTTTCAATTGTTCACATTGAAGAGACATTGCCATATTGGTAAGATCCGCTTTATCTCTCATCAATGGTATAGTGTCTTATCGACACCGCTAACTTAGGACACAGTTCAAGTTGGGTGGAAAAAACATGTGAGCTATTGCTCACTTAAACTATACAAACTGATTAACATAAAGACCATAAACTGTAACAATATCACCAATGAGGGATAAATGGTTAAAACCATTATGCACATAGGCCTATCCATTGAATGCTTGATTTGTTTGTCCTACCAACCCAATTAAGACCAACACTTCTTTTAGCTGATCCTACAAATGCACACATCCAAAAAACTAAAGTAGTTCACCCTTATGACATCATGAGAGTGTTTCTTCTTTGTTCGAACTTGCTTGTTTTGATCTATTTGGTCAATGCATTCTCATCTTTGTGGCACGTAATTTTCTCAAAGTTGACATCAATGACTAATATGCCAATAGATGCCTCATTTTAATGAGGAAGTGGTGACAAATTCTTCTTCTGATTTTGATACCTTTGGAGCTTCTTCATCTAATTTTGATCTTGATTCAGTTGTATAGTTTTGTCTTGTCAGATGTTTTTTCTCATTGTTAGTTTTTTCTAGCACAGGGGTGGTGGGTTTTTTTTTTGTTCTCGGGGATATATATAACCTTTTGGTTGGGACTTTAGTTGATAGGAATGCATGTACTTGTTTTTAGTTCCTTTAGGGTACAAATCTTTTGTAAAACTTTTATTTTAATTTATAAAAATTTCAGTGACCTTGGTCACTTTTATAAAAAAAATTAAAAAATTAAAAAATATTATAATTATATTTATTGGAAAAATCCTTTTGAGGGCTACAATCTTGCAATTTGGTTTATCAATTTGATTCCATTTGTAGGTCCAACCCAAGGTTTGAAAGTGATTTTTGGAAGGAAAAATTATGGAAGAGATTGAAAAATCATAGCTAAGGACCTTCAAACAAATGTACCTTCGTTCAAAGGACATTCAGACAAAGGTACCTTCAATTAAATATATTACCTTCATTTGAAGGTACCTTTAAATGAAGGCACTAAGATTTTTACAATATTAAATATGAAGACTACCTTTGAGAAAATATAGTTACCTTCACTTGAAGGTGCACCTTCATTCAAAGGTACAAGGACATTTGTTCGAAGGTGGAACTTCAAATGAAGGTGTTCACAAAAAAATTCCCTCCCTACTTATAATTTTTGTGTGTGTCAGGTTTGTAACCCATTATTGTGGGAACACCCTTAAAAAACACCCAACAAGAAGGATACTAAACATGGGTAGAAACTAAAACTTTAAAGCACATATAGAGTTCACAAGATAAAGTGAGAGACTTAGTGATCCAATAGCTTATCTTTTTTAATTTTGGCTATGAAAACTTGCCATAATCTAATAGGAAAAGCATAAAAAAGTAAAGGGAATACTCAAACATTTGAAATTTCCTCCATGATCAATATATTTCTTGATGCTCTGCAAAAAGGATTAGAAAATCTGTTTGATGGCAACACACACAAGAGCACAAGAAACAAACGTTAGTGTTAGCAACAAAAGATTATCCTAAACAGGCATATCAAGAGAGATATGAAGCATGAAATAGAAAGCATATAAACATAAAATGAAATAGCTAATCAAGATGCTCATAGTTGCTCCTCCCTTGTTCCTCTCCTCTCCAAGTCCCAAACGAGTGTAGCTCTCAGCTTTTAGCACTAGCCATGGATGCTTATGGAGGATTGAGATTTAATACTAAGCTTCAAATATGAAATGAAAAGCTAAATACTATGCTAGAGTAGATAGTGATGCTATGAAAAAGCTCTATGCTAATGCCAGTATAACAACAATACTCTAAAATGCTTCTCTTTTGCTTGAGGAGAAGGGTTCTATTTATAGAAGAAATAGGGAAATGAAGGGTTAAGATTGAATGGTTTAATCAAGGGCCAAGTTTGAAAGTTGGGGATCCATGTGCACAATTGGCACCAATAAAATGGTGACAAGTGTCAACATAGGATTGGGTTGAGAGAAGAGGTTGGAGGCATTAAAGGCCTGAAAAGACCTCATGGTTATCTAGAAGGCAAGGGTCAAGTCTAAATTAAGATTACCCATTGGATTAAGAGTTAATCCAAGGATAAACCTTTGTGCAAATGTTTAAGAGATAATCATGGTCAAAGCATTAATGGCCTGATGAGACCTTTGGGTTGGGTAGAGGTTGAGTCAAAACAAATGTTTTAACCATGTGGGAGGGTTGAATTAACCATTAATGGTTATTGGAGACTTTGGGGATTAAGTGGTTGAAGGTTGGAAGCCTTCAATGGTTTTCAAAGACTTTGAGCCATTTAGTGGTTGAAGGTTGAAAGCTTTCAAAGGTTATCCAAGACTTTGAGGGTTAATTTGTTGAACACACAAAGCATTAATTGCTTTTCAAAGACTTTGGAGTCTTTGAGAAGTGACTCCAATTTGCTTAGGAATGTGACAATATTTAAGGGATGAATTTAGGCTAATTAGGAAGGGTTTAGAAGAATCTAGAAGGGGTTTAGGCATACAAGTGGATTTTGTAGGAAAATGCAAGTGGGAGAAATTTTGGTATTTTCAATTAAAATAAAATCATTTATTTCAATTAAATGGTGTAATTTGCATTTGGATAAATATTCAAATAAATATTAATTTATTTAAATGAGAAAAATGAAGATAAAGCATTTAAAATGCTTGAAGACTTTGAGGGAAACCATTAAAGGCTTGAAGACTTTAAGGAAAACCATTAAAGTCTTAAGAAGACTATAGAAGGAAGCCATCAAGTTTGAAGACTTTAAAGCCATCAAGTTTGACTACTTTAAGGGAAACCATTAAAGGTTTCAAGTGGGTGAGGATAAATAGGATTTTAAATAAATAATTTATTTAAAATAGTTGTGCAACTTGTTTTTGTAGGAAAATACAAGTGGGTGGAGGATAAAGGTGATTTAAATAAATTATTTATTTAAAATAATTGTGCAACTTGCTTTTGTAGGAAAATACAAATGGGTAGAGGATAAAGGTGATTTAAATAAATGTTAATTTATTTAAATGTGAGAGGTGGGATTTTGGGGGTTTTAAATAAATATTAATTTATTTAAATGTGAGAGAAGATTTAATTAAATAAATATGATTTATTTATTTAATTAATGGTCTGAATTTGGTTAAGTGAATTAAATCAATTAAATTGAATAATTTATTTAATTAATAGGAGAAGAGGGTTAAGATGAATTAATTAAATATTAATTTAATTAATAATTAATCGATGGTTAAATAATCAAATAAATACTAAGTATTCATTTAATTAAGTGGACAGATTTATGTGACTACATTTGCCCCTCTTTGAGACGGTGCAGTTTATCGCGTCGTTTCAAAGAAAGAAAAATAGGTGTGAAGAAATGCCCCATAAAATGTAAATTTAATGGGTGGTATGCCCCCTCGAGAGATGGGCCAAATTTTGTTTTGAAAAATCGGGCGATCTCTCGAAAAAGAATGCAAAGTGGAGGGGAGGTAGAATAGAAGAAATTAGAACTAATGATGAAAGAATGGGAGAAAATGGAGTGAATATGAAGAAACAACAAGCCAACGAGTACCCTGAGGTCATGCAAGAGATACATAGCAGATGTAGTGTGGGGTTTGGATTGATGCTATACAATTGATCAAAATTGGTTGGACAATCTGGTGCAATCGGTTGAATTGCCCCGGTCAAGTCAAAGCGTGACAGTTGATGTCAGTTGGTCGCTTGGACATGATAAAGTCTGAGTAAGTGAATCAAAGTGACCTGATGGTGACTTGGACAGTTGATGTAATTGCCCGATGAAGTCAAGGTATATGAAGCAAAATACTCATTGAGACGTAGACAATTGATGTAATTGTCCGTTGGATTGTGTTTGATTGGTTGATCAATTGATAGTGTGTGCGTGTGATGGATGGTTGTGGGGAATCATGGTAGCCCCGTTGAGACTAGGTCATTATGATAAATGCCTGATGTAGTCTAGGATTACCATAATCGATTACCTGTTGAGACCCGAATATACTTGATCAGAGTATCTGTTGATAGTCTAGGTGTGTGGGAGTCGATGTATCTGTGTAGACAGAGTAACTGGCTTAATTTTGTGGATGAGTGAGGATGGGAAGCGATGAAGGGATTAGGATGATAGGGAGGGTGAGGGGGGATTTGATGTTAGATAGAAGATATGGAGGACTAGGATCGAGTCCTATGGAAGAAGATGAGTAAAATAGAGTATGCATTATTATGACTACGTATGCATGATATGCAGCTATTATGAATGTATGGATGGGTGGAATGCAACGAAATGCAATATATACAAATGAGATGGAATGACGATCCATGGTGCTTTATTTTTCATCATTGAACTTTAAAATGTTGTAAGAAAATACAAGCAACTTGACATAAAGATTCAAGATGACCAGAGTATTTCTTACATGGATTTTTATATAGCAAGTTAATACAAGCAACTTGATATAATGGATCAAGTTGACCTGAGTATTGCTTGCAGAACAGATAAGGATTATCTCCTTTCATGTATGACTTGGAACGTCCTCCTTGATCTTAGGCTGATCATATCCTGAGACAAGTTCATACCGTACTAAGAAATAAAAACCTTTATCCAAATTGGATGAGGAGGAACCAAAGAATGAGCATTGTACCTATAAACAAATAGTATATACATAAAGAATAAAAGAATAAGGATCCTTGGTAATGGTTCATGCTCATATGGTCGAGGTATACGCTGTAGTCAGCAAGCCGTAATGATCTATGACTACATTTGGCATAAGATCACGTAGCTTGGTGAACTTCCCACGTAGACACCATTAGTACATGCCCCAGAACTTCATCGGAAATAATGGGCAAACGATACAAAACAATGCTAAAAGATCCCGATACAGATAAACAAATGAATTACTCACGAATCAACCAAGCATTTGATAGCTTAACATAATTTTCTTGTCAAAGAAAACGTCACTTTTGTCTTTGTTTTGGTAAGGAAGGATGCATCCTTGTTTTTAAAGACAGTTTCTGATTTGTTGGATGTGGATTGTGTGGTCGATTGATAAATGGTCATTGTGTGAGTACTGTGTTAATGTTGGTTTTGCATCTGCTTGAATGAATATGTACAAGGTGTTGCCATGTTTTGGTGTGATTTTCGATGGGTTTTTCGATGTTTTTGGATTTTGTGTAATAGTTTTTGAATGTTTTTGGATTTTGTGAGTCATTTTTGAATGTTTTTGGATTTTGCGAGACATTTTTGAATGTTTTTGTATTTTGCGAGACATTTTTGAATGTTTTTACCAATGAATCACCAGTAATGTAGAATCCACTTCCATCATCTAGATTGTAAGGGCATTGCCCCCAAGTTGGACATGATTTATGAAAAAGCGGGATGCTAGACGCATGAAGTACTTTCTTGGATTACAGATAAAATAACAAGCCATGGTTAGATGGATGGATGTGTGTATGTATGAATGTGATCGCAACAAGCCTGAAAGACAATGGAGCCATAGCCTTTACGAGTGGCGCCTGTTTGCCAGGTTTTCACCATCGTTCTTACCCAAGGTGCCACCGGAGTGGTTGTTCACCGTTTGGATGCATGATTTTTCTTTACTTTTTTGAATGTTTTTATATTTTCTTCAGGACATTTTTCTGAATGTTTTTTGGTATTTTCTGATAGGTAGGGGAGCCTGATGCTCTGTACAACTTATGTGTAAAACCGTTTGAGGTGCATGCTGTTGATTGGATCTGCGAGCGGTTCTCCGTCTGATGTAGCCAACTGATATGCCCCGGACCCAAATACAGCAGTGACAACATATGGGCCTAGCCAATTTGATTCAAACTTGCCTTGATGTTCTCTGTTTGGTTGGTTGCGAGGATTCTCTCGAAGAACAAGATCACCTACCTCAAATGTACGAGGTCTAACTCGGTGATTGTAGCTTCTACTCATGCGCTGCTGATAGGCTTTGAGATGGTTGTATGCAGCTTGTCGCTTCTCATCAAGTAGCTCCAAGTCCTGAAGGCGTGAGACTCTGTATGCGTCATCATCAATGAGATTGTGCAAGGAAACCCTTAATGATGGTATCTCGACCTCAATAGGCAAGATAGCTTCTGCACCATAGACCAATGAATAAGGAGTTGCACCTGTAGGGGTTCGAATGCTAGTTCGATATGCCCATAGCGCTGGATTCAATTGAACATGCCAATCACGACCGGCATCATTGACTGTCTTCTTTAGGATCCTCAATATGTTTTTATTGGATGCTTCGGCCTGACCATTGCCTTGTGGGTAATAGGGAGTGGAAAAGCGGTGTTGGATATGAAATTTCTCACAAAGCTCACGGACATCCTGATTTTTGAAAGGAAGACCGTTATCTGTGACAATGGACATGGGCACACCATACCGACAGATGATGTAATTGAGGATGAATGAGGCGATCTGCTTGCCGGTGACTTGGGTAAGTGGAACAGCTTCGATCCACTTGGTGAAATATTCGGTGGCGGTAATAATGAATTTATGGCCATTGGATGAAGATGGATGGATTTTACCCACAAGATCAAGACCCCATTGACAAAAAGGCCATGGTGTTGTGATTGGTTGCAGTTCTTGAGCTGGTGCATGTATTAGGTCGCCATGAACTTGACATTTTTTGCACTTCCTAACAAAGTAGTAGGAATCCTTTTCCATAGATGGCCAATAGTATCCAGCTCGCATGATCTTCTTGGCTAGTGATGGACCACTTGAGTGAGTCCCGCAAATTCCTTCATGTACCTCTTCCAAAGCCTTTGTTATCTCACCTTGTTCTAGACATCGAAGGAGAGTACCATCAAGACTGCGTCGGTATAGGGTTTCGGCAATAATGGTATATCGAGCAGTTTGGCGAATGAAGGTTTTACGTTGGTTATTTGATTGGTTGGGAGGAAGGGTGTGATCACGGAGATAGGTGTAGAACTCACCATACCATGGGGATTCTGAACCGACAAGGCGACATATCATCTCAGATTCAGGGATATCATAAGCGGGGATCCAAAGCTGTTCTACCAAGAACTCATAGCGTGTTGAATTCTGTGGAAGATCTAGTAGAGATGCGATGGTAGCCATGGCATCAGCAGCTCGATTCTGATCTCTTGGTATCTGCTCAAAAGTGATAGTAGTAAATGATGTTTTTAGATTGTCCACCATTTGCTTATATGGCATGAGTTTATCATCTTTGGTCTGATATTCATTAGTTGCTTGTCGAATGACTAGTTGGGAATCGCCATATACTTGTAGTTCTTGTAATTTCCATTGTACGGCTAACCTGAGTCCTGTGATCAAGGCCTCATACTCTGCTATGTTGTTTGTGCATGGAAATGTGAGCCTGTAAGACTTCAGGATGCTATCACCTTGAGGTGTGATAAACAGAATGCCTGCCCCCGAGCCGTGCCTAGTGTATGAACCATCAAAATATAGTTTCCATGGTTGTGCTTCTGTGATCATGAATATCTCTTCATCTGGAAAATTTGAAATGAGAGGATGATCGCCTATGAGTGGTGCATCGGCCAATTGATCTGCAATGACCTGACCTTTGATAGCTTTACGGTCCACATACTCGATGTCGAATTCACTTAGAATCATCACCCATTTGGCTAAGCGACCTGTCAATGCTGCTTTGTTAAGTAAATACTTGAGTGGATCAATCTTTGCAATGAGTTGCACCTTGTGTGTTAACAGATAGTGCCTCAGTTTAGTGGCTGCCAAGATTACTGCTAGGCAAGCTCGCTCAATAGGTGTGTAATTGAGTTCATAGCCCACAAGTGTGCGAGAGATGTAGTAAATAGCACACTCTTTTCCTTCTGCATTATGTTGTGCCAGTAGTACACCTAATGCTGTACTTGTTGTTGAGATATAGAGCAATAATGGTCTACTTGGATCTGGTGGCATCAGCAATGGTGGATTCATGAGATAGTCTTTAAGCGCCTGAAATGCTTGCTGGCATCTGTCATCCCACTGAAAGCGGATGTTCTTGTGTAGCAGGTGTGTGAATGGGTGACACTTATCAGCCAATTGTGCAATGAATCTGCGGATAGATTGAAGCCGTCCTTGTAGTGTTCTTAGCTGACTGATATTCTTTGGAGGTGGCATGTCCATTATTGCCTTAACCTTTGCTGGATCGACCTCAATACCTTTGCTTGAGACAATGTATCCTAGAAGCTTCCCGGAGGTCACTCCGAAGACACATTTCTTTGGGTTGAGGTGAACATGGTACTGTTCCAGTCTATCAAAGATTTTATCTAAGATGTGAAGATGTCCTTCTCTAGTAAGTGATTTTGCTAGTAAATCATCCACATAATCTTCCATTATAGTATGCATCATGTCATGGAAGATGGTGGTCATTGCTCTTTGATAGGTCGCTCCTGCATTCTTTAGACCAAAAGGCATTACATTCCAGCAGTATGTGCCCCATGGACATGTGAAGGCTGTCTTATGTTGGTCCTCTGGTGCGATCTTTATCTGATTGTATCCTGAAAAGCCATCCATGAGTGAAAGCATCGCATGTCCTGCTGTCAAATCTACTATGATATCGATATTTGGTACAGGGAAGTCATCCTTAGGACATGCCTTATTCAGATCTCTGAAGTCTGTACAAATGCGGATGCCCCCTTTTGGTTTGCCGACTGGCACAATATTGGAGATCCATTCTGCGTAATCAATTGGTCTAATGAAACCAACATCCAGGAGTTTCTTGAGTTCTGTTTTGACTAGCACGGCAATCTGAGGATGCATCTTACGAAGCTTCTGCTTGACAGGTTTGGCTCCTTTTGCTACTGTGAGATGATGCATGACTAAATCAGGATCAAGCCCAGGCATGTCTGCATATGACCATGCAAAGTTGATCTGACGCTGCTGGAAGAACTCGATAAACTTAGGCTGTTCCTCTGGAGTGAGAAGAGATGCCAGATGTATGATATGAGGGTTTTCAGGAGTCCCCACATTGTATTCTTTGGTCTCCTCAATGAGGATCGTTGATCGTTCCTGTTGTGTATTAGCAGGGAGAATGTCAAACCCTTCATCCTCAGGCGCCTCAGAGAGGTTTTCACCGTTGGATACGCTCTTTCTTTTTACTTTTGTTGGATCAAACAGTGCCACAGTGTGGTTTTCACTGGAAGATCCATGTTTTATTGTTATATTTTTGCAGCTGAAGGATTTGGCATCCGCCCCGAAGTATGCTGCGCTATTAAGTTCAATGGCGAATCCAGCTTTGTGATCCCCGCTTGGTAGATTATCCCTTAATTCCAAAAAGTCAATGATAGCCTCATCGTTCTGGAAGAGGTCAAGACATGGGGGATTTGGTTGGTTCCATTCAATGAGTTCAGGGTGGATAATGGGCATTACTTCATCGATTAAGTTAAGTGCGGGAGATGTATCAGTGAGGGTTAAGACGGTGTGGTGAAGGTCGTTGATGGTACTCTCCCTGTCAGAATCAGGCGTAGGATGAGACGTAGGGTCTGTGGAAGATGTTTCCAGCTCAGGTACCCAAGTGGTCTTTATCTGTGCTTCTCCGTAAACAGGGATGTCTTTGCGGGGTGGAGGTGGTGACGTGTCTTCCTCATCTGAAGTGTTAAGTTGTACAGAATCAAATTCCCACTCATGTGAGTCGGTCTCTGAATCACTCTCCAGCATCCGATTGCTATACCATACTGGGATGTCTTTGGATTTAAACACGGCAGGTGTGATTGGTTTATGTATCTTTGTGGTGATCGGTGCTGCAGGAACTGTGATGGGGTTTAAAGGATTTGTTACTGGAAGTATTGGTAATGGTGACTCAGTGGCTTCTGCTGGAATTACTGGTGCCATAGATGTTGCTGCGGGTTCCAATATAGTTGCTGCTACAAATGGTGTTGCTGATAGGATTACTGGTTCGTTTGATGGGATGAGTGACATTGGTGATGGTGGAGTTGTGAGCCTTGAGGGGGCAGTGGGGATAGTGCTTGATGGTGCTTTGATTATGAAAGGTATCCTCTTTGCAGTAGGTGGGCAAAATGGTTTGCTGGGTTTTCCTTTGAATCTGAGTTTAGGAAGGATCTCTTTTTCAAAGCCAAGGCCTGTATTACCTTTGGGCTTGAATTCTGGTAGTAGAGGTTCGTGTCGTCCTTGTTTGCAGTATCCCAAAGCACTCTGACCATCATATCCCATTCTTTGCATAATGAGGAGGCCTTTGCCATATTGTTCCGTAGGAAGTGTAACTTGCGGTTTGTCAGTGGTGATGGGATCTTTATAGATCCAGTCCGCCAGGTCCTCATCTTGTGTCTCTTCCTCTTGACTCTTTCCAAGAATGAAAGGCGTTAAGGCACATGGAGGCGTGATTAGTGGTTGCTGGAGTAACTGCTGTGGTTTACCATGTGTTCTAGGAGAAGTAGGCATTTGTCCCACACAAAAGAGCTGACTCAAGTTGTATTCTCCAGGACCTTCCTCTGCGACTTTCATCTTAAGCTTTTCTTGCTTGGGTATAGGAGTGTTTGAACTGGCAAGAGAGGCGGGATTTACATATGATGTGGAGGAAATGGCTTCCCTATTATTAGGAACAGTAATCTCTGGTTGATGGCTAATATTATGGCAAAATGCAAAAGGATTTGCATCACCCAGGATTGTGATCTCTGCACCATTATGTGGGAACTTGATACATTGATGGTAGGTAGATGGAACGGCTTGCATGGCATGTATCCAAGGTCTCCCTAATAATAGATTATATGGCAGAGGAAGGTCCAGAACCTGACAAATGATGTGCTTTACCATGGGGCCTACTCGGATTGGTAGTACCACAGCTCCTTTGGATGAACGCTCTGCATCATCATAGGCTTTGATGGTGATCTTCTTACGAGGATCCACTGATTCTATTGCATATCCCAATGCTGTGACCAACTGAAGTGTGCAAATGTTTAGGCCTGCTCCATTATCGATCAAGACTCGCTTGATCCTGTGTTGGTTGACAAAGCCTTCAATGTGGAGTGAGGCGTTATGAGGTTGCTGGAACGAAGAGTTGTCACTTTCGGAAAAAGTGAGACAAGGTGATGACTTTAGATTTCCAACCATGGCTTGAAATTGGTCTGTGTTCAGGTTTGCAGGGACTGACGCCTCTTGGAGTGCTTGATCCAAGATTGTTTTATGAGATGGCGATAGGCGTAATAGTTCTAAAATGGATATGAGCGCAGGGGTTTTGTCTAATTGTTCCACAAGATTGTATTGCTTCGGGACAAAGGTAGTGCCCTGTGGAGCTGCCTTTATGGTAACTTTGCCACGACGTGTAACAACATTGCAATTTGAGGTGGGATTTTTGAAGGTTATAGTTGCAATTTGTTCACTGGCATCATATAGGTGATTTACAGTGTAGTTATATGCAGCCTGCGTATAGTCAGTGGTATCAGGACCTCGTCTGGAAGTGGAAGGACCCCTTTGATCTTGCGATGGAAGTGGATTTTTAAACATCTGATGATCATTATTTGTCGTTTTCGGATCATGTCCTTCAATCTCAATTTCTCCTCGATCAATAAGATCTTGAATGAGATCTTTCAATCGGTGACAATTACTTGTCTTGTGTCCTCTTCCTTGATGGAACTCACAGTGTTCAGTATCTCTCCACCATGCTGGTTTGACCTGAGGCTCATAGTTCGATAGCTTAGGTAGAGTGACCAAATTCTGAGAAATGAGTTGTCGCAACACTATTTCAATGGGTTCCCCTAAGGGAGTGTATGTACGTTTTTGTTTTTGTGGATGAGGTCTTGGTTCATCATGAGATGTGATGCGACCTTGATTAGGAGGAACATTTGTGTTATTCTGAAGAGGAGGATTTTGTCCTGCAAACCGAACCACAGGTTGTGCATTTTGGATAGTCCGAGCATCCACAACTCCATCGTTGACGATATTCTTGTTTTTGTTCCAGAAGTTTGGTTTATCACTATTGAAGCGTGGGCGAGGACCATCCTTTGGTTCATTAAAGATTTTGATGAGTCCTTTCTTGATGAGTGCCCTTTCACATTTTAAACCCTTGGTGATCATATCGTTAAAAGAGTCTGTGTCTTTGACATCCAGGTGAAATTCCATTTCTTCGTTTAAGTTGGAAATGAAAATTTCCACTAGTTCTCGTTCAGGTAACTGAAGAGAACGTCTGCTAGACATTTGGCGCCATCGTTGCAGGAATACTGAGAATAATTCACCTGGTTTTTGTTTGGTGTTACATAGATCAGCCATGGTGATGTCGCGTTCAATATTATAAGAGTAATGAGATAGGAACTTCTGGATGAGTTCCTCAAATGTTCTAATGCCTCCTGGAAGTCGGGAAAACCATGATGTGGTTGTTCCTCCCAAGCTTTGGGGAAAAAGGCGCATTAAGTATGTGTCTTCATATGCAACTTCGAGACAAGCGGAATGAAATTCTCGGACATGATCGCGGGGATCTCCCTTTCCTCTATATTTTTCAAATTTGGGTGTTTCCAACCCGCGTGGAAAGGGTGGCATATAAAGATTCCTATCAAACGGATAGGGACAGATGTCGTTAAGTGAGAATTGATTGGTTTTAACACCACTATGAAGTTGTTGGGCGAGATTCTCAACTTGTTGCCGCAACATCTCTATTTCATTTGGAGGAGGAGGTGGTGGGTTACCTCGAGGAATGTTATATCTGATGTGATTTCTACCCCTTTCCTCCTCATGGTGACTTTGTCTTTCTGATGCTTGTCTTAATTGGGCAAGATCAAAGTCCGAGGGGAGTTTGGCTCCTTCTTGAGCGAGTTTTAAGAAGTGAGCATCTGCATTGCTCCTTAATATTTCATCAAATAATCTGTTGAAGTGAGGGTTATGCTGAGCCCTTTCGATTGTTGAAGGAGTGGGACTACTTGGGTTTTCATCATTTACATTTCCTCCAAGTGCTTCTTGAAATTCATTGAGGTTGTCCTCTTCTTCCTCAATTTCTATTTCTCGTTGCCTTGATCGCGATCGGGTTTGAGCCATTTTGTTTGCAAGTTTGTGTTGAAGTTGATTGAAGATGATGATGAGTTGTTCAATGAAAGATGGATGATTAGTGGATTGTAGATCTCTAGCACTCGAAAGGTAAATGTAACCAGAATTCTTTCTTTGAATTGCTTGTTTGTTTTGATGAGTTTGGATGTGATAAGGTGTAGAGAAATCTGAGATGTGTTACAGATTTTGACTACCTAGTAATGAGAGGATTCACTCATGAACTAGTTTTAACCTGCGTAGATGTGTCTCTTAGGATGAGCTTATCCTAGATGTAGAAACAATCTAAAAGTGATGTGATGTGTTTGATTTCAAGCAATATCTAAAAAAGGAATCTTGGGACAAGAACCTCTTAATGTTTTGAGAGTTTTGGGATGAATTGATGATGGAAAAATGATGTATGAATGAGATGATGGATGTTTTGTTTTTCAACTTTCAATAAAAACTTTGTGTCACAAATGGAACAAACTCTTCTTCTTCCCTTTCAGGTGTTGGTGGCACTTCTCGAGCTATGTTGTAGGTGATACAAATGTTTGGGAAGAAATTGGGATTAATCTTTCCTCCTTGATTTTTGTGATAACTCAGAGCTCTATATTGCATAAAAGCTCTGCGGTTTAATGATTCAGAATCAAACTCGTTTGTTTTACCTTGAAGATAGAGACGCATGCGATGTAGAAAGACTCTATGTGAGACAAAGATTTGTCTATTGAGATAGAAGAATTTCCTCCTTTTGATCAAAGCCTTTGAGCTTAATGGTCTTCTTTTCAAGGTAATATTCTGATGACACTTCTTCTTTCGCAAGATGTTAAGAATGGTCATAAATTTTTGACTCTTTGTTTGTTTGCACTTTGTTTTTGGTATTTTTGGTTGTGTTGACAGATGTTGGATGAATACTTTGTTTTTGGGATTGATTTTCTG
Organism: Cryptomeria japonica; assembly: GCF_030272615.1. Classification (NCBI taxonomy): domain Eukaryota; kingdom Viridiplantae; phylum Streptophyta; class Pinopsida; order Cupressales; family Cupressaceae; genus Cryptomeria; species Cryptomeria japonica. The sequence goes on along the minus strand of NC_081405.1, from coordinate 590,835,015 downwards.
ATTTTTCTTTGACAAGAAAACAAAGCAAGCACACAAACACAAAATTGTAGCCTCAAAGGCACAAATGAGTATGGGTCTAGATCAACCCAATCCTTGGACTTGTTTTTGACCCTTCCTTTAGATTTATTTTAAGGTGTATTTCCAAAGCCTGAAGTCGGCTCAATTCGCACTAGGTCTGTAAAACGAACACACTTCAAACACTTTTTATCCCTAAGGTCAAATGGCCAGTTGTGATAAATTTAGCCCACATCTTGATATTTCTTCGACTTTGGTACTACATACCTTATGAATCCCGCCATGGCAGGTAAGGATGTGATATACTAAGTCTTGCACGAGCATAACAAATAGATGATCCCTATGATGGGGGAGTCACCACTTTTATCAAGCCACAAGTGACTTTTCAAAAAGCTATGTTTCTACTCAAGGAAATATGTATGGTGAGTATCTTGGGAGCAAAACCATCTATACTCTTGCACTAAATTGTATCTCAAATATCCTCAATCAATAGAACGAGTGAGCTACTACTTAAAGGTGTTTAGTCATGTTCGATGGCTTTGGACATATGTTCATTTTGCAGTGACTCACTTAAGAGCCTTGTAACTGGTGGTGGGGCCCATTTGTCCTTTCGGCCAGTTACACTGTAGGAACAGCTATACCCAAGGCTACAGCTTTCGCTCTCACCTGATTTCTATAGTGGCTCGAAGGATTTACCGCTCGAGGTCGTTCCCAAGAGTATCGATCCCTTGGCAGGCCTCTCTTAAAAAAATAAAATTTTGAGTGTTACTAACACTTTTCTCTTGCACCTAGGACCACGAGAGCCAAGGGAGAGGATAGTGTGTGTTAGAAGTAGGTCCACTCGACTGACTTTTGTGCACAAGCGTGCCAAACATGAAATTCACTTGTTCTTTTTAATCTATCATGGCAATATGATCTAACTATTTGGAGATGTTGCTCCAACAGTCATGGTGTTCTTTTTAACTTCAAAGGCAATGTGTTTTGTAATCTAGAATTTTGAAAATCCTGGTCAACTTAATGAAAAACACGTTTTGCTTTGAAGGAAAATTGCTTTGAAAATGAGACAAGTTGATTGTGAATTTTATTTGCACCAAAAATGGAAGTGTGGATTGTGAGTTTTATCTTGATGCAAGAAATAAAATTTGCCTTGTTGATTTTAAGCACCAAAACGAAGTTTGTTTCCTAACTTGCAAAAAAAATAAAATTGTTTTTGTATAAGTTTGTGGTTCTTTTTACCTTTGAACAATGAAATTCTTTTTAAGAGCCCCAAACAAATGTGTGATTCTTTTTTAAAAGCCCAAATTTGAAATGTGAAGTTAATTTTAAACCAAAATAAAAAGTGAATTCATTTTTAAAACCAACTTCAAAAAACAAGTTAGTAAAAAATATAAATCTACTTTTTAATCTAATTTAAATCTGCACAAAAGAGAAAAATAGTTAGTAAAATCCGCCTATTTGGTGGGCTTCTACAAGCCTAATTTTTTTTTTTTTTTTGGTTTTTTTTTTTTTTGGTTACAAGGTGATTTGTACAACGTTTTGTTACAATAGCGCTAGTCTGCGTTTGAACAGAGGCACTATTTAACACAAACGCACTAAAAGAAAGGGAAAGACAGAGAAGGGAAAAGCACTGAAACAGAGTGAATAGCGCCAAAATAATGTCAAACGCACCAAAACAGTGTCAAAAGCGCAACCTGTGTGACATTTTCAACATTCAAACATGTTATTGGTTAAAAAAAAAAGTTGCTCTTTTTGCGTGTTCGATTCACGTCGGGTTCACCAAATGATGCTCTGCAAAAAGGATTAGAAAATCTGTTTGATGGCAACACACACAAGAGCACAAGAAACAAACGTTAGTGTTAGCAACAAAAGATTATCCTAAACAGGCATATCAAGAGAGATATGAAGCATGAAATAGAAAGCATATAAACATAAAATGAAATAGCTAATCAAGATGCTCATAGTTGCTCCTCCCTTGTTCCTCTCCTCTCCAAGTCCCAAACGAGTGTAGCTCTCAGCTTTTAGCACTAGCCATGGATGCTTATGGAGGATTGAGATTTAATACTAAGCTTCAAATATGAAATGAAAAGCTAAATACTATGCTAGAGTAGATAGTGATGCTATGAAAAAGCTCTATGCTAATGCCAGTATAACAACAATACTCTAAAATGCTTCTCTTTTGCTTGAGGAGAAGGGTTCTATTTATAGAAGAAATAGGGAAATGAAGGGTTAAGATTGAATGGTTTAATCAAGGGCCAAGTTTGAAAGTTGGGGATCCATGTGCACAATTGGCACCAATAAAATGGTGACAAGTGTCAACATAGGATTGGGTTGAGAGAAGAGGTTGGAGGCATTAAAGGCCTGAAAAGACCTCATGGTTATCTAGAAGGCAAGGGTCAAGTCTAAATTAAGATTACCCATTGGATTAAGAGTTAATCCAAGGATAAACCTTTGTGCAAATGTTTAAGAGATAATCATGGTCAAAGCATTAATGGCCTGATGAGACCTTTGGGTTGGGTAGAGGTTGAGTCAAAACAAATGTTTTAACCATGTGGGAGGGTTGAATTAACCATTAATGGTTATTGGAGACTTTGGGGATTAAGTGGTTGAAGGTTGGAAGCCTTCAATGGTTTTCAAAGACTTTGAGCCATTTAGTGGTTGAAGGTTGAAAGCTTTCAAAGGTTATCCAAGACTTTGAGGGTTAATTTGTTGAACACACAAAGCATTAATTGCTTTTCAAAGACTTTGGAGTCTTTGAGAAGTGACTCCAATTTGCTTAGGAATGTGACAATATTTAAGGGATGAATTTAGGCTAATTAGGAAGGGTTTAGAAGAATCTAGAAGGGGTTTAGGCATACAAGTGGATTTTGTAGGAAAATGCAAGTGGGAGAAATTTTGGTATTTTCAATTAAAATAAAATCATTTATTTCAATTAAATGGTGTAATTTGCATTTGGATAAATATTCAAATAAATATTAATTTATTTAAATGAGAAAAATGAAGATAAAGCATTTAAAATGCTTGAAGACTTTGAGGGAAACCATTAAAGGCTTGAAGACTTTAAGGAAAACCATTAAAGTCTTAAGAAGACTATAGAAGGAAGCCATCAAGTTTGAAGACTTTAAAGCCATCAAGTTTGACTACTTTAAGGGAAACCATTAAAGGTTTCAAGTGGGTGAGGATAAATAGGATTTTAAATAAATAATTTATTTAAAATAGTTGTGCAACTTGTTTTTGTAGGAAAATACAAGTGGGTGGAGGATAAAGGTGATTTAAATAAATTATTTATTTAAAATAATTGTGCAACTTGCTTTTGTAGGAAAATACAAGTGGGTAGAGGATAAAGGTGATTTAAATAAATGTTAATTTATTTAAATGTGAGAGGTGGGATTTTGGGGGTTTTAAATAAATATTAATTTATTTAAATGTGAGAGAAGATTTAATTAAATAAATATGATTTATTTATTTAATTAATGGTCTGAATTTGGTTAAGTGAATTAAATCAATTAAATTGAATAATTTATTTAATTAATAGGAGAAGAGGGTTAAGATGAATTAATTAAATATTAATTTAATTAATAATTAATCGATGGTTAAATAATCAAATAAATACTAAGTATTCATTTAATTAAGTGGACAGATTTATGTGACTACATTTCTATTTAAAGAATTCAGCAAACTAGGTTTGGTAAGAAAGTAGTTCATGTTGGCATTTTGGCACTAAGTTGTCATTGATGTCAACCAGCATGATGGATATTCACATAAGGTTTGGCATAAATAATGAAGGCCTACCGGTAAAGTACAAACCAGTCTAAAGGTTGGCTGCTTGTTTATGAAGAAGAGGCAAAATGTGAAAGTTGTCACAAACCACTGAGGTGAAGATGTGCTACCGGTTTAGTGTGCATTACCAGTTAACGGGAGAAGAAACCTTGACTAGCAAGTAGATGTACTGGTATATGTTTTCCAGATCAACTGTGTGTTGGTGGGCCATGTCTTGATCATTGTAATGCCATGTGGAGAAGAGGGGGAAAATGTGCTGGGTTGGTGAAGCCTCATCGATAGGGTCAATGAAATAGATAATCGCCATTAATGAAGGAGCCATAAATCATGGGATTGTATCTGACCATTACATCTTGAGGAAGAAACAATGATAGAGGAAGATCAGGGAGTAGTTGGCACCTAGATCAATGCAAAAGAAATCTGATTAAGGAAGACCTCGAAAAGGAAATAGCTGAAGTGTTTTATGTGTCAACAGATTTCCAGGTAGGAGATCTTATTTGAGATTGCTATTTTCAGAAAATATATATTGGATAATGGAAACCATGTACATATGAATCCTTAAAGGATAAGTGATTGATTCAAGATAGGATAGATTGGATCTCATGAAGATTGTATCGAGAAGAGGAAACCCTAACTGCTTTGAAGTTTGAATTGCTTTCTGGTAGGAAATCACCATATAAGAAATGAGAGCTCAAGACAGAGTGGGCTAATGCTAGTAAGAAAGTGAAGAGAAGAGAGAGTGAGAAAGGAGAAGGATTACCAACCATAGAAAAGAGTTCTAAGAAAGTTGCAGTGTGAGTGAGCAAGCATACTGATGAGAGGATTCTACCGACAGAACTATAGTCTTGCAGTTGAGCCTAACTAGTAATGTGTGGCAGAGCAAGTAGCATCCATGTGTGACACATTATGTTGAGAGACTATGTGAGAGAGGGAGAGAAAGGTAACAGAGACTGAGAATCAGAGACAAAAATATCACAACCAAAAGTGTGAGATTTAGTAGAGGAGAAAAGACTATCAATTGGTAGAGAGTTATTTGATCAAAGAGTTGTAGAATTCATTTGCAAAAAGAAGCCCTAATTGTATTCAAATAGTACTTTAATATACATCGCCAAGTTGAAGCTTGGTGCAGGGGTTGGTGCTCCTTGGGTTGGTACTCCTTGGGTTGGTGCCCTAAATCTTTGTAAGTCAATGTTTTACCTATGAGGTTGGATTGGAGCAGTAGCCTCCAACAACTTTTCTCAGTGAGGTTTTCTCCATATTGGGTTTTCCTCATAAATATGGTGTTGTGAGTTACTTTTGTGTGAATGATCTCTTTGGCCTTCCTTCTTGTATTACCGGTATGACTGTTTAGTGGTTAAATGAATAACTGATATTCTGAAGTTAGATAAAAAAAAGAAAAGTTTAAGGACCACTGATTCACCCCCCTTTCAGTGGTATTCTGTGTTCAATAATTGGTATCAGAGCCTAGGATCTCGGTTATCTTTAAACCTTGGGTAGTTTATGGACTTTGAACATAAAGGCAAGAAGTGAGTCTGCTTCCTCAAAAGCCCCCATGTTTGATGGATCAAACTATGCCATCTGGAGCAGAAGAATGGAGACCTATATTTCCTCTCTTGGTTTTGATGTGTGGATGTCGGTCAAGAATGGGTATGTTGTTCCTAATACTCCTACTTCTAATCCAGATGCAAAAAAGGAGTATGAGAATAATGCAAAGGCAAAACATGTTATCTTGAGTGGACTATCCAATAATGAATTTGTCAAAGTCATGCATTGTGTTTCAACAAAGGAGACATGGGACAAATTGTAGAGGTTGTTTGAAGGAGATGTAGAAGTCAAAGAAGCCAAGCTGCAAACACTAAGGGGCAAACTTGAGAGCATAAAAATGAAGGATGATGAAAAGATTGCAGACTATCTTCACATATTTGATGAAACTGTGAACACTATTAGAGGACTTGGAGAAGAGATTGTAGATGAGATTCTTGTCAAAAAGATACTTAGATCTCTCACTCCCAAATATGATACTAAGGTGTTAGCCATAGAAGAAGCCAAGGACCTGAAGACTTTTACAATGGATGAGCTATTTGGCTCTCTGATAGCCTATGAGATGAGAACAACCAGTGATACTTCCTCAAGGAAAGAAGCAGTATTCAACATCACTAAAAAGGGCAAAGAAGTCATCACTCATAAAGAATCCAATGAAGACTCTGATGCAAAAGTAGCAAACTTTGTCATGAAGCTCAAAAGAGGATCCGACCGGTACAAAGGAAATCTACCACTTAAATGCTTCAACTGTGGGAAGGTAGGAGACTTTGCTACAAATTGTCCTTATAAAGAAAATAGTGGAGATGAGTCAAGAGAGTTCAGAAGATCTACCGACAAAGACAGAGAAAGGAATGACTACCAGTAGGGAAGGAGAGGCTATCGAAACCAGAACAGTCTATATATCACTGAGGATGACAAAACAATTGACAAAAATGCATCAGAAGATGATTACCATGAGAACGACAGAAAATTCAATCTTTTCATGGCACTTGATAGATCAGCTGATGAATATGAGGAAGAAGAGGATATTGAAGCTAAAGTGGATTAGGAGAGAGAACTTAATAGTGCACTCAAAGAATTGAGTAAAACAAGAAGAGAACTCAAGAGGGTTAACTTGTTGGAGTAGATGAACAAGATCTCTTGAAGCACTCTCTGGATGAGTCTAGTCAAGTCATATCTGACTTGAAACTGTAGCTCGAAGAAACTAAGAGGAATTGTGAAGCTACAACCTCTGATCTAGCAAAGAAAGAAAAGGAGAATCAAGAGATGGAAGGAGAAATAGTAAAGATTAGAAAGGAGCTTGAAGAAAATAAGGAAGAAATAAAAATAAGGAGCAAGCATGAAGGCAACACTGAGGTCTTAGATAAGATGTTGAACAAACAAAAGCAATCCAAAGACACCAATGGCTTAGGCTTTGAACAAGGTCAAATTTCAAACCACAAAAATAAATCCCGAAAAGAAATAATGTTCACGTCCTCAATTAAAGGTGAAGAAAATAAGGCATTCACTATAGGCAAGGATACTAATGAAAAGACATATGCAGATGCTGTTGGAAATCACCACTCAAATCGGTATAGAACAATGAACTGGAGGCCACACTTCTTGTACCAACATGCAGACCCAAGGAGAAAAGAAAAATTGACCATGAAGGATTCACCAGACTCAACAAATTGAAGGGAAGAGCCCCAATGAGGCAGCCCCATTCAAGCTCAAGACAACCTAACTGATATGTTTCAAACTTTCATGGTTACTATTACCAGTGTAACAAATTTGGGCACATAATAGCTGACTGTAGGTTAATCAATAAGCCCTTTATGAGTTATCAAAGTACAAATCCATTTAATGCACTTCGGGATATGAATGTTGTTTGATATCAGTGCAATGGATATGCTCATAAGAGTTTTGATTGTAGGAAGAATAAACCAGTACCCTACAATAACTTTAAGGATGCCCCCTTAAATGAAAATATAAAATGCTATAACTATCAAGAATTTGGACATATAGAAAAGTTATGCAAAAATAGGAAGATCAAGTAGATGAAGGAAAATCTAGATCAAGAGTAGGTAACTGAACCTAAGCTCAATATAGTAGCCGACAAGAAGAAGGAAATCAAACCAATTTGGGTTGAGAAAGAAAAGGAAAAGGAAGAATCAAGTCTCATAGTATAGACTTCCTTGCATGCTGAAAGGAAAACTCTATGGGTTGTAGATACTAGTTGTTCAAACCATATGACTAGTGACAAAAATAAATTCATTAAACTTGAAGACTAGAATGGTGGATTAGTAAGGTTTGGAGACAATTCCTCCATGAAAATAAAGGGAAAAGGAACTCTAAGCATTGATGGAAAATTGAAGGCACATGATGTATATTATGTGGAAGGCCTAAAGCATAATCTGCTGAGTGTGAGTTAGATGTGTGACAAAGGTTACAAATTTACCTTTGACTCAACCGATTGCTAGATAAAGAAAGACAGTACTGGTAAAGTTGTAGCAAAAGGAAAGAGAACAGATGGAAATATTTATAATGTGAAGGAATTATATGAGTCCCAATGTATTTTAGGACAAGTAGATGAAAGTTGGCTATGGCACCGAAGATTAGGACACATAAATTTTGATAACCTAGTTGCAGTAAGCAAAAAGGGGTGCATGAGGAATATCCCACCTATCATCAAACCAGTAAACACATTTTGTGATGAATGTGTAAAAGGTAAGAAAACTAAAGTGAGATTTAGGACAAAAGAGCACAACACCTCAAGACCACTTGAAATTATGCGTACAGATATGTTGTTAGCATATGCACACTCCAATGAGACATTGTATGTGATTGAAGGTTTTTTCATTGATGGCAACCTTACAATCCTATTACATCGGAAAGGAATTACACCAACAAGGCATTACATCGACAAGATAGTTCACCGACATCAACAAATCACACTCAGACTACCGGCATTAGCACAGAGGAAGGAAGCATACTGACACAGAGGCCGACAAGATTTTTTTTTATATTATATTTTGTTTATTATTGTAAAAAAATTGTAAGCCAACTTGGCAAGTTGTAAGATGACTCTTATATATAAGAGAGATCATTGTAGACATTTTGTAAGTAATGGAAGCAAAGAAAAAGAAGATATTAGGCGGACCTATTATGCGAAATATAGGTTAAAGGTTTTATGTAAAGAACAAAGAAGAAACCGGTACTAGATCAGGCATTATAGATGCTATTATAAAGTAGTACAAGATATTGGATTTGTATAATCCACATTGTAAGTCAGTGAGACTTCCCATTGAGCAGTGAGCTCTAGGCAATTGGCCTTCCTGCATGTGCAGGCCCTCTTTTGTAAGTAATATTCTCTTATTGGCTGGTAAGTGGATATTGTGGGTCACAAATCCCACTGAGGTTTTTCCCACACCGGGTTTCCTCATTAAATCATTGTGTCATGGTGTGCTTTTCATGTGGATGTTTTTAATTCTATTTATTACATCATTTCTTGCATACCGGTACATTGTTATAATATGTTATGCATGTTTTAAGTTGAGAAATTTTAATTACCGGTTAGATACTGATTCACCCCCCCTCTCAGTATCTATGGGATTCCTAACAATTGGTATCAGAGCTTGGTCCTCTATTTTCAGAAGCCTAACAACTTGAGGAAGATCTTGACACTAGTAAAGATGGAAAATCTGATGAAGCAACTTGAAGCAGCTCTCTCAGACTATGATACAAAAAATTTGAAAAATATCAAACTAGAAGATGATCTAAAAGTAGCTCAAGATATCATTCAAGCACTTCAAGAGAATCTTACTATTGTAAGAAACAAGAGAAGAGAACTTTGTGAAAAGATGCAAAATGAGAATGATGAAAAGGAATCACTTAATGATATGTTAAGTAAGCTCAAATTGGAGAACATAACTACAAAGAATGAGATGCAGGATATGACTATGAGATTTTGTAAAGAGATTGAAGATAGGAAGAAGATTGAAGAAGAATTGACCAGAAGACTAAGTGATGCAACAAATGAGAACACAAGGCTTAGCTATGAAAATGATTTATTAAAGATAGATCTGATGCACACTCAAAATGACTCCAATGAACTGATGAGACAGAATTTAGTCTTAGAAAGAGAACTAGAAACTACAAATCAACATAAAGAAAAATTCAAGAAAAGCTCAGAGGAAGTTGGTAACTTGCTGAAGAATCAAAAACCTAAAGGTGACACTTCTGGAATTGGCTTTGAAGCTAGTGAAAGCTCTGATACTGCAAACACACAGGATCACAACAAACTGGTAAGGCAACCTAATTCTTATAAATTCAATGGAAAATGCTTTAACTATAATAAGTATGGTCATAGAGCAAATGAATGCAGATCTAGAAATTATCAGAATATCAACAAACCCACCAGTCAATGTTCAAAATGCAACAAAGTTGGTCACAATTCTGAAAATTGCAGAATGAATGTGAGATGTTATGTTTGTGGAAGATTTGGACATTTATCTAATCAATGTAGAACACAAACCGGCATAGGTTATGGGAAAGCTATTCAGAAGAATAATGTGACTTGTTATGCATGTAACAAGATTGGGCATATTGCAAAATTTTGTAGAAGTAAAGGATCACCGACAGACAACAAAAGTTCTAGCTTGAAAGGTAAAGAAAAAGTTGAAGAGGTTAAGCAAGAATTCTCAAAACAATGGATTAGAAAAGCTGATCTAAATATTGGGAATACTCCTCCACCAGTAGAACCAATCAATGCTTCACCGGTAGGACAGAGTGATGCCCCACTGGCAGGAAGTTCTTCATCAAATTGAAGAAAGTTTCCTTTAGGGTTTGGCAATCTAATGACACATGTGCTATTATTCCCTCGATTAGAGATGAGAAGTTGGAAATTACTTCATTATCAGCAGACAATGTTAAGTGAATACTTAACCGACATGCATTAAATGTGGTAGATGGTAAATTAACACTATAAATTTGTGGTTTTGGCTCCATTTCATTTCATCGTGATTTCAAACATTCGTAGAGCATGAAATTTGCAGAGCTAAGGAATTTCAAGAAAAGAGGCGAAGCACTTCAAGCAATCAATCCATCCAAGATAGAAAAAGGTATTTATCATCATGGCGTCCACCTCTACACTTGAATATATAGCAAACCCTACTGTAGTCAAGGTCATAAAATGCCCTAGGCCTGTATTTCAACTAGTTCCCGAAGTAGCAAAGAAAGATGACAATATAGTTGGTTTCTCACAAATACCAAAAGGATTTGTTTATGCTGAAGACCCTAGAATTTACATTCACTGCAACATAGAGGAATTGGGAGACGAAGAGATAAAAACTATGTATAAAAATTTCATATGTGATAATTCTGGAAATGTGAAACCGGAACATAAAATCATTGAAACCCTAGGATTTACTAAAATCCTCTGCATTCCTGAATTTCCCAAGGATGTGACTAGGATAGTCTTAAGTAGGGTACATGGTGAATTTTTCTGGTTAGACGCAATTCACAAAATCACCAAGGAAGCTGTGAAAGCTGTCACAAGGTTACCGACCACCGGTAAAAGGCCAGATAAAACCAAGAAGGTCTCAAATGACCTAGTTACTAAGCTAACTAGTGCTACATCTGATAAAGGGTCCTTAAGAGTCAATGATGTAACAGACACCAATGTAAGGTTTATCAACATGATATTAGGGTATAAGGCAGCTCATGCAAATAGACTCAATTTAGTTTCAAGTTTATGCATTAAGAGTGCTTATGATATGATCACAGATAATGTAAAGATTGATATATGTGAGTGGTTGAAGGATGAGTTAATTGACAACCTAGGCACGATTAAGAAGGATAAGAAAGGAACTTTTAGGTTTGGAAATCTGCTAGTATGTTTGATGCTACATATAACCAAACAAGTTCCCAGTATAGGCTACGAAGAACTTGGATTTGATATACCGGTAGGTAAACAGCTAACAAAACTATTCAACAATATGGGAGAAGATAAGGAAAACAATATCCATGATTACTTTCAAGCACTTAAGACCAAATGAAGAAGAGAATCAGATTATCACAAAAGATTGTTGACAAATATAAGGATGAAATATGTTTTGTAATAAAAAAGGATGAAATTTGGATGGAAGCAGTCATCCCAAGAACAATCTGGGTAACAAAGATGGGCTTTGAGATAGATGATCATATAATTGAGACTTATGCTAAAGCACTTCTGGAAGCACCAAATGAACCAAAGGAAGAAGTATTTGGTAGTGCTGAGATTATAGAAAAACAAATACAATCTAAAAAGAGAGTGAAAAAGGTTGAGGTAGTTGTGAGAAGAGGCTCTAGATAGGCAAAGGCTATTAAAGAAGATGTGTTAAAGCAAACTGGTATCACTGAGGATGAGCTAGGAACTCTATAGCTTGAGACTCATCTATCACCGGTAGGCACTTCTTCAGAGAGTGACATGCCTGTAGCTTTCAAAAGAGTTGTAAGGAAAAGAGACCCCTCACCAGCAACCACACCCTCACCTAGGAGGACAAGATAGAAACAACAAGTAGCGAGATCTCCGATTAAGAAGGATACACCAAAGAAGAAACTGACACCCAAGAAGAAAAAGAGATCAAAACAAAACTTGGCTCCTCTTGACATACTATTGAATGAAATTACAGAGGAAGGGAAACTGAAGAATATAGAGAAATTCTATAACACTCTAACTGCAGATGAAAAAGAACAAGTACAAAACAGTGTTATATTGCATATGGACATGTATAAGAAATTTTTGATGGAAGTTGTAGATGAAGTACCTGATGAATTGTTCAAAAGTCTGGAAGCAAGGAGACAAGTAGTAATAGAACTTGACAATAAAATCAAGATAGAAAAGGTACTTGCTATGTACCCAGTGAACTCACCTAAAGAAATTGATGATTTAATTGCTAAAGAAAACCAATCAGTATTCTCTACTGCACATTGACACATTGCATTAATGGTTGGAAGAGTCAATGAGGTGACTGAAGAAATAGAAAATGGATGGGATATATTCCTAGTTGAAAAAGAAAAATAGGAAGAATACAGGAACCCCAAACCAATAAAGGTATATCAGAAAGAAAGAGACAAAGGTAAAGGAAAGGTTGGTGGACCTTCGAGTATCAAAGTAAAAGACAACTTACCCCCACCTCCTTTTACATCACCGATAACAAAAACTACAAAAGATCAAATAGCAGTTGAAAGTATGGATGTAGAGGATGTCAATCCTAATCCTGAAGTCTTATACACAGTAGATATTGATACACAAAAGATCAACATTGTGGTAGACAAAGATACAACTGGTAAGACTGAAATGGCTAGTGAGCCATTGGTAGCTGAGCAAACTGATAAAACACAAGAGAAACCGATAGATGACAAAGAACAATAGACTAAGATAGTGCAACAAGAAGAGCAATAGCAATAGGAACAAGCTCCGAAATAGAAACAGGAAAAAGTTCATGAGGAAACAGTGCAACTGACAACTAGAGAAGTACACAAACCATTGCTTAAAGAAATGAAAACACAAACAAACCTACCAGAGGTCACAACAAGCTTGGTTACTTCCTCCACCGGTAGAATTCAAAATGTTGGTTCCTCCTTAGTAGGCCACAAATCAACAAATATAACTGAAGTACTTTTGGATTCAATCAAAAGGATAACAGATTGTAGTTCATAGGCTTATAAAGCTATAGATGACACAATCCCAATTTTGAAGGTAATTGCTCCTAACTGTAATATAGACAATAAATATTCTTTAGGACAACTTGATACTTTGTGCAAATACATCACTGAGAACATTGAGAAAATAAAGGAAGAGACATTGAAGGACAAGGTAGAAATTGAAAAGAAAAAATTCTTTGAAGATCAAATAAAGAAGTGTACTAGGGAATATGACACACTTCTACCAG